>NC_083869.1:22312121-22615151 GCF_032452875.1 Bos javanicus
TTTTGGAAGGAAAAAGAACAGATATACACATAACATTATAGGTTATCTCCAGGTGGTACAAGCATTAATGAATTTTTGTTTTGTTTTTCTCATCCATATTTTCTCAATCTATAATATACATATATGTATAATCACATATACTAAGTTTGTGATGAGAAAAAAAAGTAATTTTTAAAGAACTTTAACTTCCCACAAGTTCAGCGGCAGGTCCTCCTTCTCTAGTAAAATTTGTTCAGGTCCTTACCCACTTCTCCCTTTCATTTCTCATGCATGTGCGCTCGTTGTTTACAGCCTTGATCATGGGTAGGCGGGGGGGTCGTGGGTACTTTTGCAGCCATTCTTGAGTTTTACAGTGAGAACATAAGTTCTCTAACCAAAGTTTGTATTTTGTCTAATTTTTCATCAAGGTGGATCTAACCGAAGAGAGAGGGGTGCTCCACCCCTGCCTCCCATCCCGAGGTGATCCTTGCCTGCTCTTCTACATTCAAGCCCCAGAGCTCCTTCTGTCGTTGCTGTCCAAGTCGCACACCCTCCTCCTCTGTCCTCCCTTGTTCCCTTCATAATGGCAGTAGGGAAGAAGGGAGGTTATGTGGGAATATGTGTGTGTAGGGTGCGTACACAGTAAAGGTATGCACCTCGCTTTTTATATTGTGTATAGCCTTAAAGCTATTGCTTGCTTCAGCTACAGCCTGTTGGCTGCTTTGGGGATCAACAGGCTTTTGTGACAAGTAGGCAGCGATGAAATTGTGTCCCAGCTTTCAACCAACCAAATTCAAACATTCACTGCTTTTTTGCTACAAACCACAATATAAAGGTCCCTGAGAGTTGTTTGTTTCCATGCCTTTTTTTTTTTTTTTTCATGTTTGGCCTCCTGTCTGTTTCCATGAACCACAGACCACCTAAACAAGTTGCTCACATAAAATATTTGCAGTTACAAGATGTCCAATCTTGGGTGGTCTGAGGTAAGCCCTGGGACAGAGCTATTCAATAGAAATATAATGTGAACCAGGTATACAATTTTAAAATTTCTAGTAGCAACATAAAACAGGAAAATAGGTGAAATTAATTTTAATATATTTTATTTAACCCTAATATCCAAAATATCATTTCAACTTGCAGTCAGTATAACAATTTTAATGAGATATTTTATATATATATATATTTTTGGTACTAAGTCTTCAAACTCCAGTGTGTACTTTACACTTGAAACACATCTCCATTTGGACGTGTCACATTTCAAGTGCTCAGTAGCCACACATGGTTGGTGGCTACCATGTTGGACAGTGCAGATCTATAAGACAGAGCCTAGTGCAGACACCTCTTGTTTCAGAAACAGAAAAGGCCAGATGAGCTATAGCAATTCAAGAGGTAGCTAAAAATAAAGTTAGGACCCTTGTTTGGCAAATAGTTTTCCTTAGATTTTGCTCCCTTATTTTCCCTCTTCCCTTGAAATCTGTATACAAGTGTTGCGTCACAGTACCAAGGTCAGAAACTGATCTACTAGGGTTTACAGTCATGTGGAATAAAGCCATTGAAAAGAAACTGAAAGCCAGTCGGGGCTCTCTAGCTGAGAACCAGCTTCCTTGAGCTCACCTGTTGGTTGGCCTCCTGCCTTATGCATTTCAAGTGGCTTCACGCCTCTCCAGCCCAGCTTGTTCCTTAGGGCAGGAGGCTCATAGGCTCCATAGTTGTGGGGGAAAGTCAGGGAAAGGTAGCAAATCAGAAATGTGGAAGAAGGGAACAGATTTTAATTGATGGGCAAAACTCTAAAATTCGAAATCTGATGCTTATGGCGTTGAGAGAAAGAGGTTGCTGCTGGAAATTGGAGGGAACTTGTTTTGAATCTATCTGGGAGAATCATTTGCCTTGGATCTATGCAAATAAAGCTCCCCCAGAGGACCATAGGGATGAGCCAGCCTTGCCTTTTTTGTATGATTTTGTTTACAAAACTTTACTGGGACTTTTAAATCTAGCTATAGACTTGGAAAAAATTATTTCCATTTAGATGTTTTATATAGTTGATTATGTTTAAAATTACCATTACTTATTTTTTAAAAGTTCACAGCTATATATGTATATGTATATCTACCTAAACTTTGTATCATGGTTTCAGTGTATTCCTGTATTCCTGGGAGATGCTAACAAGAAATCAATCCAAAGAAAAATTTGAAAGAAGCATTCATATTTATAGAATAATTGTTTCATTTTTATAAAATCAAAAGAACTTAGAATTCTAATAAATGGGATGTCTAATAAATTATGAAGTTGCCCATTTGAGTATATTGTATTTTTATAACTTTCCTTGCCAAAGTCTTGGGCTTATTAATACATTAGAAAACTTGGGTTTTTCCCCAGTTCTCTACCATTCTGTTTGTCTTTCATACATTCACTTGGGGCCCTTTACCTAAAGAAAATCAAGGAATAACAAAAATCAAGCTGTAACAAACTTGGTATTTTCAGAAAAAAGCTTTTAATCTCTAATACTTTGATAATATGGCATCATTTTATTTTGAATTCTTTGATCAGATATCAATAGTTAGTAAAAATCCCTATGATAAGAGCATGTTGACCCACTTCAGAAAAGATGGAGTTGAACTCTCCCAGCAAATATGGCAGAGAAAAGTCTGACTCCAAAAAAATGGGTCTGAATTTTGTAAGGGGTAGTAAGAATAGCCAATTTCTTTATATATTCCAACTTTGCAGGTACCATCCTAAAGTTTGAAACAGGGTCACAGCTCAGAGTTGCTATTTATCCAGGATAGAGATGTTTTAAAATGTATTTTTAAGTGAATATTCCATTAATACATGTACACCCTTTCTTTGAAATTTAGAAACCTAATTGTGTCCAAAACTTTGAACAAATTCTATGCTAAAATCTTTAACTATAGCAGATAACAGAAATTAATACATCCTTCCCTGAAACCAGAGCTTACATATGTTTTTCCCCATAAAATTTCCAGATAAATGTATTCAAGATGCAATACAGTATTTTAACATTTACATGTCATTTATATGAAAATGTATTACAGTATTAAAATTCAGTGTTCAGTATTTATTTCAGTATCCATTTTATTTAGTAAAAACCAAGAAAAATGTTTAATCCAATGGTGCCTTACTTGGTGATTTGAGAGAAATTGACTTTTTATGTCTAAGTAGCAGATTATTTGCATATTTGTAAAAACTGTTAGGCCTTTATATTTTAACTTGTAATACCAATTTTGTTATTTTAGTAGCAGAAATGTGATGACTGTTAAATAGTGCCCCAAATTTTCTGGCATGATGAAATTAATTTCTCCCTATTTATAATGAGGGACTGTAAAGAAGAAATGTTTTTCATACCACTGCACTGTGTAAACGTGCACATCCTGATACCTGTGTCATCAGGACAGCTTACCTGGTGGGGTAGGACCTACCCTCCATACCCGCGTCTTTGTAAACTAGCCAGACAATAAATAAAAGCAGAATGGTCAGACTGTCATCTGGTGGGTTTTATTTTAAGTACTGTCTATGTAAATATAAGTGAGAAAACAAGTGTCTGATTTCTGCTTTATACTCTGGTACAGACAGACAAAAAAAAGAAGAAGAAGGTCCATAGAGTAAGTAAATACTTAGTGCGATCCACTTTTAATCTCCTTGTATTTCCTGAGAACTTGCCTCTTAGTCAAAATTTGTTGTCTCTTTACCTGAGGCAAATGCCTCTACTCTGAGGTAAATGACGGGTGGTGGAAGGAATGGAAGATGTAATTACAAAGATTATCACTGACACTGATAAATAAGGAAAGGCCAGTGGAAATTTAGGAGGCCCAATAGAGTGGTGGTTTGTCTGTTTTTTGTTTGTTTTTGGACAGTTACACTATTTCTTAGGGAAAAAAAGAAGCAAGATTTGCAAACTGAATTTAAGTAGTCATAAAAACTGAGTTTCTGAGTTTATAGCTTCAATAAATTGAGTACTAAGCTCTACTATAGTAACCTTTCTTTCTGGACACAGGTATTTTCCTTTAAAAACACCATTGATCATTCCCATTATGATCTCAGACACCATAACTTAAGTGCTTGAGGTGGAAAAAGCACAGAGAAAAGCTTTATATGTCTTTGACTTTTAAAATCTCTCTTCAATCTCCAGGTGAGTATAGCTTCCAGTCTTCAGGTTAGGGCGTGTGTTAGTCACGCAGTCATATCCGACTCTTTGCGATCCCATGTACTGTACGGGCTCCTCTGTCCATGGAATTCTCCAGGCAAGAATACTGGAGTGGGTTGCCATTTTCTCCTCCAGAGGATCTTCCCAACCCAGGGATCGAATCCGAGTCTCCTTCATTGCAGGTGGATTCTTTACCATCTGAGCCACTAGGGAAGCCCCAGGTTAGTGTAGCTTCCTTTAATCTTGGTAATCTTGACACTGAAGCATGACTGACATTGACCTTTGCTCCATTCCTCTTTAGGATGCTACTGGAGGGCAGGCAGAACCACAAGATTTAATTTCCCCCACCTGGCTTCCTAGAGAGGAATTAATTGTAATCATCTCTATTTCTTTTCTAACTGTTCTATCTTTTATTGACTTTCCAACCTCACTCTTCTCCTACAACTATTCCTAATAAGCAGTTAATTCACTTACAGAATTTCTCATGGTTCAAAAGTATCCAGAAGTGAATTCAGGTATATCAGAATTCCGTGTTAGGGACACATGCATCAGAGGAGGTGTCATGCATCTGCAGTTCCTAAATGGGTCTTGCTATTCCTTGTCTCCATGACTGCAATGTCCTTTCTTCTCTTTGTCTAACTTACTCCTCAGTTTTCAAAATCTCATCTTTTCCTGACTGCTGGAATATATTTTTCAGGGACTTACTTTATCCCTCCTCAGCATTACTGAGACTTGTTCATGCTACTTGCTGTCCACAGCTATTCGGTAGTCCACGCTATGATTATATCACATTTTGTTTATTTCACTGTTAATGGAAATTTCAGCTTGTTTTTGTCTTTTTATTTATTACAAATAATACTATTATAAACTGTATTCTCATCTCCTGGTGTACATGTGCAAGAATTTTGCTAGTGTCCATAAGTGTGTAGGAATAGAATTGACTGGTCAGTTTTAATAGGTGATGCACTGATTTCTGCTGTGCTGCACTGCATGCCACATCCTCTTGCTCCGTGTCTTTATAAACTCTTGATATCAGCAAGGTTTTTAGAGAAGTTTCTTCAGCATTTCTTGTGAAGCTGGTTTGATGGTGCTGGAGGCTTTTGCTTATTTGTAAAGTTTTTTATTTTCTCTGTCAAATCTGTACAAGAGTCTTGATAGGTAGAGTATTCTTGACTGTAGGTTTTTCCCTTTCATCACTTTAAATATATCTAGCCACACCCTTCTGGCCTGCAGAATTTCTGCTGGGAAATCAGCTGATAACCTTATGGAGATTACTTTGTATATTATTTTTTGCTTTTAATGTTTCATCTTTGTCTTTAACTTCGGTCAATTTGATTAATATGTGTCTCAGTATATTCCTCCTTGGGTTTATCCTGTATGGAACTCTCAGGGCTTCCTGGACTTCAGTGACTATTTCCTTTCCCATGTTAGGGAAGTTTTCGACTATTATCTTTTTTCAAATATTTTCTCAGGCGCTTTCTCTTTCTCTTCTCCTTCTGGGGCCCCCATAATGTGAATATTGCTGTATTTAATGTTGTCCCAGACATCTCTTAGATTGTCCTCACTTTTTTTCATTCTTTTTTTGTTATTTTGTTCCCCTGCCGTGATTTCCACTGATCTACCAGCTGACTTATTCATTCTTCTGCTCATTTATTCTGTTATTGATTCCTTCCAGTGTAATTTTCATTTCAGTTATTGTATTGTTCATCTCTGTTTGTTTGTTCTTTAAATCTTCTAGCTCTTCACTAAACATTTCTTGTATCCTCTTGGTCTGTGCCGCCCTTCTTTTTCTGAGATCTTGGGTGATCTTTACTGTCAAGACTCTGAATTCTTTTTCAGGTAGATTGCCTGTTTCCACTTCACTTAGTTGTTCGTCTGGGGTTTTATCTTGTTCCTTCATCTAGAACATATTTCTCTACTGTCTCATTTTGCCTAACTTTCTGTGTTTGTGGTCTCCATTCCTCATGCTACAGAATTGTCATTCTTTTTAGTTCTGGAGTCTGCCCTCTTATGGGTGAATTTGGTCCAGGGGCTTGTGTGAGCTTCCTGGTGGGAGGGACTGGTGCCTGTCCACTGGTGGGTGGAACGGGGTCTTGTCACTCTGATGGACAGGGCCATGTTAAGGGGTGTGTTTATTGGCAGCTGTTGGCTCAGGATGACTTCAGGCAGCCTGTCTGCTGATGGGTGGGGCTGTGTTCCAACCTTCCTGCAGGCTGTTGGGTGGGACCAGATCTCGGTGCCAAAATGGCAGCCTCCAGGAGAATTCATGCAGATGAGCATTCCCCGGCGCATCTGCCTCCAGTGTCCCTGTCTGCGCAGTAAACCACAGCTGACTGCTGCCTCCTTAGAAAACTCACAGGTAGGTCTGGCTCAGGCTTCTGTAGGGTCATTGCTTTGCCCTGGGTCCCAGAGTGAAAGCTTGTGTGAGCCCTCTAAGAGTAGAATCTCTGTTTCCCTCAGTCCTGTGGAGCTTCTGCACTCAAGCCTTGCCTATTTCAAAGCCAAGTGCTCCTGGGGCTCCTCCTTCCAGTGCCAGACCTCTAGGCTGGGGAGCCTGACATGGGACTCAGAACTCTCACTCCTGTGGGAGATCCTCAGCAATATAATCATTTTGCAGTTTGTAGATCACCCACTTGGCAAATATGGGATTTGAATATATCACAAAAATACCCCCCTACCATCTTGTGGCTTTTTTGGGGTAGAATGTCTTTTTTGGTAGGTTTGAATCTTTTTTTGTCAGTGGTTGTTAAGCAGTCGGTTGTGATTTTGGTGGTATCATGAGAGAAGGTGAACTCAAGTCTTCTACCTGCCATCTTGTCTCCAACTTTGACAGTTTTTTAAATTATATGCTGCGTGTTTGTATACACACCTTAATATAGTATAATGGTTAAGAGATTAGGAAAATCTGCTTTCATCTCTTCCTTCAAGTCACTTAAGTGCTCTGAGGTTCAGTTTCCTTATCTAGAAAGTTTCGTGTGTCTTTCAACATTTGCTGGGAAGAAAAGGTCAAAGGACAAGTTACAGAGTCAGGAGAATGAACCCTGGACACAAACCTGGATCTGAATCCTAGCTCTGCCACTGGCTCCCTGAAAGGCCACCAACAAGTTACTTAGCCCTGAGATCTAGTTTCCAACACTGCAAAATGGTTACAGTGCTTAAAGAAATACACAAACATCAGCAAAGTACCTGGCATATGTCAGTGAAGTCGCTCAGTCGTGTCCGACTCTCCGTGACCCCATGGACTGTATGTAGCCCACCAGGCTCCTCCATCCATGGAATTTTCCAGGCAAGAGTCCTGGAGTGGGTTGCCATTTCCTTCTCCAGGAGATCTTCCTGACCCAGGTCTCCCACATTGTAGGCAGACACTTTACCATCTGAGCCACCAGGGAAGCCCCAGGCATATGTCAGGCGCTTAGTAAAAGTTCCCTTCCATTTCCTAATCCTTTTGCTGTCAAACGTAGGCCATATTCAGGAAGGAGTTTTCAATGCATTCAAGAGCTTGATAAAATTTGATTATAGAATTCTTCGGGATAAAAATGCTTCTGAAACTGTCCTGATTTGTCCAAACTGGAACCATTCATTTGGTTCATTGATTCATTCAATAAATTTTAATTGAGCATTTATAGCTTCATCACAATCAAACTAATGCTCCCACCATAACTCTGCCAGTTGAATGATTTCTGAGAGGCAGTTAAGGAGGCCAGCATCCATGTTTCCACCAGGAATGGGCGCTACTTCAGTCACCCAAGCAACAGAGGACTCTCTATTAAGGTGAGAATGAATACCTTATTCTTTTCCCCTCTAAGTAATTATTTGGTTTCTTTTTTCCTTAAACTCAATTGGTAAATTACATGAATTGATTTTTTTTTTAAGTTCTTAAACCTACAGGGAAATTGAAAAAAAGAAAAAGATTGTATTATTTTAAAGTTTTGATGGCCAATAAATGAGGGGGGTTTGTTGTTTTTGATTAATTTGAAAAGTCTACTCAGTTCTCTAAGCATTCCAAGTAACTGAAGGCTTCCTGCATGTATAATTTAGAGTGGCCCTTCTCTGCTGTCTTCACCACAGCCCTACTTCTCCCTACTCTGAGCATTTGGCACTGAATGTCTGTCTCTGGAGCTACATTTAGCATATATGTATTTCTCTTACTGGTAAATGTTTGGAAATGTCCCATCCATCAACATTCTATTGCAAATCCCTTTATCTTAAAATTTTGCTCCCAGTATCACAGAGGCACGTTTCTAAGAAACAAATGACACTCCACCTTTGTGACCACCACTTGGAAGGATTGATTCCTTCTAATTACTCACTTTTGTATCAAATGTTTAAAATTATTACTGTATTTTTGTAAACAATAGGGCACCCTAAATTATCTAAAGCTTCCAGCCTCACAAAATCTGGATCTGTCCTCACATTATGGTCCTCCTCAGGTTCTGATATAGAACTTGAACAAAGTGATTGTCTTAAAAAATTTAAGCCACAGGCTTTCTATCAGAGTAAAATGAGAATTCCAGATAAACAGTAGAGACCAAAAGTGTTTGCTTCCTCTGTACTACTGAGTGGCCTATAGCTATTTCTAAAATAATTCAGTCATTGTACTGCCCACAGATAATTAGATTAGAACAAATAATCCTAAAATTCATATGAAACCACAAAAGACCCCAAAAAACAATCTTGAGGAAGAAGAACAAAGCAGCAGATAACAACTCTCCCAGATTTCAGACTATACTACATAGCTATAGTAACTTAAAAAGTGTGGTACTGGCACAAAAACAGACACAGGGATCAATAGAGCAATACAGAGCCCAGAAATAAACCCATGCACCTATGGTCAATTAATCTACAACAGAAATACACATTGGAGAAAAGACAAACTCTTCAAGAAGTGTTGATGGGAAAACTGGGCAGCCAACAGTGTGATTAAAACTATGAAATTAGAATCTTCCCTCACACCAAATAAAACAATAAATTCAAAATGGTTTAAGACCTAAATGTAAGAATGGAAAGCAAAAAACTCCTAGAAGAGAACATAGGCAGAGCACTCTTTGACATAAATTGTAGCAATATTTTTGGATCAGTTTCCTAAGGCAAAAGGAAGAAGAGCAAAAACAAAAAATGAGGTCTGATTAAGTTGAAAAGCTTTTGCATAGCGAAGGAAACAAATGACATAATGAAAAGATGAACTGTGGAATGGGGGGAGAAAATATTTGCAAATAATGTGACCAACAAAGGATTATCCAAAATATGTAAACAGCTAATACAACTTGATATCAGAAAAACAACCCAATCAGAAAATGGGCAGAAGATCTGAATAGATATTTTCCCAAAAAAAACATATGGATGGTTAACAGGCACATGAAAAGAAGTTCACCACCACTAATTCTTAGAGAAATGCAAATCAAAACCACAATGAGATATCACCTCACACCTGTCAGAATGGCCATCATCAAAATGTCTACAAAAAACAAATGTTGGAGAGGATGTGGAGAAAAGGAAACTTTTGAGATTCCTCAAAAAACAAATAACAGAACTACCATATGATCTAGCAATTCTATTCCTAGCATTTACCCAGAAAAAAACAACACACTAATTGAAAAAGATACATGCACCCTAATGTTCAAAGCAGTACTATTTACAATAGCCCAGACATAGGAGCAACCCCAGAGTCCATCAACAGATGACTGGATTAAGAAGATGTGATACATACACACACACAATGGAATACTGCTGCTACTGCTAAGTTGCTTCAGTCGTGTCCGACTCTGTGCGACCCCATAGACAGCAGCCCACCAGGCTCCCCCGTCCTGGGATTCTCCAGGCAAGAACACTGGAGTGGGGTGCCATTTCCTTCTCCAATGCATGAAAGTGAAAAGTGAAAGTGAAGTCACTCAGTCATGTCCGACTCTTAGCGACCCCATGGACTGCAGCCTACCAGGCTCCTCCGTCCATGGGATTTTCCAGGCGTGAGTACTGGAGTGGGTTGCCATTGCCAAACTACTCAGCCATAAAAAAGAATGAAATTTTGCCATTTGCAGCAATGTGGATGGACCTGGAAACTCCTATACTTAGTGGGAAAAGACATACAAAAACATATTCTATAAGATTATCACTTATATGTAGAGTCTAAAAACTAATACAAATGAATATATATACAAATCAGAAACAGACTCACAGATACAGAAAACAAACTTGTGGTTACCAAAGGGGAGAGGTAAGGGGAAAGGGACAGATTAGGGGTATGGGTTACCAGATACAAACTACTATGTATAAAACAGCTAATAAGAATGTAGTGTACGACACAGGGAATTTCGGCCATCATCTAGTAATAACCTATAATGGACTACAGTCAGAAATATACCGAATCACTGCCGTACACCTGAAACTAATAAAATATTGTAAATCAAACATGCTTCAATTTTTTTAAGTAAAATAATAAATATATACACACATAAAAGACAACATAGGCTCAACTGAATACATGTAATCTCATGGAAAACTCCTTGTCCTGGTTTTCCTCTTTGGGCTATGAACTGCTTCAGACCTGGACCAGCATTTACCACCCAGGGCACATCACCTCTTGTAAGTGACCTAGTTTCTTTCAACTCTTTGGCTCTTTATAGCTTGAGGAGTAATCATAATCTCTACCTTAAGGTTTTGAAAGGGATGTTACATACTTGTACTTTTCAGCTTATCTTATCGGACAACTGTTACCTTTTAAGGTGATCTTAGGGGAGCCACTAAAGTTCAGAGGTCACTTCATTACACACAGATATCTGAAAGTCCGGTCTCAGAATCAAACATCAGTATGAATAGCTCATTTGCTCCCCCGTGTATTTCCCTTCCTTTGTATTCCCCATTATTTGTGAGGTAGTTATTTTATTTATATTACAATTTTTAGTATTGAAGTTGGAAAAGCCAGGTGGTTCTTTCAAATTTCAAATAATAGGATTCGCTTTCCCATAATTGCCAGAAGTGAATGCTGTGTTCTTTGCCTCAGTCATGTAAGTTGCACTCATTCATAGGAAAAATGAAGTTAGAGGGAAAAATAGACAGTCATACTCTAAAAACCTGAAACAAGTGGCTCTGCAATTTCAAAGAATTTTCATATACATTACATCATTTTACCCCAAAGCAGCCCTATGAAGGAAGAAGAAACTGACCTCCCACATAACAAATGCACGGCTGAGACACAGATAGAAACCTGACTCTCAGGTCTCAAAAGCTGGGGGTGAAAGGATCTGTTTCAATCACACTCATTGAATTGCGTTTTAACCCTTAGTGTCTTCATTCATTTGACAAATATTATTGAACATCTTCTCAATAAGGAGAAGGCAGGGTGTGAGTCTAGCTGAAGACACATAATTCCTGTGTCTCGGGGAGCTTATAGTCTTTTGGGGGTGGAGGCAAGTGCACAAATAACTCCAGAACTAGACAGAAAGCATGTGCTAGTCAAGAGCGTGACTTAATGCATCATGGGGATCCAAAGATACTGTGACACTGGTTGAGCCTTATTGCCTCACGATCACAAATCAAAAGGTTTCCCTCTTTCTGAGTGAGATTTGCAGTGTTGCTCAAAATGAAAGTTAAGGACCACCTGCACTAGAATCACCTAGAGTGGTTTTTCAGAGAAGGCAGTGGCACCCCACTCCAGTACTCTTGCCTGGAAAATCCCATGGATGGAGGAGCCTGGTAGGCTGCAGTCCATGAGGTCACTAAGAGTCGGGCACAACAGAGCGACTTCACTTTCACTTTTTGCTTTCATCCATTGGAGAAGGAAATGGCAACCCACTCCAGTGTTCTTGCCTGGAGAATCCCGGGGACGGGGGAGCCTGGTAGGAGGCCGTCTATGGGGTCGCACAGAGTCGGACACAACTGAAGCGACTTAGCAGCAGCAGAGTGGTTTTTACATAAAAACTCCTGGACTCCAAGATACCAAAATAAAAGTCTCTTGGAACCCGGAAAATTTTTTAAAAATATGGAATGCTTCATGAATCTTCACGTCATCCTTACACAGGGGCTATGCTAATTTCCTCTGCAGGCTTGAATTTTAGTATTTATGCTGCCATAGCAAGCATGGAAATTTGTAATTCTGACAAGCTTCAAGGTCATTCTGATGCACATTCAGGATTTAGACTTGGGTCTTTAAAAGCATATACTCATATATATATAAGAATATTTTTATAAAGTAATATGAAGATTAAATCATAAGATGCCATTCACTTTTGTCATACTCATTTACTCCATTTAACACTGCCCCACGCATGTTGATTCATTAGAATACTATTAGTCTTGGAAATACTTTTTTATTACAAAATTCTCTCTCTCTCAAACTCTTTCCCTTCCTCCCTCCCCTTTTGTCATCTATTACCAAACTCTGTAATACATTTCCTTAATCTCTCTGTCAAAGAAAAACTGTTACTGACATCCCTGCACAGTCCTGGTGAATTTGCATCAGCGTTCATACTAAATATGTTCTTCTGTGTTTTCTTGAATTAAGTGTGCTTGCAATGTGCAGCCTTTCCACATAGCATTTTCTGGTGCGTTCTGGTAAATAGTTTTGACTAATAGTGCTATCAAAATATATAGTGCAGCTGCTGCCATAAGAAATATAAAGAGCATCATGTTGGATGTTAAATTTTTTAAGCAACTCAAGATGACCATAGGGAAAAGGTTCTAACAAAGGGAAAGGATCAGCAGAGGTTCAGGGTGGCAGAGAGCTTTTGACATTAGAAAGGGATCACAAACATAACCTCTACCAGGGAGGATGAACCAACGAGTGGTAATGGGAAGAACCTATGGTTTGTGAGGTCTGGGGATTCGAAGAGAAGAAAAAGCCCACTTAAGAGGGATTTGACCAAAAGAGCTTGTCCACTTAAGTTCCCCTGGAACGGACATGGCCACAGTTAACAGAGAACACTTTCAGTGCTGCTAGGATTACCCGTCCATACCCGGCAGTGTTTCACTGTAGTCAAAGGAAACAGCTACAAGATGCTAAAGCAGCAGTTCTTAAACCTCAGAGAATCACCTGGAGAGCTTGTTAAGACGGAGTCCTGTGCCCCACTGCCAAAGATTCTGACTCAACAAATCTGGGGCAGGAGAATTTACATTTCTCCTTCCCACCAAGGAAATCCTTAATAAATGTAGAGACACCACAAGGCTTCTAGGTGAGCCTTGATGCTACTGGTTCTCAGAGTACACTTCGACAAGCACTGTTGACTATCTGTACTAATGGAACAGTTTTTTCCTTACATTAAAATAATATGTATTCATAGCATCAAACCTGAACACTGTGTCCATTATTTGCATCATGGTTGAAGAAACTTAGGCAAGAAGAAAACCAGTTGGCATGGCACTATTGTTCCTGAAACATAATTATGTCTTACAATTACCTAATCCTCTGACCATCAATCACATCTATTAATCTTTTATTGCTGTTGCCTTGTCCACATATCATGGAGGGTAGGGGTAGAATCCAAATGTTAATAAGTGTTAAATTACAGAGTTTTAAAAATCAAATCAAAACAGCAAAAATCATGAAAAAAATAATTCATGAAAGCTGACAAGCCTTCACCCTTAATCACCATTCCAAGGTTAAATAATGATCAGAATTCTTTCAGTTGAAGTACTTACATTGCATCTTGATGTTTGACTATCATATAAATATAACTGAGCTATTAGAATCTATTTTTCATTGCAGATGAAATTGATGTATCTTTGTGTGGTGTAGTCTGACACAGTAAAATTGTTACTGTCTAGGTAGGATATTCATAAAAATGTAATTATCGTAATCAGAACAGTCTTTAAGCTCATGAGAGGGGATTGCCAGATTCATGATTGGCAGTTTTCAATCACTTCATGTATAATAAAGAAACTTTTTAAAGCAACCCTAGGAATCATTAATATCTTAGAGGGAAACTATTCTGATCAAATAACACAGGGTGTTGGGAGATGGTGGTAAAAACTCAAGCTGGCCTCCTCTTCCAGGTTTGGGCAGGACTGGAGGGAGCCATTTAATATATTTCCTTAAGTTTACTCACCAACAGATTTAATTAGCAGTGCTATTTGCTGGCAGAGTGCTCTGAAGAGAAGAGAGCATGGAAGGACCACTGTTCCTGACTAAAACGCATTGATCATTTTCCTGCTTGAGTTTATAACTCTTTAGAGAAGTAGCCCCACGTTGCGGTGCATGTGCCCTGCCACCTGGGGAAGACGCAGCACGTGCCATCAGTAGGATGGGGCCCTTGGTTGGCTGGAGTCTCCAGTGTGCTCAGTGTCCCAAATTCTGGCTTAGGCAGCATGTTTAATAAATGTAGGAAAGGAAAGTGAAGTCGCTCAGTCGTTTCTGACTCTTAGCGACCCCATGGACTGTAGCCCACCAGGCTCCTCCGTCCATGGCATTTTCCAGGCAAGAATACTAGAGTGGGTTGCCATTGCCTTTACCCAGGTATCGAACCCAGGTTTCCAGCATTGCATTCAGACACTTTACCGTCTGAGCCACCAGGGAAGTCCTTAATAAATGTAGAGACACCACAAACAATCCCATGCTGGTGGGCAAGAGAAATAAAATCCAACAAAATGAAGTCAACAGGCTGTTCGATTTGAAGGAGAAACTAATCTTCTCAAATGAGAAAGCAACCTTTTTATTTCCACCGTCACTTTTAAAATTTTCCAGTGAAGGAATGTTCTTTCCCTGCCGCTGGATGAAAACCTCCATAACCCTATGCTAGGACTGGTTTTAAATCACTCCCAGGTAACAAGTCCCACAGCCACTTAAAGTCTCCGACAGTCTCAATTAATAAGTGAGAAGAACCAATCCTGTGTAATAATCAAATCCTGGAATCAGATTTAAAAGCGAAACTTTTCCCTTTATTCTCTGGGGCATCATGCAGTCCAGAAGCCAGGGACAGGGGCAAGGTCCATCTTTTCCTTTATTCTACCTACTCCTTCCAATTATCTGCCCCATTTCAGTAAATATGGTTGTTCTAAGGTCAAAGCAGGAGAAGGAAGAAGTAAAGGAGGGTGGGGTGAGGGTTCTTAATTGACTAGCTTTTCTATTTTTGGGCTAAGCTAGTGTATTGAACCCACTCCAGTGTTCTTGCCTGGAGAATCCCAAGGACGGGGGAGCCTGGTGGGCTGTCGTCTATGGAGTCCACACAGAGTCGGACACGACTGAAGCAACTTAGCAGCAGCAGCAGGGTATTGAAAGTTGCCTCTTTTTGGTGTGGGGAGCTCTCAAGGGGAGCTTCAGATACCCACCATCCTTTTCTCACCTGAGCTTCCCTGCTGCTAAGTCGCTTCAGTCATGTCCGACTCTGCGCAACCCCAGAGACGGCAGCCCACCAGGCTCCCCCATCCTGGGATTCTCCAGGCAAGAACACTGAAGTGGGTTGCCATTGCCTTCTCCAATGTATGAAAGTGAAAGTGAAGTCGCTCAGTCGTGTCCGACCCTTATTGCCCCCATGGACTGCAGCCTTCCAGGCTCCTCCATCCATGGGAGTTTCCAGGCAAGAGTACTGGAGTGGGGTGCCATTGCCCTCTCCTAGATCAGCTAAAACTTCCTTAGCTCTGGGTCAAAACTCCAGCTTATCCCTTCAAAAGCCTGAGAGCCCCTCTAGGTGGCCCTATTGGACAGTAACAAAGTTTCCTGTCTCTCTCCCTCCCTCTCTTCACCCCCACCACCCGCCTCGCTCCTCCTACTTCTCTCTTTCTCTCTGCCAACACTGGCCCACCCAGTCCAGCCACTTCTCCTTTGTTCCCAAACCCCAACCACCAGCACCCTCCAAGCTGCACGAGGCGTATGTAAAGCTCTCTGAAAGAAGCCTTTTCCAGGAAAAAGCAACTTTGGAGTGGGAGGGGCTTTCAGATTATCTTCCTCCAGAGAAACCTCATCACATATTTTCCCTCCCCGTCTGCAACCCCCTTTTAGTTATGGGGAATAGCTGAGTCCAGCACCAGCTGTAACATCCTGGAATCTTCCTGGCACCACTTTCCAACACTATTCACTCACTGGGAAAGCTTAGCCTGGCCCTTCTTCCTCTTAGAAGTGGTCCTGCCCTCAGGCATTACTGGTTCTGCCCAGAAGGTGGTCCTGAATCGGTTCCGTTAACAGCCCACTTGGCTGCTACGCTAAGTTCGGCTTTCCACTCAGCTTCTTTCAGTAACAAAGGTGATATTTTGACCTCTATCCGCTACTTTCCTGTTTCTCAATTGGTTCAGAATCCGGGTGAGGAAGATGGGAACTATTTATTAAGCCCTCCTCAGAGGCCCATCCTTTTACCTTGAATGTACCCAAAGGATTGGAGTCATGTTACCAGTTTTTTGGATAACTCCTTTAAAGTTTTCTATCTTTTTATGGCTCTTCTTTTCAACTTGTCATGTATTTTATCTTGATGTAAGAACTATTTGACATCCTGAAATGTGTCAAATGGGAAATAATTAGCTAAAAGCTTTTAGAGTTTCCTTGAGGAGTAATTGATTATAACTATTTGATGGCATATATATAGCCATAAAATGAGGATCTTTAACATAAAGCTTTAAAATATTTCTGGAAGAAAAATGACTTTCAAGGAGACTCAGATTCTTCCTGGTTTTGCCAAAGACTAGCTATATATGATTCTTGCATAAGTTGCTCCACCTCTCCAGACCCAGTTTTTTTCACTTACACAATGAAGTTGTTGTTCGGTCTCTAAGTTGTGTCTGACTCTTTGCGGCCCTGTGGACCACAGCACGCCCGGTTCCTCTGTCCTCCATTATCCCCCACAGTTTGCTCAGACTGATGTCTGCTGAGTCGGTGAGGCCATCCAACCCTCTCAATCTCTGCCATCCCCTTCTTTTGCCTTCAATCTTTTCCAGCATCAGGGGCTTTTCCAATAGAAGGAAGAGTTTGGCTTAAAAATCTCTCTGGTCCTTTCCCACCTATTACCATGAACCTGTGAGATCTTGAAAGGACCTGGGAGAACATTTCTGTTGCTCAGCAGGCTACACTGGTGACAGGGGGGAAGGTTAACACCGCAGTCTCCCTTGGTGTTCGTGAACGCGTCCATGCTCTGCCTACTCAGACATAAACACTTGGTGTGTCCATATGTATGCTGAGACACCTAGGTGGGGGAGATTTGATCCTGGGCCCAGGGAACTTGTGAGTATGAAGGAAAAGCTACACCACTCACCAATACTGCTAAACACCACTTGTTGTTTTACTTACCCAACAAATTACCCAAAGTTACTGAGCACCTACAATTCTATGAAGAAAAAAAAAAAAAAAATGGGATTCGGTTAAGGAAACAATAGGTAGAGTTTCCTCTCAGAGCACCAGAGTTACATATGAGGGACAGACCTACAGGAAGCCCATAGACGGGATGGGTTGAAAGTGGAGTGAAGGCCTAGTGATGGTCCACAGCTTTGGGCCTGTGCTTCCAAAGACAAAAGACATTTCCATTAGGATAATGATGGCAGTGCTTCTCTTTTCTCTCCCCCCCCCCCTTTTTAAAGACACAACTATCAAGATTCAGTCCGTTTACAGCTTGACTACTGAATAGAAAAATGTGTCTATAAAATACCTTGTAGTTATAAAAAGGGGTAAGGCTCACAGAAGCAGATAAATATATCTATTCACCTGTCCCAAGCCATTAACAATCTCCTTATACCCAAGAACTGTCTGTCCTCTTCTAAACTTTATTTCTAATATTCTGGCTACATAATCAGATTAAAAAATTTTCAGAAGATCAAAGTCCCTACCTCCATGAAAAACTATCCTTAAGCACAAACATTCTTTATGGCATTTCAGACCAGCTCTGAGACTCTGAACCAGAAAGATGGTTGCAAGTGCATTTATCTGGGGTAGCAAACAGTAGATTCAAGTAAAAGTTACGTGTCAATGCAGTTTGGCAAGTATCTCCCGAGCGCCTTTCATGTGCCTGGCTCACTGCACGAAGGACACCAAAGATAGCAGAGATTCTGGTACGTTCTCCAAGCCACTGCTGCTGCTGCTAAGTCACTTCAGTCGTGTCCAACTCTGTGCGACCCCATAGACAGCAGCCCACCAGGCTCCCCGTCCCTGGGATTCTCCAGGCAAGAACACTGGAGTGGGTTGCCATTTCCTTCTCCAATGCATGAAAGTGAAAAGTGAAAGTGAAGTCTCTCAGTCGTGTCCGACTCTTCGCGACCCCATGGACTGCAGCCTACCAGGTTCCTCTGCCCATGGGATTTTCCAGGCAAGAGTACTGGAGTGGGGTGCCATTGCCTTCTCCGTCTCCAAGCCACAGTGTCAGACAAACAGCAAGCCTGCTGCCTGATCCACCACTTGTACACAGCGAGCCTGCCCCCAGTGGGCTCAAATGTTGCTCTTTGCTCTTACCTATCTCCAAAGCTGAACACTGACCCTGCCTTCTTCCTTTCAGTGACTTTTCCAAGATAAGCTACGCTCAACTACTTAAATGCATTACGTTATGCAATTTTAAAGGCTTTGAATTTTATTGTGCTAATGGACATTTAAATTACTCAGAATTCTGATCAGGTAGTTTTTCCTAGGGAGGTAGGCTCTGCCTTACTGTATATAAGTATTGACCATGTTGAAATGCCTTCTAGGCAGGATCCCTATGGGAAGATGTTTCCACTGAAAACATAGGTAATTCTGCTTATTTAGCAAAGGAGAAGGGACACCACCTGAGACATGTCCAAAACAATGAGACGTGTGAGGAAAACCTCCAAGTAGGCAGAGAAGTTGGAAGGGGTTGTGCCATAATTAAGGTGATCATATTTTCCTAAACAGACCCAAGGGCAGATGGCCTGACACATGGTCTGAAAACATGATTATTTGAATTCTGGGAGGTATGATCACCATCTTCACAGTGAATGAAGCCAGTGAGACCGGCAGCTGTTCAGGGTGAAAGTCATCAACAATGAGTCTCTGTACTTTGAAGGATCCATAGGAATGGGTGGGAAGCCTGCTGATGTCATCCACTTATTAGCCAGGGCTTCTTCACACAGCACAAAGGAGGTTTGTTACCAAGGGTTTCATGGAACCACTCACTGTCATCACCTTGTTTTCAAGGACAAAGGTGCAATCTACAACCGACCGAAAAACAATAAAACTTTGCTTCCAACAGTCTGGGAATGCAAAATACAAGCAGGAGCATCATGTTATTTATCAATTAAAAAAAAAATAGAACTAGGAACAAGCACAGGACAGATCATCAGCTATCCTTTGCTTTTTTCAGTTCTATAGCTGCTTCTTAGATTTCAAACATCATACCTTTTAAAAAAATTAAATCCTCATCACTGCCCGCTAACTTTGTGCATTCAATTTGAACACTGGGAATTGTCTTCTTGCAAAGGAGGAGATTCAGACATTCCAGTTCTCCTACTTAATACGGATATTATGTCCAGCAAAATGTAACAGTAGAAGTTTCCCTTTGTTGCCAACACTCAAAGTCAACTCTTGGTTATGTGCTTTGAGGACGAGACGGGAAAATATTTCAACTCCAATTCTTATCACCAACACAGAAGGTTTAGGCCTCTATCTCTACTTTTAAGATGCTGTGTGCTTTTTCAATTTGTATCTAATCAAAAACTGATTTGATTTAAAATATGACATCAAAAGAAGTTAATTTTGATGATTCAATGACTTGTGCTATCTGTATCATCATGTTAGCTCTAGTAGTGTGCTTAACAAACACTTTGACTCAAGATCAAAGTTTATAGGGGTTTCCCCCCTATATCAGGGCTTTAAATAGTGAACAGAAACACAAAAGAAATTTATTTGAATATACTTGGTGTGTTATTTATAGCTGCAAATGATCAACTGAAAGTGGTTTAAATACACCTTTTAAAATAATCTCACATAAGAAGTCTGGAGGCATGGCATTTGCAAGGTTGTCTAATCCAGTGGCTCCATGACTTACTGAGCATCTGGACTCATCCCACATTTCCATCCCATCATCCTGGACACATTGGTGTTAATCCTCAAACTTACTCCCTATGGTCAGAAGATGGCCACTGAACACCAAATAACAACCTCACACTTCATGTAAAACACCAAAGATGACAAGAATCCTCATAAAAAAGGAAAGAGTTTCCCAGAAACCAGGCACTTTGGAAAAAGTGGCCAGACTTTTTAACAGGAAGCAGGCTCTGTCAGTGCATTAGACAGGTGAGACGGATGGTAGTTGAACAGACAACCAGCAATATCACCACAGGTGGGAATTGAGAAAATGCTTACTTACATATATTGAGGTTAATGGAACCTTCTGTGAGGTGAGCTTACAACTGAGTAACCATTTCCTAATCAGTTAACATAGTACAAAGGAGAGGATATGTATATGAGGTATGTCTAAGGTGCATATAGCTTGATAGTTAAGTTGAGGGGCAGTCAAAAATGAACAATTTTCTAGTCAATGCCTGCTACAATCATATGCTTTCCAATGAAATTACGTAAGCTTGGAATTATATTATATAACCTACAAAGTGTCTTGCCAAAAAAGCCAAGCCAAGTCAGATTAAACTTCTAGAGCTAATATTCAGCTTACAGGATGTACAGGGAATAAAGGAATATGTTAAGCAACATCTCAGTGAACTAATCAGCAAAATCCAAAAATGGAGGGAATTTAAACCTGATTAGATATTTGATCATATTAAGGAATTTTTATCAATATTTTTGAGTACTATTAAAGTATTGTGGCTATGTTTTGTTTTGAAGTACACCTCTTTACTTTGCTAGTCACTTAATCCAAACTGAAGCTATGTTTTTAAAAAGAATCCATATCTTTTAGAGACACATGCTAAAATACTTATCGCAGAAATGAAATGACATCTGAGATTTACTTCAAATGCCTCAAAATAACCCAGTGGGAGTAAGGGTGGAGGTTAAAGTTGGGGGAATGACAAGCTAGGAGGATTTATAGTCTCTTATTCCCTAGCAGTAAAGCCTCTTCATTCTGAGAAGGTATAATATAAATCTAGTGCACACAGAACCAAGAAACTTAATTCTTAGGTTTCATTTGCTTTCTCTAAGTGCAGCAAAACCAAAAATCAAACCTTTTCACAGCAATCAGCCAGTTTTGCTCCAACAGGAACTCAATTCAAAAAACAAACAAACAAAGGCAACACGCACACAATAAACAGCACAGACAGGATTCAAATTCTCAAAAACGAGCGATGAAGACACCCTCTAAGCTCCAGATTGTTTGCAAAAGTTCCATGAGCTCGGCCCCCAGTAAACCATCTAAGTAATACAGGACAAAGCTGTGATCTGATACATTTAGGTATTTTCTCGGCTATAATCTAAGCCATCTCCTAGACTTCTACTTAAGTCATCTTGAGACTACCTCAAGAAACTAGTTTAGTTCTCCCTTTTACCAGGGTGAAATAGTAACCAGAGGCAGGGAAAAGTTGGGGTGGGAATTGTACAGCAAGGACCATAAAGGGCTGAAGGAGACAATTGTTACCTGGGTATTGTTCTACCTTAACAACCTTTTTACTCTCTGACTCCATCCCTCTTCATCTCCCACCTGGGCTTGTATTGTGCTCACATCCTCTGGCTTCCCCAAGCCTTTCTCATCTCTTCCCTCTCTCTAAATTTTCAATACTCCCAAACTCAATTATAAATTGCAAAGTTAAGGTTTCAATTACAGTAACATGTAATAAAGCACTACTAGAATCTTAGATTTGGTTGATTCCCTCAAGCCATCTCCCATCAGAATTCTAATTTCCATTCTCTCCACGTGCTGACTTAATCTGTTAGGATTCTAATGGACATTCTCAGCTCACAGTCCTAAGGGCCCATCATCTCATGTTCTTTCTCATCAGAATGCTCAGAGGTTGCATCCTAGAGAGGTAGTTACTAATATGCCTTCAATAACAGAAGCTAAGGAGAGGCTACGAAGAAGAGAAAGGCATGCCTGATCATTCTGATTTACTTTAATGTAATAATGATTCCCAGTTAAAGGAATAATTTGGTTAGTGCTTGGGACCGAGCATGGTACAATTACTTGAACAAGGTACCGGTGAGCTTTGCTCCTCTGCTGCTGCTAAGTCACTTCAGTCATGTCCGACTCTGTGCAACCCCATAGACGGCAGCCCACCAGGCTCCCCCGTCCCTGGGATTCTCCAGGCAAGAACACTGAAGTGGGTTGCCATTTCCTTCTCCAATGCGTGAAAGTGAAAAGTGAAAGGGAAGTCGCTCAGTCATATCCGACTCTTAGCGACCCCATGGACTGCAGCCTACTAGGCTCCTCCATCCATGGGATTTTCCAGGCAAGAGTACTGGAGTAGGGTGCCACTGCCTTCTCCGCTACCTTGATGAAAATTTTGTCACAGAAATCAAGACGCAGGCTTTACAATGTATATGATATAAGGTTCATGTAATCTAGACAGTTCCATAAAAGTTATTCCTTCACGGTGGTTAAGATGACTTAGGACACCCCCAGTTCTAATTTTATACCCCGCCTCTCAGATAATATGGAAATGTTTCAAACCATCGGACTTTGGGGCAGGAATATATTCTAGAACAAGTCTCTAAACCTTACTGGTCATCAGAATCACCTAGGATTTTTCCCCCCATGTCCTGAAGCCCTACTGAATCAGATCCTTAACGAGAGTAGTGGCTAAAGAAAGTAAGTAACTGAGGTAGGAATGTTTTTAAACTCTCCATGAAATTCTAAGGTTTGGGTACTATGTTGAGAGCACATAGTACCTCCCAGTACCTGCTGAGTCATGCCACTTACCTGCTCAGAAACATAAAGGAGACAGAGAAGCCCCAGCCTGCTTCCCACCTGCCTGACAAAGTGCTTCACTTCTCTGCAGTCCAGGCCACCCAATTCAGCTATTCCTACTTCCATGCAAGCAGGTGATTCCTCCTGTAGAAAAAAAATAATAATACATTTACTTGGACTCTAAATATGGAGCTTTACAAATAGCTAGTTTCATTTACCAATGAAAACATTTTTGCAAGGTTGGTATCACCATCATTTTGTAGCTGAAAAACCTGGGGCAGAGATGATTTAAGTGTGATTTTGCCCGGTTTCCCCTGTGGTTCACGGAGAGCAGATCTGGAACCCAGCACTGTGGGACAGGAGTTACTGACGTAGTCACTTATACCCTGTTCCCACCTCTGTTGGAGACTTACTGGATAGAAGGAAAATACGATTTCCCCCTTCCTTTCCTCTCTGGAAGGAAACCTAGCTTTTTATTCCGAAGCTCAGGACTCTCTCATGCTTTAGGTGTAAGAACTTTAAGAGCTTCTTTATGGTTGAGAATTCTTGGCTCTTCCAGAAAAGAAGCTGGAATTATCCTCAAGAGGGAGGACATGGAAGGCAGTGTTTCACAGGGAAGACAGCTGTGCCCCTACCCTGAGAAAATGGGTTCCCAGAGGCTGGAGTCAGGCATGGACATGACTTGCACCCAAGTGTGTAGAGCAAGTCAGTTTTCCACTGCACCACCACAGCTGCAAAAAGGCAAAGGACGCTCTACCCTCAACCGAACTCAGGCAGCTGTCCCACCTCAAAGGGGAATCCCAGAAAGAAAAACGGAACTAACATTCACTTCACACACACAGTATACCTAGAACGTCCGCCCTCGAGCTCAGGGCACCTTGAGAGCCTTCAGGAGCGAATGGTGGCCCTGCCTGGGCAAGTTTCCCTTTTCTTTCCCATCCCCCAGAGCTAGCTACTGAGATGCACAAAAGGCTATACTGTATACAGAGCCCTTGGGGTCACACTCAGAGACCTTAACTACCTGCTCATGGAATGTGCTCATCTGCTCACAGATTCATAGCATCTGATTCATCAAAATAAATAAATAAGATGAGTGAAAGAGGCCAGACATGACAGAACACAAACCCTATATTCGATTATACAAAGTCCAAAAATGGACTAAAAACCAACCCAAAATGATAGTGGTTAGTACAATAGTTACCTTTGGCCAGGTACCAATTGGGAGGGGGCCCAAGGGAGCCTTCAAGGGGGCTAGAAACATTCTTTGGCTTGATCCAGATAGTAAATACTCAGGTGTAAACACATGTGAAAATTCATTGAGCTGTGCCTTTAAGATATGTACACGTTACTGTTATGCAAGCGTTAACTCCACAAAATAAGTGCATGATAAAAGCAAATTAGCCAACAAACTTGGATACTAAACAATAACCTACAAGATCCACCAGCTTCAGCTTGCCTGCTACTGGGGCCACTTAATCCTCTCTTGCTGACTCAATCCTTTTCTAGTTCCTAAAATCAATCTGGCTCCCTCCACCAAAACCACACAGGAAATTTTGAAAGGCAAAGGAGAGCACTCAGCCCAATAGGGTAATCTGCAGCATGATGTGGGTGTGCAGACGTGACGGCCAGACTGCCCAGGTTCAAAATCCCTCCTCTGCCACTTTATGATTACAGCCTTAAGCGGCTTACTTAAATTCCCTATTCCTCAGTTTCCTGATCTGTGTAATAGGTTTAAAAGTTGGGATTAAACAAGATTAATCCATGTAAAGGCATTCAGTAAATACCCAATATTGCCAAGCCTATGATAAGCACGTTGCCAATATTTTCTCATTTAATTCTTAGAGCAACCTTGTCTGATAGATGGTGTTAACCCCATTTTAAAACGAAAAAACGGAAGCTCTTAGAGGTGAAACTTGCCTAAGTCTACCTGGTTGGAAAGGGGCAAAATTGGGGTTTGAACTCAGGTCTGTTCTGTCTTTTCCTGTTAGGGGGCTTACCTGAACATCACCTGGGTCCTCCTAAACCCTGTGTTCCACTGGCTTCCTCCTGTGCCTCCCTGCTGAGACTTGACCACATGGCCCACCCTTCAGGGAACTTTCTAGTCCTTCAGATTCTGCCTGAGCCCCAGGTTCAGAGTAATCAGCCTAAGTAATAGGCATCAATTGGATCAAGATGGTGAATTGAACACATAAGATCACGTTCCCTTCCACCCCAGTTTTCTTACAATGACAGGTGCAAAGCGTTTTTAAAGAAGAAATTCACATAGCACTGTTAAACAGGAAAAGGCACTATTATCAGAAAAATTTGAAATATTTGAAAGATAAAATTTAACAACATTGAAAGAGTGAAGAAAAATCACATCCCCAAACTGGCTGCTGAAAAACCAAATAAATGATTAAAACAATGGAAAGAGCAAGTCGAGTTCCACACTCGGAGGGACATTTACAATAATACAGAAGGCAGCTCTGAATCAACCAACAGGGTACCTTATTAAAGAACTGTATTCAGAACATGGGATCCATTGGCCTCCCCCTGCCCCTAAACTAGCAGAAAGAAAACATCAGAGGGACATCAGAGAGTGATGGGATGCAAGAAGACAGGAGGAAGTGTTAGATGACAAAGTAGCTCCTCAAGGCTCACAGTGTTCACAGCCGGCCCCCAGAGTGAGGCCTTCCATTGCTCTAGCATCAAAACAGAGAAACAGTGCAAATGTGTGGTGTACTGGTTTTCTATTGTGGCCATAACAATTTTCCACCGTGGCTTCAAACAGCACAAATTTAGCACTTTACTGTTCTGTAGATCAAAAGTCCAGGACTAAACTCAAGGTGCCAGCATTCCTTTCTGGACATTAGGGGAGACTTTGGTTTTTGCGTTTTCCAGCTACCAACAGCCACCACATACCTTAGCTCATGGCCCCCTTCCCCCATCCTCAAAGACGGTAACACTGCGTCTCTCTGACCCCTCTGTGTTAGTCACGTCTCCCTCTGATCACAGCTGGGAGAGCTTCTCTGCTTTTAAGGAATCATGTAATTGGGCCCACCTGGATAACACAGGCTAATCACCCTTTCTCAAATTGTCTAACTTAATCATATTTGCAAAGTCTCTTTGCCATTTAAAGGAACATGTTTATAAGTTCCAGGCATTAAGCTATGGACATCTTTCCGGGCATTTTTCTGCCTCTCACATGTGTTTACTGGGTGCCTGGCAGATAACTCTGCTTTCTGGTTTGGCAATTTGAGTGTTAACTGTTCCATCCAGGACCTGAATTTGGAGTGACCACAAAGCCTGGCAGCAATGACCTAACCAGACTGTTCCGACAGAGTATCCTTGTTTGTGGTCCCCTTGCATCCTGCTGGTTTTCCAAGCCCGATTTTCAGCCTTCAAGGTAATTCTGTGAGCTGCCCAATAACCTGCCAATAAAATGTTTTTTACACAAATTAGCCAGAGCCAGTTTCTGTTACTTATAATCAGAGAAGAGGCAGATTAGCATCAGACTTCTCATCAGCAATCTTGGGTGCTAAAGTCTGAAAGAAAATGATTTCATACCTAGAAATCTATAAAGGCAAACTTACAATCAAATATAAGAGCAAAATTGGAGACATTTTTAACATACAAGGATTCAGAAGTTTTGCCACAATCATACTATCTCTAAAATAATTATAGTACTCAAAAACGCACTCAAAAAAACAACAATGTCAAAAGATAGTCCAAAGAAACAGATGCTGTGAGACAAAAGAGAAAAAAAACTGAGTCAAAACCAACAGTAAAACTTGACTAGAACATGTATAACCATGAGAAAACTTGATCAGTCTAATAAAAGACAGCAAGAAGAAACAGAAAAAAAAAAAACTGAATAGAAAACATAAGCCAAGATAATATGAGTATATTTAAATATATTAGTAATACAAAATGTGAATGAGTTAAGTTCCCATATTAAAAAACCAAGTTTTGATCTGGATTTTAAAAAATCCAGCTATATGTCATTACAATTAAAAAGAAAGATGGCTATTTCCAGATGATAAGAATCACAATTCACTAACAAGACATGAGAGTCAAAACACTTATTCTCTTAATACAGAATTATTAAATTCTACAAGCAGAAGGCCTTAGAAATATGAGATTAGGGCTTCCTTCCCTGGTGGTCCAGCGGTTAAGAATCTGCCTTGCAATGCAGGGGACACTGGTTCCATCCCTGGTCTGGGAGGATTCTACATTCCACGGGGCAACTAAGCTCGTGTGCTACCACCACTGGAGCCTGGGAGAGCCCACGGCCGCAGCAAGAGAGGCCACTACAGCGAGAAGCCTGTGCACCACAACCAAAGAGCAGCCCCTCACTCCACAACTAGAGAACGCCCTCATGCAGCAATGAAGACCCAGTGCAGCCAAATAAATAAATACTAAACAGTTTTTAGAAAAAGAAATACAAATTGATCAATCTATATTGATGTTAGAAAACTTTAATACATCTCTTTGAGAAATTCATAAACCAAACAAAAAAAATATTTTAAGCTGGTGCATTTGAGTAATGCATATAACCACTTGGAACTATGCCTTGCTGCTCACACTGTTCACTAAACCCTGGGCAGATAAGGCGTGACCAGGGAAGTTGGAAAAAGACTTGAAGAGCTGTGGGGACTGCAGACATATTTATCCTCTCTGGGCAGGCGCAGCAGCAACAGGGAGTCTTCAAAGACTACTGATACACTAAATCAGACCAATGTGGTCCATGGCCAAGTGGGCACGCAGGCACAGGGCCACCAAGGTCAGCGATATTATTGTTTACAGACACAAGGTATGAGGCCATGAGAGAGTGGGACAGGAGAGCCTGGCTGACTCTGTGTTGTCAGTTCATTTCCTCACAAACTACACCCTTGTAAAGGTCCCAGGGACTTCCATCACACAAAAGCCAGCTGTCTTCATCTTACTCCATCTCTCAACAGTAATCGACACTTGATGCCCCCTCTCCCCAAAGTGCTTTCTACCCGAGCTCCAGAGATGCCATGTTGTCCTAACTCTCCTACTGCTTTGAGGAGCCAGCATGCCCACAGCTGCTTGGCTGGTCCTCCTCCTATTCCCGACCATTAGCAAGGTAGTCCAGGCTCAGTTTCTTCTTTTTTCTCTCTTTACACAACTTTCCTAGGTGGTCTCACCCAGTTCTCAGTCTTTAAGTGTCATCCCTATGCTAATGACTCCCAGATTCACTTCTCTAGTCCTAAACTTTCCCCTGAGCTCTGGATTCCTGAATCCAGCTTTACTTGAATATGTAACAGGCATCCCAAATTTAACATGTCCCAAACTGAATGCTTGAGTTTCCCTACATACAAAAATTTCCCCTACATACAAAAAATTTCCCTACATACAAAAACTCCCCTAAAATTTGTGTTGTCTCAGATTTTTTTTTATTGTGCTAAAATACAAACAACATATCATTTACTGCTGTAACCATTTTAAAGTATAAAATTTCATGACATTTAGTATATTGACTGGAAAAGGCAATGGCAACCCACTCCAGTACTCTTGCCTGGAAAATCCCATGGATGGAGGGGCCTGGTGGGCTGCAGTCCATGGGGTCGCTAGGAGTCGGACACGACTGAGCGACTTCACTTTCACTTTTCACTTTCATGCATTGGGGAAGGAAATGGCAACCCACTTCAGTGTTCTTGCCTGGAGAATCCCAGGGACAGGGGAGCCTGGTGGGCTGCCATCTATGGGGTCGCACAGTGTCGGATAAGACTGTAGCGACTTAGCAGCAGCAGCAGCGGTTTATTAACAATGTTGTACAACTACCTCTATTGTCCAGCTCCAGAATTTTTTCATCGCCCCAAATGGAAACCTCCATTAAGCTGTCACTCTCGAGTTCTTCCTCCCACCCTGCTGCTGCTGCTGCTGCTAAGTCACTTCAGTCGTGTCCGACTCTGTGAGACCCCATAGACGGCAGCCCACAAGGCTCCTCTGTCCCTGGGATTCTACAGACAAGAATACTGGAGTGGGTTGCCATTTCCTTCTCCAATGCATGAAAGTGAAAAGTGAAAGTGAAGTCGCTCAGTCGTGCCGAACTCTTAGCGAGCCCCTGCCAAATACCAATCTATTTTCTGACTCTATAGATTTGCTTATTCTGGATATTTCACACACATGGAAACATACAATATGTAGCCTTTTGTGTCTGGCTTCTTTTCACTTAGCATAATGTTTTCTAGCTTCAGCCATGTTGTAGCATGTATCGGTATGGCGTTTCTTTTCATAGCTGAATAATAGTTCACTGTACGGATTATTACACTTTGTTTATCTTTTCATCTGTCGATGCATGTTGGGCTATTCCACTCGTGCACACCAAAGTTCTTCCAATGCCCCCTACTGTCTCCCTCATCAATCATCTCTCTCTCAGTTGGTGACGCTACCACTGACCCAGTTGTTTAGATCCCAAAGCAAGGAGTCATCCTTGACTTCTCTCTGCCCCTGGTCCCACCCCACCCCAATATCCAAACCATCAGCTAGCCCTAACTGTTACAACATCCAGCTAGGTCCCAATTTGGGTCACATTTCCACACTTTCCTGGATCCCACCTAGTCCAAGTTACTGTCCCTCTGGCCACAACTAAAGATCATTTTGCTCCCTTTCCTTCCCCTCCCATTCATTTCCTGACAACAATCAAAATTATCTTCTGTAAATATTAATCAGCTTATGCCACAGCAGTGCTGAAGACCCTTCAATGGCTTCCCATTACACTGGAATAAAATCTAAATGTCTTGCTATAGCCAACAAGGTCCGTATGAACCAGTCCCAGCCTACCTCTGTATCTTGCATACATTCTCCAGCCACATTAGTCTCTCTTGGAGTCTCTCCCACACCAAGCATTTTCCTGATTTAGGGCCTTTCTACTCTCAGAACTTCTGCCTGAACACACACACGTTCCCCTTAAACTTTGCTTGGCCTCCTCCTCACCTCTGCAGAGAGTCCTTCCTTGATTCTCCTTTATGAACTAGAGCTCTTACCCCTCATCTCTCTAAGCTCTTATCTGTTGGGTTTTCCTCTCATACAACTTAGATAGAATGCTATAAAATTGTATATTTATATCTGTTTGTTATGTCTTCCCCTACAAGAATGTAAGTTCTAAGACAGTAAGTATTTTGCCTTCAGCCAAATCCCCAGGGCCTAGAGCAGTACCTAGCATATATGAGGCATCCAGTAAATACTTGTTGCTTGAATAATGAATGAATTGCATTATATACACACACAGAAAGAGTACTTTGTGCTCAGTAAACAGAATATCCATCCTTTGAAATATCCTTGAACATTGAGTAGGTCATGAAGCACTCTTAAGCATGTTGGTGAGAGCATAAATTACTGTTAGTTTTCTGGTGAATAATTTGCTACTGTTTACCCAATTTTAAAATGCAAATATCCTTTGAACCAGTGCGTGCCTGCTCAATTGCTCAGACATGTCTGACTCTTTGTTACCCCATGGACTGCAGCGTGTTTCCATGGAATTTTCCAGGCAAGAGGTTGACATTTCCCACTCCAGGGGATCTTCCTGATTCAGAGAATGAACCCACATCTCTTGTGTCTCCTGTATTGGCAGGCAGATTCTTTACTACTGCACCACCTGGGAAGCTCATCCTTTGAACTAGTTGCTGCTGCTACGTTGCTTCAGTCGTGTCCGACTCTGTGCGACCCCATAGACGGCAGCCCACCAGGCTCCCCCGTCCCTGGGATTCTCCAGGCAAGAATACTGGAGTGGGTTGCCATTTCGTTCTCCTAGTACCATATATTAAAAAGTCGTTCCTTTCCCCATGAATTTGATTGGCACTTCTGTGATAAATCAAATAATCTATATGTGAGCCTATTTTTGCACCCTATTCTGTTCTGCTCATCTGTTATCTATCTGATCAATTTCAGTGATGATTGGAGATTCACATGGATCTGAGGAAAGTTTCTTTTCCACAATGTAATTTTTTTTCTATTGTTCTATGTCCTAGAACTGATTACTTATAGAATAATAGATGAAGTAAAGATTTAATATTACAGTAATATAGAGAATACTTTTGGTTTTGGTAGGAAGATTTTTACAGTATTTGGAATATTATTATAGGACATTGTTTTCCTGCACCTTGATGTGTATCTGAGGTCAGGGAGTAACATTTTTTTAAATTAAAGGAACTGCCACTTTGCTTTTTAATATTCTTGTTCAATTTCCTCTCCCCTCCAAAAATTCCCAAGAGACACTGAAATGATACAAATATGTTGCAAATAACACTGAAAAAGAGATACGTTTTGAATGGCACATTGAATAATACATTTTGGTATTAGACTAAAGAGTAAAATATCTTATTAAACCAGTTCTTGGTTTGAGAAATCGTTGCTGTGTTCTATGGTGCTGAAGCAACTGAATATACAACCATGTGGAATCATAGACAAGACTTAAACTCTCTGTCATGTGAGGGGCTCTCGCAAAGCTGACTTAGTTGTCCATTATGTGAACAGGAAGAAGAGGGAGCCAAGGAACCTCCTCTGGTAATGTTTAGACCACTTGGGAACATAGTTGTTAACTACAGCATTATCACCAGGACAACAGATAAAACTATCCTAACAAGCCTTAACAAGACAGGGGTCACTGAAGGTTATGTTCACATGACATGGCAATAATTTCTAAAATCTCTAGCATCTACAAGAGCCCTTTGTTCAAATAATAATTCCAGTGACAGATTTATATTAGAGAGAACATGATGAACTGGTAGCAGTTACAAATAGATGTGCAAGACTTTACGTAGGAAACAAGACTGGTGTCCTTATGAGAGTTCACATGTAACACCTAACTTCATCAAATCCTTTAACCAAATTTTAAGATGAGCAAGAATGTCTCTCCCTTTGTAGCTGCAGTAGAAAAGAAACATCTTTTTCATCTCTTTACTAGATTTTTTTTGTTGAATGATGAAGTTCTATATTTTCAAAGTCAATCTCTGAAATATCATAAGTTAGCATTAAAAGAACACAGACCTGTTGGGGCTCAGGTTTAAAATGGGAAAATTGATTGTTAGGATTTGACTTGAAAATAGTGAAACCATAAGCAATTCATCTTCCACACTACAGAAGAACAAGAGTCAGACTGACATTTTACTTCTTATCAGAAACAAGGTACTAATGCACAATGAGGAAAAGCTCCCAAGTTCTTTGGTGACATAATTATAAGCTAGAATGTTGTATCCAGACAAACACAATTAAGTGTAAAAGTAGAAGACACTTTCAAGCTGCACAGACTTGGAATATTTATCTCTTAAATGCTCATTTTGGGGAAATTGCTTGAAAATATTTTGCAGCAAAAGAAGGAAGAAAAAAAGAGGAATATCAGAGACCTAGGAAGCAGCAAAATAAATCCAAAGAGCAGGAAAGGGAAGTTCTCATATGATTTGCTGTCCAGCAAGATGAAAGAGCAACCAGGAGAGATAGGAGGAGAATGTAATGCCCAGGAGGAGGGCAGTAGGGGAAAAAAGAGAGGGATGGAGGAGGGGAATGGTAATAAGTGATGGAATAATAATATAACGAAAGAATGAATGAAGCAGGGCAAAGGCTAATAGAGTTTTGCCAAGAGAACGCACTGGTCATAGCAAACACCCTCTTCCAACAACACAAGAGAAGACTCTACACATGGACGTCACCAGATGGTCAATACCGAAATCAGATTGATTATATTCTTTGCAGCCAAAGATGGAGAAGCTCTATACAGTCAACAAAAACAAGACCAGGAGCTGACTGTGGCTCAGATCATGAACTCCCTATTGCCCAATTCAGACTTAAATTGAAGAAAGTAGGGAAAACCACTAGACCATTCAGGTATGACCTGAATCAAATCCCTTACAATTATATAGTGGAAGTGACAAATAGATTCAAGGGGTTAGATCTGATAGACAGAGTGTCTGAAGAACTATGGACAGAGGTTCATGACATTGTACAGGAGGCAGGGATCAAGACCATCCCCAGGAAAAGAAATGCAAAAAAGCAAAATGGTTGTCCTGAGGAGGCCTTACAAATAGCTGAAAAAAGAAGAGAAGCAAAAGGAAAGTAGGAAAGGAAAGATATACCCAATTGAATGCAGAGTTCCAAAGAATAGCAAAGAAAGATAAGAAAGCCTTCCTCAGTAATCAATGCAAAGAAATAGAGGAAGCCAATAGAATAGGAAAGATGAGAGATCTCTTCAAGAAAATTAGAGATACCAAGGGAACATTTCATGCAAAGATGGGCACAATAAGAAGAACTATACAAAAAAGATCTTCATGGCCCAGATAATCACAATGGTGTGATCACCAACCCAGAGCCAGACATCCTGGAATGCAAAGTCAAGTGGGCCTTAGGAAGCATCACTACGGACAAAGCTAGTGGAGGTGATAGAATTCCAGCTGAACTATTTCAAATCCTAAAAGATGATGCTGTGAGAGTGCTACATTCAGTATGCCAGCAAATTTGGAAAACTCAGCAGTGGCCACAGGACTGGAAAAGGTCAGTTTTCATTCCAATCCCAAAGAAAGGCAATGCCAAAGAATGCTCAAACTACTGCACAATTGCACTCATCTCACATGCTAGTAAAGTAATGCTCAAAATTCTCCAAGCCAGGCTTCAACAGTACGTGAACTGTGAACTTCCAGATGTTCAAGCTGGTTTTAGAAAAGGCCGAGGAACCAGAGATCAAATTGCCAACATCATTGAAAAAGCAAGAGAGTTCCAGAAAAACATCAACTTCTGCTTTATTGACTACACCAGGGCCTTTGACTGTGTGGACCACAACAAACTGTGGAAAATTCTGAAAGAGATGGGAATACCAGACCACCTGACCTGCCTCTTGAGAAATCTGTATGCAGGACAAGAAGCAACTGTTAGAACTAGACATGGAACAACAGACTGGTTCCAAATAGGTAAAGGAGTACGTCAAGGCCATATATTGTCACCCTGCTTATTTAACATACATGCAGAGTACATTGTGAGAAACGCTGGGCTGGATGAAGCACAAGCTGGAATCAAGATTGCCAGGAGAAATATCAGTAACCTCAGATATGCAGATGACACCACCCTTATGGCAGAAAACAAAGAAGAACTGAAGAGCCTCTTGTTGAAGGTGAAAGAGGAGAGTGAGAAAGTTTGCTTAAAGCTCAACATTTAGAAAACTAAGATCATGGCATCCAGTCCCATTACTTCATGGCAAATAGATGGGCAAACAATGGAAACAGTGACAGACTTTATTTTGGGGGCTTCAAAATCACTGCAGATGGTGACTGCAGCCATGAAATTAAAGACACTTACTCCTTGGAAGAAAAGTGATGACCAATCTAGACAGTATATTAAAAAGCAGAGACATTACTTTGCCAACAAAGGTCCATCTAGTCAAAGCTATGGTTTTTCCAGTAATCATAAATGGATGTGAGAGTTGGACTATAAAGAAAGCTGAACACTGAAGAATTGATGCTTTTGAACTGTGGTATTAGAGAAGACTCTTGAGAGTCTCTTGGACTGCAAGGAGATCCAACCAGTCCATCTTAAAGGAAATCAGTCCTGAATGTTCTTTGGAAGGACTAATGTTGAAGCTGAAACTCCAATACTTTGGCTATCTGATGCGAAGAACTGACTTATTTGAAAAGACCCTGGTGCTGGGAAAGATTGAAGGCAGGAGGAGAAGGGGACGACGACAAAGGATGAGATGGCTGGTTGGCATCACCAACTCGATGGACATGAGTTTGAGTAAACTCCAGGAGTTGGTGATGGACAGGGAGGCCTGGCATGCTGCAGTCCAAGGGGTCACAAAGAGTTGGACACAACTGAGCGACTGAACTGAACTGAAAGAACTGGGAAAAGCTGAAACTAGGCAAAGAGCCCAAAAGACAAAAGAAAAAAAAAGTAGAAATACTGGTGGGGACAGGCGGGAACCCACACAATTTTAAAAAGGAAATGAAAGCATGGTGTGGCACTGGGTTTCAAAGTTAAAAGAGAACTGCCCTTTGAGGATAAAAATTTTAATGTTGGGGATATGGTGGCCTATCAGATTGAATGGATAAAGTTCATGTAAATTATGGAAGGCATTCTTCTACTCTGGGCTTAGAGATTTGTGTCCATAGACTGATAAGCACAGAAAGCCATTCTAGTTATTGGGGAAGAGAATGAAAAGCTAAAGGCAGCACTACTGTGATGTTAGCCCGGCAGGGGCAGAAACAGAAAGCCAAAGGATAAGTCTGTTGCAATTTTCCAGGCACGAGGCAGAGGAATAAACAGACAATAGAGGAGGAAAGTCATTTCCGATGAGGGCTACAAAACTCTGGCACCAGGAATGTAAAGGGCGGGGATGGTTCCAGTGATTTCCATTCTGTGAACTGGACAAACGGTGATGGGTTTTAAAAGTATTGCTGTTTTACTGTTACACTTATATTTCTCTTCTCTGTCTTTCTCTTTCTTCTATTCCTCTCTCCCAGTTGACATTAAGTGCCTTGATTGTAGCAGCTAAAACCTGTGTTTGTTCCCTTGACAGCAGCACTGGGTCCTACGACAAGAGTTACTCAGATGATGCTTGTGATTATGACTATGGGTGGTGGCGGTGGTGAGACAATGATGGTAACAACAGTTCAGTGCCTTTAAAGACAGTGGGGAAGAGGAGTGACTTGGGGCATAAATGATGGTAGAAGTAGAGCTTCCAAGAGATTATCAGCTCCTATTGGGAGTTGGGAAGAAGTACTTTTGAAAATGTTGGCTGTTACTTCTGTATGGAAATGCCTTCGTTTTCCCTTCCTTTAGAATCCTTTACTTAACTCCATCTATACAGGTGTCCCCTGCTTTTCCAAAGTTTGCCCTATGCTACTTCATCTTTACGAAAGACCTACATCAGTACTTGTTTTCACTAATTAAAAAAAATCTGAAAAAAGATTCTCACTTTTCCGAAACAAGGCAAAAAAGTGAAAACAGCGTTCAGCGCATGGTTTGCAGCAAGCCACTATAGAAGTAGCACACACAAGTGGAGTGGCACCACCAGCCTCCCTGCCAGGGAATTACATACACTCAGCGACTCCACATCAGATACCTCTATTTACTCTGTGCATCCTTTAGCAAGATGTGTCCTCAGGCAATTGCTTCTTTGCTTTACGTCATTTCTGCATAAAAAGGTTTCATTTCTGCATACAAAAGCAGGAACACTCTGCTTTCAGACAGAGGGGAAATCTGTACCTCATTTCAGTTCAGTTCAGTCGCTCAGTCGTGTCTGACTCTTTGCAACCCCATGAATCACAGCACGCCAGGCCTCCCTGTCCATCACCAACTCCTGGAGTTCACTCAGACTCATGTCCATCGAGTCAGTGATGCCATCCAGCCATCTCATCCTCTGTCGTCCCTTTCTCCTCCTGCCCCCAATCCCTTCCAGCATCAGTCTTTTCCAATGAGTCAACTCTTTACATGAGGTGGCCAAAGTACTGGAGTTTCAGCTTTAGCATCATTCCTTCCAAAGAAATCCCAGGGCTGATCTACTTCAGAATGGACTGGTTGGATCTCCTTGCAGTCCAAGGGTCTCTCAAGAGTCTTTTCCAACACCACAGTACCTATATAGAAATAAAACAAATCAGCATTGGAAGATCTGACTACAGTCAAACTTACTACCAAATTCTTCTTTCAAATTGCTTTTTGGCTGAAAACATTCTTTTTTTAGGAAGCAGAGCTATTTAAACAGGTTCTGCCCTGGGAGTATGGGACTTTGACATCTTGTTTCTCGGTCTAGTTTCTGAAGATACAAAAATGTTATTTTCAAAGAAAGCACTAGGTGGCACTTGTGATGTATTCAATAGTTGCCTCAGATCCATTTTGGTAGAAAAGGTTTGGTAGAAAAAAAATGCAATAAATATTAAAATGGGAAAATCTTCATTATAATAATGAAGATCAGTATCTTATGATTATGTTTACTGTGTTACTATGTATGAGCAATATCTTTATGCAGTGTTTGCATTTAAAATCTGGGCTTTGCCTCTTTTATAAAAACTGCAAGAGGGGAACCAACATTTCTATAGTATGTGAAAATACTACATCACTAAAATAATACATAAGGGACTGATATTTGATTTGCAAAAAGATTGACTACAGGTGTTCTTTCAAACAGCATTTCTCTACTGAATTTAAAATAGTTTAATTTGCAACAAAAGGTTATAAAATTAAGTTTGCCAAGATCCATCTAGTAAAGCAAAATAAATTATCAACAATTTAAAATAAGGCACTACAGCTCAGCTCCGTGCTCTGCGGTGACCTAGATGGGTGGGATGGAGGGTGGGGGCGGGCAGGAGAGAGGTCCAAGAGAGGATACATATATACACATACAGTTGATTTATTTCACTGTACAGCAGAAACCAATACAACATTAGAAAGCAACTATACAATGGCACCCCACTCCAGTACTCTTGCCTGGAAAATCCCATGGACGGAAGAGCCTGGTAGGCTGCAGTCCATGGGGTCGCTAAGAGTCGGGCATGACTGAGCGACTTCACTTTCACTTTTCACTTTCATGCCTTGGAGAAGGAAATGGCAGCCCACTCCAGTGTTCTTGCCTGGAGAATCCCAGGGACCGCGGAGCCTGGTGGGTTGCCGTCTATGGGGTCGCACAGAATCAGACACGACTGAAGCGACTTAGCAGCAGCAGCAGCATACCCCAATAACAACTTTTTTAATTTAAAAAATTTAAAAATAAACAATAAAATAAAATAAGGCACTATAGCCTAAGGGGTTTTTTGAGTATTATTAACATATATAAATAAATTAATTAAAATTCATGTTTTAGGACTTTTTTAACCATCTTTAAAGTGATAGCATAATGACTTTAAGCAAATTCATTGTCTTTTCTGGGATTTGGCAGTTCCTATTTGGCAAGTTGACTATTTCATGGCCCCATTTTACTATAAAGAGATTTCAAGTTCTTTTAACAGAAATGTGGGTTGAGCAGGTATTATTTCAAGTGGAAAATATTGTTGCCAAATACCATAGCAACAACAGTAGCTTGTAGACCCTCTCAGGTTATTATTTCTTTTCTCTATTGTCTAGGCCTTCATGGTAACCATTTTATGGATTAGGCTCACTTGTGGCCCCATCTCACTTTTCTATCCTTATTTTTCCCTCGTCTCATTTTTTGTTTCTTATTTTAAATGTACTTTTTTTTTGGTGTACCTTTGTAGCATAATTTAACACAATGCAATCCTTTTGTAACAAGATGGATTATAAATTAATAATAATGCTAATAGATACTGTCTCGTAATTTCACTAATTTGTAGGTTTGAGCTGAAATTGACATTTTGAAGGTAGTATCTCCTGTAGTAGTAAACTCAGCATGTCAGAATTCAGAGCTAAATATGGAAAACTGCACCAACACTGAACAAACCTAGATCTCAGAGTAACACCTGAGTTTCTTTGGTTGTAAATGATAGGAATGGATTTTGGCTAACAAGCAAACAGGGACTTCCAGAGAGTACTAGCCAGGAACTCATGGGATGGGCAGGGGGCTAGAGGGCCAGACCTGGACACAAGACAGGAATGGGGACAGGCTCTGGAGTCTAGGCAGCAACAACTTACAGATCTTGTCAAGGAGCTGCTGCTCCCACGCATACTCACCCTTTACTTCCCATCCTGGTGTCCCTTCTCCAGGTGAGAAGTTCTAGGAGTCCAGATTGTGTAATGTGTTCTGTCAATTCAGATTTCCAGTGTTACTATCATAGGACATTTAGTAAAAACTCTATCTTGAAAGGTTGCCAAAATATAAAGAAAGATCCCTTTGTAAAAATAAATATCCTAGGAGTCCATTTGTCTTCCTTTGGGTCAAATGTGGCTCCTTGGTTATGCTGGGACAAGAAACATTGATTTACATCTTTACCAAGATTGTTCACAAAATGGAAGAAGTAATTCCTAATAGAAATTGGGGTTTTCTGGGGAAGGGAGGTGATTGCTGGCCACTCAAATAACAACCTAAGGGCACTAAATTACAGGAAGAGTAGATTGTTAGTCTCTGTGTCAAATGAACCCCAGTAACAGGCTAAATAGTGTCCTCTCAAAATTCATGTTCATGGGGAACCTCAGAATGTGATCTTGGGAAGAAGGTAACAGGAGATATAATAAAAGATAAAGATTAGATTTTACTGTATTAGAGTGAACCCTAAATCCAATGCGAGTGTTCTTGTAAGAGACAGAGGAGGACACCGAGAAGCACATGAGGAAAGGCAATGTGAAGATGAAAGGAGAGATTGGAGAGATTGGAGTGATGCACCCATGACTCACAGGATGCCAAGGATCGCCAGCAATTACCAGACAAGGAAAGAGGCATGGGATGAATTTTCCCTCAGAGCCTCCAGAAGGATTCAGTCCTGCCAATATTTCTGGCCTCCTGAACAGTGAGAGAATAAGGTTATATAAGCCATTCAGTCTGTGGTAATTTGTTATGATCTCTAGGAAACTAACACCGCCCCTAAGAACAGTTTGTGCAAAACCCTAAATGGTAATACCATGAAAGTAGGTGCTTAGTAAATGCATGTTAATGAGAGTGAACAAAAGTTCTTTTTTACTATTTTAAAAGAAAATAAATCTATGAATGGTTTTATTTTTTCCATAAAGAGCTACTGAACACCTCATACACCAGGCATTGTTCTAGGGGCTGAAGATACAGCTATGAACAAATCAGGTAAGCTCCTTGAGCTGTATTTACAGGGGAAATGGCTAAACAAGAAAACAAGACAATTTTTGTCAAGATCAGGACAATGAAGAAAGTGAAACTGGGTGCTAAAGTGACATACTGGAAGTGAGGGGAAGTCAGTACAGATTGGGCAGTCAGGCAAGGAGGAGAGAGAGACCCAAATTATGAAAAGACAGACATTCGTGACCTGGAAGGTAGTTGGTAGAGAATCTGCCTGCAATGCAAGAGACTACCTGCACTGCAGGAGATGCGGGTTCAATCCCTGAGTTGGGAAGATCTCCCAGAGAAGGAAATGGCAACCCACTCAAGTATTCTTGCCTGGGAAATTGCATGGACAGAGGAGTCCGGCGGGCTACAGTCCATGGGGTCACAAAGAGTCGAACACAACTTAGTGACTCAACCACCACAGTCTGTTTGCCATCTGGGGAGATGACTGTAGGGGCCAGAAGGAGCAGGGGCACTTGGGAGACTGTAGCATTAAGCCAGATGAGAAGACGTGAAGCTCAAATTAGAATGGGAGAGGGGTGTAGAGAAACAGACTAATACTGGATGTGTGGGAGGCGGAGTTTGACAATATCAGTTAAGTGCCTTCTCTTTGTTCAGCATTGCTTGGATTTCTATAAAAAGACACACCAAAAATATTATATTACCAAGACTTTAATATCCAGGAGTTTTGCATTCAATTGGACAGATATGTGTTTATATATTTATAAAACATATACAGACTCAAAATGCCTCATAGTGTGATAGAGGCAATAAATGCAGCAAACAAGGTTCTAGCGTGGGCAGAGTTAACAAAGAAAACTTCAGGAACTTGAGACGGGCCTTCAAAGATATGTAAGATTGAAGGAGAACGTTCCAAACTGGAAAGGCCAGAGACAAAAGAGAAAAGTGCGGAATGAACACACACTTTCGGGGGTAGGTAAATAAATTAATCTGATTGGATTAGAGGTTGTATACAGTGAATAATGCTGATTAAATAAGATCAGTAGAGTGATGAAAGATGATAGAAGGCTTTGAAATCCAGGATGAGTTTAGATTTAATCTTTCAGGGCAAGGGTCAGCAAGCTTTCTGAAAGGATCAAATCATAAAGGCTTTAGGGTTTGCAGGCCATAGGGTTTCTGCCACAACTACTCAGTTCTCCAATGTGGTGTGAAAGCAGCCATATACAATACTTATTATAAGTATGGCTGTGTTTCAGTAAAAATCTTATAAAAACAGGTGGTGGGACAGATTTTGTTGGACTAGGGTATCAGAAGAATGACATAAAAGTGGCATCTTAACCACTTTTGAAATAACCATGTAAGGGTTCTGGGTATTTCTTAATTACTCAATATCTATTTCCCTATTCCTCCTTCCTCAGAATTTTCAGTCAGATGTCAACTTTTCTATCATGCTTGTCTAGAAGCTGGTTGAACTCCTAGCACTGAAAGAAACTGAACTCCTTTCACTGAGAGAAATGGTCTCAGATTGATTTAAATTCATCAGGTTAACACTTCCTCTTTCTACAACGATTGGTTCATAAAAACCACACCTAAGCCACATACAAAGAGACATTTATTTGAAGACACAATTCAGCAGATATTATCACTCTAGCAACAAAAGATGTAAAGCCAGAGATAAAGCCAGAAGTATTTAAAACAAAGTACTTATCACAAAACGTACAACTAGGTTCCATAAAACTGTGCAAAATCATGAGTATGGTAAAAAGAAAAAATAAACACCTGTTAAGATAAACTAGTGAGGATTTGGGGGTTATTTTTTGGAATGGAAGAGGGGTCATAAAGAACCAAAAGGAAGTGGATAGGGTGACTGGATGACAGATTGGGAAAATCTTATTAGAAAGGGTAGAACCGATCAAGCCATTCCAGTTCTTAAGTTTTCCATATTTTTGTCCAAGGGACATTCTGTAGATAGAATATGAAGTCTACTGACATATAATTTCTGGAAGCCCCAGTAAAATAATAGGGCAAACAAGGGAAACAGATGAGAAACTGCTAGAAGAAAGAGGCCTAGCAAAGATTCACAAAGAATCACTGAGACTCTTCATACTTCTGAGATGAACAGGTAAAAAGAGATGTCAGTTTCCAGTCCAGCATATAAGAAGCTTGGAAGTTGCCACTGCAGCCTAACAATAAGTAAAACAAAAGTCAACAAATCTTCTTAGACCCAAAGAGAAATGAAGCCACAGGGCAAAATGCTGCTACACAAATTGGAGAAACCAACAGGCAAACACAGAGAATCAGAGCGTACTGGAGCAGCAACCTCTGTGGGAACCAGTGTTGAAGTAGGGAAACCTGAACTGTGATTTACAAATTGCTGGAGGCTCAGTGTGGAGAACTCTGAAAACTCAAGAGGAATCCCGTCATTGAGGGCTTCCACACAGTCATGAGTTTTACCTTCTGGATCTCCTCCAGGCTCTCACAGTGAATACTGAAGAAAAATCCCACCACAACCTGTTTTCCCACCATGCTTCTTCTGGAACTATTCTGCAGGAACGATTTTGAAATAAATCAGAACATTCAGTTCTTCTTAACAAGGTCTGCCTTCAGGAGAAACTGTTTAACCAGAATGGAACCAGATGGGGTTTTATCAGAGCCTAACTGGCTTGGGAAAGAGAAATAACCAGTTCAGGGTCCGCCCTCCAGCCCACCCCCACCCCTGCCCCCGAAGTCATCCTGTTCCATTTCAGGGTATGGGTGAGGGGGCTGAGAAGCATATGTGAAGTTCGCAATCCAGAGGCACAGGCTCACTAAAAGACTGAGACCTAATCTTAGGACTATAGAGCACTTCCCTTCCTCCCCCACTCCCCCCATTTTTCCACTACATCACTAAAGGCCTATTTATAGCAGTTCCTTTTATCCAGTGCATCATGCTTGGTTACTGAGATTCTCTCAGTCATGTCTGACTCTTTGTGACCCCACAGACTGTAGTCTGCCAGGCTCCTCTTCCATGGAATTCTCTAGGCAAGAATACTGAAGTGGGTTGCCATTCCCTCCTCCAGGGGATCTTCCCAACCCAGGGATCAAACCTGGGTCTCCTGCATTGTAGATAGATTCTTTACCATCTGAGTCACCAGGGAAGCCCTATATATATATAACAAGACATACAAAAAGCAAAAAAAAAAGAAAGAAAAAGGCATAAGAAACAGAGCAAGCCTTAAAAACATGTCTTAGACATGGCAGGGATGTTGGAATTACCAGACTTACGATTTAAACAACTATTATTAATATGCTAAGGGTCTAGTGAGTAAAGTAGACAGCGTATAAGCAAAGAGATGGAAATTTTAAGAAAGAACTGAAAAGAAATCCTGGAGATAAAAAAACACTGAAAGATAAAAGAATAATGCCTTTGATGACTTATTAGTAGACTAGACAGCTGAAGAAAGAACCTCTGAGCTTGAGGATATCTTAACAGAAATCTTCAAAACTGAAAAACAAAGAGAAAAAGTCTGAAGAAAAAAACCCCCCAGAATATCCAAGAATTGTGAGACAACTACAAAAGGTGTACCTGTGCATAAGGGAATACCAAAAGGAGGACAACAACAGCAAACAAACAAAAAAGAAGAAATATGCAAAGCAATAATGACTAAGAATTTCCCTCGAATTAATATGAGACACCAAACTACAGATCCAGGAAGCTCAGAGAACACCAAGCAGAATTAAAGCTTCCAAAACAAACTACACCTAGGCATGTCATTTTCAAAGTACAGAAAATTAAAAATATAGAAAAACTCCTGAACGAAGCTAGAGGGATGAGGCTGGGGGAATCTCATCTATAGAGGAGCAAAGATAAGAATTACAACTAACTTATTCTCAGAAGCCATTTAAGTAACAAAACATTTCACCGTGGAGTGAAAAGTGCTGAGAGAAAAAAAACCCTCACCAACTTAGAATTCCACATTCTGCAAAATTATCCTTCAAAGTTCAGTTCAGTTGCTCAGTTGTGTCCGACTCTTTGCGATCCCATGAACTGCAGCACACCAGGCCTCCCTGTCCATAACCAACTCCCGGAGTCCACCCAAACCCAGGTCCATTGAGTCAGTGATGCCATCCAACCATCTCATCCTCTGTTGTCCCCTTCTCCTTCTGCCCTCAATCTTTCCCAGCATCAGGGTCTTTTCCAATGAGTCAGCTCTTCACATCAGGTGGCCAAAATATTGGAGTTTCAGCTTCAACATCAGTCCTTCCAATGAACACCCATGACTGATCTCCTTTAGGATGGACTGGTAGGATCTCCTTGCAGTCCAAGGGATTCTCAAGAGTCTTCTCCAACACCACAGTTCAAAAGCATCAATTCTTCTGCGCTCAGCTTTCATTATAGTCCAACTCTCACATCCATACATGACCACTGGAAAATCCATAGCCTTGACTAGACAGACCTTTGTTGGCAAAGTAATGTCTCTGCTTTTCAATATGCTATCTAGGTTGGTCATAACTTTCCTTCCAAGGAGTAAGTGTCTTTTAATTTCATGGCTGCAATCACCATCTGCAGTGATTTTGGAGCCCAGATAAATAAAGTCAGCCACTGTTTCCACTGTTTCCCCATATATCTGCCATGAAGTGATAGGACTGGATGCCATGATCTTAGTTTTCTGAATGTTGAGCTTTAAGTCAACTTTTTCACTCTCCTCTTTCACTTTCATCAAAAGTGAAGCATAAATAGACTTTCTCAAGCAAAAATTAAGGGAATCTATTGTCAGTAGACCTTCCTTGCAAGAGAGGTTTAAAGAGGTGCTTTTGAGAGAACAAAAATGATACATGTCAGAAACTCTTATCTATATAAAGGAAGAGCATTGGAGAAGGAATAAGTGAAGGAAAATTAAAATTTTTATTTTTGTAATCTTACAGATCTAACAGATAATAGCAACACAGTACTCAACTACATATAGCTATATATATGTGTGTGTGTATGCTTATGTATAAATAAAATGAATGAGCAAGGATGTAAGGGACAGAAGAGAGAAATTAGGATTATTTTGTTATTATAGGGTACTTTCACTACTCATGAAGCAGTATATAGTGTTATCTGAAAGTGGATTTGGGTTAGTAAATCCAAATGTATCCATATATTGAAATTTTTAGGACAAACACTGAAAAAAATAAAACAAATATAACTAATATGCTGAGAGCAGATAAAAAGGAATAATATAAAATGGTCAATTAAAGCTATAAATGGTGGAAAAGAAGGGCAGCAAACAGAAAATACGATTGACCCTTGAACAACAATGGGAGTTGATCTGCGCGTGACTTGTAGGCCCTCAGCATCTGTGGATTCAACAGACCATGTAATACTGTAGTATTTACTATTGAAAAATACCCATGTATAAGTGGACCCATGCAGTTGAAGCTAGCATTGTCCAGGGTCAATCGTAGTAATAAAAGTGGTAGCTATTAGTCCAACTACATCAATAATCACTCTGAATGTCAGCAGTTTGAATGCGTCAACTAAAAGACAGAGATTCTCAGAGTGGATCAAAAAACCTGATCCAGGAGGGGAATGACATCAGCAAAATGGCAGCATAGAAATTTCTACCACTGATTTCCTCCTGGAAATATCAATTTGAACAACTATCCACATATAAAAATACCTTCACAAGAGTCTGGGTGATGAATTAGAGAATCTGAGCAAAACACAGAAATAAGAAAAAAAATGCATTGAGGAGGGTAGGAATGATAGTTTCACATTATTCCCGTCACACCTTCTCCAAATCTAGACTGCCTGGGTCAAGACAGACAACCTCCCCAAGGGAGAAAGACAGTGAAGTAGTGAGCAGGCAATTTCACTGTGGACCCCAGAGCCACCCTCCCCAGAACCCAGCTAACTCCTTCAGCCTTTAGGCGGCTTTCTGTAGGCTCCCTCGAACATAGGCTGCAGCTCACTCCAGGGTCTGCAGGCCCCAGTGGCACCAGAGGACTCTCATGGTTCCAGGTTCCCAGAGGAACTGCAAGCCCAGGGCCCTAGACCACCTTCGTGCCAGCCAGCTCCAGAAGTCCCAGAGGGCTTCCACGGCCCAGGCTCCTGGCAGGATCCTGCTAATCCAGCCTCTTGGCACATACCAGCACCAGCCACCTCCTATGGCCCTGGGTGGCTCCAGTGGCCTCTGGCTTCCCAAGAGTTTCCATAAACCCTGGCTCCTGGCTGGGCCAGCACCAGGCCAACTACCAAGGATAGGTTTTTGATCCAACCCACCACCAGGCCAGCTCCCATAATCCCAGGATCCCATGCCATCTCATGCCACACTGGCCCCTGTGGGTGCAGACTCCAGATAGGCTGCTACAGACCCAGGCTCCTAGCCTTCTCCATCACTAGGCCAGCCCCTGAGGCCCTACCCTCAAGGCTGGTTCCCATAGGTTCATGCTTGCAGTCCATACCACACCAGTCTGGACCCACAGACACAACTTCCAGGCTGGCCCCTAAGGCCCCAGGTGACAGGATGACTCCTGCATCCCCATGCTCCAGGCTTGTCCTCGTGCCAGGGTAGCCCTGTGGTCCCAGCCTTCAGGCCAGCTCCTATGCAGTCAGGCTCCCAGTCTACCCTAGTACCAGATAGACCCACACAGATTAAGATGATGGGCCTACCCCACTGGCCCTTTGCACCTGGTTGGCTCCCGTGGACCCAAGATCCAGGTCTGCCCATAACGACCCAGTCTCAGGTTCATCAGTGTGGACTCAAGCACCAGGCCTGCCCAGTGAGCCACTGTGGACCCAGGCACCAAGCTGACCCCTATTTACCCAAATACCAAGCCTTCTTACACGCTGACGCAGGCAGCAGACCTGCCTGCCCAAGGAATACAGTAGCAAGCCTGCCCTTAGACACACCACACAATCTGCCTAGAATCTCTGGATAGGCTGACTGGTGAAAGATTTCTGCCTGGCAAAGACAGTTTGTAAAGACTGGAAGAGATGACTACTTCCTCAAATTCATAGGCACCGATATAAGGCCCGAGGGATCAATAATCAAAGAAACATGACTCCATCAAAGAAAGCTATTAAAAGTCCAATGACTGACCTTAAAGACATGGAGATCTATGAACTGACAAATAATTCATAATAATCCTCTTAAAGAAATTTAGATCTTAATTATGTTGAATTGGTTCATAGTGATTTTCAGGCCTACTATATTCTTCTACTTCTCTGTATATACATTCTAGTAATTTTTGTGAATTTGATATTGAAACTCCAACTAAAAATCTTAATTTAGTTACTTTTAAAAATAATTGTAATATATAATGGAACTATATGTAACCTTGTTCTGTATTTTCCAAGTTTCCTGTAAATGTGTTATCATACTTTCATAATTTAAAAAATGAAAATATTGGAAATTTAGTGAACTAAAAGAAAAGAGAGACAATTAAATGAAATTAGGAATACAATGCATGAAGAAAATGAGAAGTTAAACAAAGAAATAGAAGCCACAAATAAAAACAGAAACCTTAGCACTGAAGAATACAGTGCTTGAAGAATTCAACAGTTTCAACTGAGCTGAAATAGACTCAGTCAATCAAGAAACAAGTCATTTGAAATTATCTGATCAGAGAAGCAAAAGGAAAAAAGAATGAAAAGAATGAAGACAGTCTATGTGAATTATGAGATACCATCAAAAGAAACAATCTACACATAACTGGAGTCCAGAAGGAAAAGAAAGGGAGAAAAGAGCAGAAAGTTTACTTAAAGAAACAGTAACTGAGAACTTCCCAAATCTGAGGATACGTTTGGATGTCCAAGTTCAATGAAGCTAAGGCACATGTGCTAAGTCACTTCAGTCATGTCCGACTCTGCAACCCTATGGACTGTAGCCCACCAGGCTCCTCTGTCCATGGGATTCTCCAGGCAAGAATACTGGAGTGGGTTGCCATGCCCTTCTCCAGGGGATCCTGCCGACCCAGGGATCATCCATGTCTCTTTTATCTCCTGCATTGGCAGGTGGGTTCTTTACCATTAGAGCCAACTGGGAAGCCCAGTGAAGCTAATAAATCCCAAATTTCAACCCCAAATGATTTTATCCAAGGTATGATATAACTATCTAAAACCAAACGAAGAGAGAATTTTAAAAGCAGCAAGAGGAAAAAAGAAATCTCACACATAAAGGGAACCAGCAGAAGGCGATGACCAAGATTTCTCAGCAGAAAACTTGCAGGCCAGAGGAGAGTAAGATGATATATTCAAAAGTACAAGAACTAAAAAAAATCTGCCAAGAATACTTTACCTAGCAAGGTTGTCTTTCAGGAACGGAGAGATGGACTTTCCCAAACAGAAGCTGAGGGAGTTCATCACCATTAGACTTGTACTATAAGATATACTGAAAGGAGTTCAAGCTGAAATGAAAGAATGAAACATGAAAATGTATGAAAATATAAAATATAATGGTAGAGGTAGGTATGGAACTAAAAGACCCTTCGTGGAAAGAACCTACTATAGGAAACTAACAATTATAATATTGTATGCTTTGTCGCTCAGTCGTGTCTGACTCTGCAACCCCATGAACTGTAACCCACCAGGCTCCTCTCTCCATGGGATTTTCTAGGCAAGAATCCTGGAGTGGGTTGCCACTTCCTACTCCAGGGGAATCTTCCTGACCCAGGGATAGAACCTACATCTCTTGCATTGGCAGGCAGATTCTTTACCAGTGAGCCACCTAGAAAGCCCACAATTATAATATTAGCAAATAATTATTGGCCATTTACTAGTGCAAAGGTGCTATTCAAAGGCATCAATTTAATTGTCACAGCAATTTGATAAGCTAGTTACTATAATTACCCTGATTTTATGGACAAGAAAACTGAAGCACGGGAAAGTTAAGTCACTTATCCAAAGCCACACACCTTTCAGCTTTCAAGTGGCAGAACCGAGGGTCTGATCCAGGCAGTCTGACTCTGGAGCCTCTGCACGTACCTGCCACTTCCACAGTCCAGACGGTGTGGGGGAGGGAGTGGGTGGGAGTTAGATTCAGGAAGACTAGAGAGCATAGAAAGTAGTAATGTATGGGTAACATATTTTCTAAACTTCAAAGAGTTGAATTATTCTGTTTTTCAAAGAGGCAAAATTAAAATTCTAAGCAATATTTACAAGGAAAATGGTAGAGTGACAGGTGAACTGTGTTCAGTAGTAAAGTGTTTAAAATTTCTTTTCTTGTCCAGGAAAGGTCCAGAGATTAATTTCAGACTCTGGGTTTTTGGTCGTTTTTTTCGTTTGTTAAGCTTACTTAAATTCATATGTTAATAATTTAATGGTAACTACTAAAAAAACAAAGAAAATATTCATGAAAGTTACTGAAATTCCCATTAGAGAATTAAGTAAATGAACGATGATACACATATATAGAATACTATAGCGCAGTTTAAAAAAAAAAAAGGATTGAATTGAAATGAAAAAGTATTTATTCTCAATATTTTGAGTTAAAAAAAGAGGTTATAAAATTCTTCATTTTAATAAATATATATGTGCTTTTGAGTGCATATATACATATGTAAACATTTTCTGCATACATTAACTAAGATTATTTCTGTTGGCATTACTGAATACTTTTTATTTTCTACTATATACATTTTGGTATTGACTGCATTTTTTTTTAAATGTGCACACATACTGTCTTATTATAATCAGAAAAGAAAAAGATTGTGATTGAGAGGAAAAAGAAAATGTCATGTTTTGCTCTGTCTGGCCATTCCTCTAGGCAAGGTCACGAGGACAGCAGTAACATTTCTTACAGTGGACGGTAGGGAAAGCTGCTCCTGGCGAGGAGCAGAATCACCCTCTGGGGCCACCGAACTATCAGATTCACTTGATGAGAGGGTGCCTCCCACAAAGAGTGGTGCTATTCTGCACAAGGTGGCCTAACACAAGTCACACCTTTGAAAAGGGACTGTTTATATCAGTAGAGATGCCTCTTTGTTGGGACAATTGTCAATTAGATCATTTAAGTATGTGGCTGCTGCTGCTAAGTCACTTCAGTGTTGCCGACTCTGTGTGACCCCATAGACGGCAGCTCACCAGGCTCCCCCGTCCCTGGGATTCTCCAGGCAAGAACACTGGAGTGGGTTGCCATTTCCTTCTCCAATGCAGGAAAGTGAAAAGTGACAGTGAAGTCGCTCAGTCCTGTCCTACTCTTAGCAATGTCATGGACTGCAGCCTACCAGGCTCCTCCATCCATGGGATTTTCCAGGCAAGAGTACTGGAGTGGGTTACCATTGCCTTCTCTGTGAGTATGTGGAGAGTATCCTAAAGGTTTGGCTATCTTAATGCAAGTCCTGGTTCCCACCTGGTAACAGTTGGGAAATTTGGGCCAGAAGCTTATTCTCATCAGCTTGAGATGGATTTAAGTAACCTACATGGAGGCCGAATAATTCTGATTAGCTAGGGCAAAGGATACAAGTGAGCCAAGTCAATCACAGTAGACAAAACTGGCTGACACAATCCTGGAGGCAGGCGGAAGACACTAGATGATAGACATTCATAAAGCAGTGTGGGCTTCCCTGGCAGCTCAGTGACAAAAAAATCCGCCTGCAATGCAGGAGATGTGGGTTTGATCCCTGAGTCAGGAAGATTCCCTGGAGGAGGAAATGGCAACCCACTCCAGTATTCTTGCCTGGAGAATCCCATGGACAGAGGAGCCTGGCGGGCTACAGTCCGTAGGGTTGAAAAGAGTCGGACACGACTGAGCTCAACAACAACAAAGCAGTGCAAGAGCTGGAGCCCCAAATCCAGCAGCCAGTTCCAAAGTTGAGCCAAGAACCTGAGGGAGTAGTTGCATATGTAATAGGGGTTCACATATGAGATGTCTTCCAGGAATTTCATCAAAAGATTACTTTCTTCGAGGTAGTTGGTTTTTTACTAGAGCTGACATGGAGCTGTACAATGACTTTTACTCAAGGACATCTTAAAGGCCCTGCTAGACATATTGGCAAACACATGATAAGTATACCTCGGCTAGACGTCTGACAAACATGCAGTAAGCATAACCACAGCATGATTACCAGTCATTAGTCCACACGCCCTTCATTTGCTCAGCCTTCTTAAGGCTTAAGATCTCATCTCTTAGGTATCTCTAGGGGAAAATGAAAGTGAAGTCGCTCAGTCATGTCTGACTCTTTGCGACCCCATAGACTGTAGCCTACCAGGCTCCTCTGTCCATGGGATTTTCCAGGCAATAGTGCTGGGGTGGATTGCCATTTCCTTCTCCAGGGGATCTTCCCAACCCAGGGCTTGAACCCGGGTCTCCCGCATTATAGACAGACACTTTACCGTCTGAGCCAAAGTAGGAGAGGCATTTCTCTAGGGGAAATACACATTAACTCTAAGATAATTAATATTTCCATTAGCTCATACTACTCTGCTATCTTCTTTTACCACATTTGATAGATTTTTATCTCTGTACATTCCTAGTTTATTTTATTCTGCATTGAGGATTTTTGGATCTTGACTCTGTAGCAAGAACTACAGAAACATTCTTCTCTGTGCTGGGCAGGAACTTTCTACACTTGGAGTCTAGAGTGGGGCTCCAATAACATATAAGAATTTGGAAAATGGTGCAAAGAAGAACAATTTTCAGAGACATTTAACTTTTAAAAGAAAATGTAGGTGAATATCATGATGACCTTGATACAGGTTAGGATTCCTTAAATAAGACACCAAATGCACAAACTATAAAAGATTAGTAAAAAGCCATATTTTAGAAAATAACATCCCTGAAGAAATATAAGAGGAAATTATGAGTTTCTAAAAAACTTTAGAAGCTTTAAGAGATGATGAAATGAAAGCACTGAGGTTTTGTTACATTATCCACAATACAGTAAATGTATTGGCTGAGTTACTGAATATATCAGAAAAGTACTTCATCCAGTTTTACCCATAATATGAATTTTTTGACTGGAATCTGATAATGGCCCTATAGTGAGGAAATAGTGTAAATATATGAGAAATGAAGACAGGGGTCAGTTTTATTTTGTTTTGCTTTTGTCCACAAACCAAAAAGAAATGGATTTCATGTGAGAAATATGTCCTGATAGTAAAAATTCTATTGAGATGGATTTCCAAAGGAAGTTCCCAGACTCAGTGTACCCTTTTTCCCATAATAAGAACACATTTCTCTCCATAGAGGACTGAGACTCTGGAAATTTTTTCTGCCTTCCTCTAAGACAAATATTCCTGCCTGCCCTTGAAACAGATTTATAATTTCGAGTTTGTTCCCTAAATGTGTCACTTTCAGAAATTTGTATTAGAATCATCTGCAGAATCTGGGGGGAAAAGAATGGACACAATCCCAGTGATGTTGATTTAGTAAGTCTGACAGGGGCCCTAGCATCTATATTTTTAAAAATTACATTCCCCAAGTGATCATTTTGCAATGCATAGAAATGTCAAATCATTTTGTTATACACCTGAAATTAACATAATATTGTATGTAAATTATGCTTCAATTTAAAAAAGTTTTATCCCCCAGATGATTCTGGTGTGAAGCTGATTGAGCAATGTAACAGACCTTTGGACTCCAGACTATGATTAAACGCTCTGCTCTTTACCCTTCTATACCTCCGTCATGGTTGATCCCTGCCCCACGTTATTCCATCTTTCGCTCACATGACGCTCCTAGGTCATGATCAGTAACCTACACATTAAAATCACACTGAACAAATAATGTGTGGAGCAAGCAGGTAGCTTGCCAACACCAAATTGCTAGCATGTACAAAAATACCTAGTTTTACTGCACTTGGTTTTATTGTGCTCTGCAGATAACTGTGCTTTTTACAAATTGAAGGTCTGTGGAAACCCTGCATTGCCAGATGATGGTTAGCACTTTTTAGCAATAAAGTATTTTTTAATTAAGACGTGTAAATTGTTTTACAGACATAATGTACATTTGTACACATTGCACATTTAACAGACTATACTGTAAATATCACTTTTATAGGCAATAGGAAACCCCAAAGTTCATGTGACTCACGTTATTGCAGCATTCATTTTATTGTGGCAGCCTGGAACCAAACCCACAATGTCTTCAAAGTATACCTGTAACAACAGTGAAATGAGAAGATGAGAACATGCTGAGAAAGAGACAGAATGATAGAGTGCCTGAAAGCACATCGGGAGTAAGGCCTAAAAGAGGAAACAATGGAACAGCTCTTGTCAAAATGGAGGAAGTGTCTGAACTCTAGCCCTCCGCGCTCTACCCTTTATAGAACATCACCTAGAGCAATATCCGGGCACCAGCTGGCTCCTTAGCCATGGCCTCCCATTGATCACCTTCCCTCAGAGGGACTGATACTACGCTCTCTTATTTCCCTTTCCAAGAGTGGAAGAGACAAACTGCTCTTTTTCAGATTCCTCCAATATTACTTTCAGGAACCCTCTACATTCACATAGGCTAAACTCCCTATAACAGAGGGAATTTACCACTTTTCCTGCTTACCACCTTCCAAAGTTAGCAGAGGAATTTTGGACAAACAAGAAAAGTGATCATTTCCTTCATACTCTAGTTTTTGACACAACATGGTTGTATGAGTTAAATTAAAGTGGTTGAGAAGAAAGATTCAGGGAGATGCTCCTGAATTTCTCTGAGATCACTGCCTGGGATTGAAGGTTTCTAAATACGGTTTCAACTGCCCTCAGGGACAATCTCCTTTTGCCTCTAAAACAATTACATTCACTATGGCAAATATTGGGCTTAAGCTTTTTTAATAGCAGTTTTTCATTCGACAAAGGCTATTATGTAAAAAGAAGACCCTTAACCAATTACTGAGGCAACATATGAAATGAAATTTCTAAGGCTTTTCTAGGAATTTTATCACATTCAGTTCAGCGGCTCAGTTCAGTCGCTCAGTCGTGTCTGACTCTTTGCAACCCCATGAATCGCAGCACACCGGGCCTCCCTGTCCATCACCAACTCCCAGAGTTCACTCAAACTCACGTCCATCGAGTCGGTGATGCCATCCAGCCACCTCATCCTCTGTTGTCCCCTTCTCCTCCTGCCCCCAATCCCTCCCAGCATCAGGGTCTTTTCCAATGAGTCAACTCTTCGCATGAGGTGGCCAAAGTATTGGAGTTTCAGCTTCAACATCAGTCCTTCCAATGAACACCCAGGGCTGATCTCCTTTAGGATGGACTGGTTGGATCTCCTTGCAGTCCAAGGGACTCTCAGGAGTCTTCTCCAACACCACAGTTCAAAAGCATCAATTCTTCGGCACTCAGCTTTCTTCACAGTCCAACTCCCACATCCAAACATGACCACTGGAAAAACCATAGCCTTGACTAGATGGACCTTTGTTGGCAAAGTAATATCTCTGCTTTTCAATATGCTATCTAGTTTGGTCATAACTTTCCTTCCAAGGAGTAAGCATCTTTTAATTTCATGGCTGCAGTCACCATCTGCAGTGATTTTGGAGCCCAAAAAAATGGAGTCTGAAACTGTTCCCACTGTTTCCCCATCTATTTCCCATGAAGTGATGGGACTGGATGCCATGATCTTAGTTTTCTGAATGCTGAGCTTTAAGCCAACTTTTTCACTCTCCTCTTTCACTCTCATAAACAGGCTTTTTAGTTCCTCTTCACTTTCTGCCATAAGGGTGGTGTCATCTGCATATCTGAGTTAGCATTATATAAACATCTTGTCTCCAAAATGTACACCCATGGGAGAGGGCTTGAGTTAGGCTATTAGAACGAATCATATGCCAGGCTTGAGGACATAGTTAATAGTCCTTTTAGCTATAGGCTATAGAAGCCTAGATGCCAATTAACACTGCACTGAGAAACTCACTTTTATCAGTTTTATTCTCCAAGAACAACTTACTCCAAACCTAGTGCCCAGGCATCTTTCTGACTCAGTCTGGGTAGTGCTTTTATAGCTCAGAAGTCTTGAGTTCTGTGTCCTGTTTCCACTTTTTGGAATGGCTTAGGGAAAGCTTGCATAGAAGTTAAGGTAAAAGGAAAGTCTAATTTTTGGAATTGTAGGGACATTTAAATATTTGTAGAATTGATTCTTGGGACATTATCACATTTAGTCTATGTCCAGTGCTCAGCTGCTCAGTCATGTCTGACCCTTTGTGACCCATAGACTATAACCCACTAGGTTCCTCTGTCTATGGGATTTTCCAGGCAAGAATATTAGAGTGGGTTCCCATTTCCTCCTCCAGGGGATCTTCCCGACCCAGGGATCAAACCCACATTTCCTGTGTCTCCTGCGTTGCAGGCAGATTCTTTACTGCTGAGCCATCGGGGAATAACAGTTCCTCATGATTTGGCTTTTTCAGCCATTGATAGTCACAACACAGTCTGGTTCCTCTACTGCCACTCAGAGACTTGAGTTCTGTTACTTCTTCTTCAGCTACTTTTGTTGACATTTGAAAGAATCAGCACAAGAAAGAGCAGGTGTTTCTGTCCTAAGTTCTCTAAATACAGAAGCTTCATCAAAGTTTTTAGCTGGCATTCCAAGAGTTGGCAGGGTAACAGATATTTACCTGGTGCCTACTGTGTGCCAAGCACTGTTCCAGGTACTAAGGATACCTCAGAAATCAACACAGATAAAGTGCCTACCCTTTTGAGGAAGGAAGGAATGTAGAACTCCTGAAACCCAAAATCTACTGGAAGAATGCATCTGAGGTCTATCTATGCTTAACTGATATGCTGAAGATATGATAGATAACTTGTTTTTTGAACTAGCTATTAAACTCAAAAGTTCCATCCAGGTTTTAACAAGAATCAGCTAAAGACCTTACTCCAAAGTCAAAACTAAATCTGAGGTTTTGCCACTTCCTCTTTATATCATACAAATTTGGTTAGTTTTACAGTGTTTCATCTTAGAGATTATTCAAATTACAAAATGTTATACACATTTGTAAGATTCTTTATTGAATGACTGCCTATTACATAAGTTTGTCTGTGAGCAACTTTTTTACTGAACAAACTAGTAGTAAAAACAGGAGTATTTTTTGTTCTTCATTTTCATTTTCCTGATCTCTAACCCTTTTACAAAAAAAAAAAAAAGAAAAGGTCAAAACAAAACCACAAGTACCATATCAAGACACTAAATCTTGAGGCAAATCAGATGGGCTCCAAAGTCATCGTGTTGCTATTGCATACTTTCTGCACTCTATCTTACCTAAATCATTGATTTAACTTTTAGTTTCATAATCTAATTCTGGTTTCACTGTTTTTCTCCTTAAAACTTCTGAAGTGCTGACCCAGGCAAAAGCCCTTGTCTATTTAACTACATTTGAGTCTCACCGGACATCAATAAAATCAGTAACAAGGTGAAATGTTTAGATTATGTTTTCCCTAAGGAAAAAAACATATATACATAATACACATATAATATATAATCTGTATATATACCAACAACTATGGTATAACTCTTTTATAGTGGCTGGATTTCTTACTTTCTCCAGCCATAACAATAACACATGCGATTTATTTTCACTAGTTTATTATAAAAGGATATGCTAAAGGATACAAATGAACACCCAGATGGACGAGATGCATAGGGCACAGTATGTGAGAACAGAGCATGGAGCTTCCATGCTCTCTCAGGAGGAATCCTTCTCCAGGTACATCCACATGTCCACCGACTCAGCCTTCTAAGAATATTTTAATAGCAAATTGAAAAGGGGAAAAAGCCACTATGTATTAACAAAAATACAATGTTGAATAAAAAAAAACAGTTTTCAGGGTTTTACCTTGACAAGTCAGAAATTGTGGCTGAGATGGTAAAGAATCTGTCTGCAACGCGGGAGACCTGGGTTGGGAAGATTCCCTGAAGGAGTGGGGGGCACGACAACCCACTCCAGTATTCCTGCCTGGAGAATCCCATGGACGGAGGAGCCTGGTAGGCTACAGTCCATGGGGTAGCAAAGAGTCGGATGCAACTGAGTGACTAAGCACATAGCATGTAAAACAACAAAAAGAAGCCATAATTTCAGAGGATGTTTATATAAAGCCATAAACCCGGCTAAGTGAAAAGCTCCCTGTCCATTACCAACTCCTGGAGTTCACTCAAACTCATGTGCATCAAGTCGGTGATGCCATCCAGCCATCTCATCCTCTGTCGTCCCCTTCTCCTCCTGCCCCCAATCCCTCCCAGCATCAGGGTCCTTTCCAATGAGTCAACTCTTCACATGAGGTGGCCAAAGTATTGGAGTTTCAGCCTCAGCGTAAGTCCTTCCAAAGAACACCCAGGACTGATCTCCTTCAGAATGGACTTTGGATCTCCTTACAGTCCAAGGGACTCTCAAGAGTCTTCTCCAACACCACAGTTCAAAAGCATCAATTCTTTGGCGCTCAGCTTTCTTCACAGTCCAACTCTCACATCCATACATGACCACTGGAAAAACCACAGCCTTGATGGACCTTTGTTGGAAAGTAATGTGTCTGCTTTTGAATATGTTCTCTAGGTTGGTCATAACTTTCCTTCCAAGGAGTAAGTCTTTTAATTTCATGGCTGCAATCACCATCTGCTGTGATTTTGGAGCCCCAAAAAGTAAAGTCTGACACTGCAGAGAGAAGAAAATAAATGGGTCCTTGATGACAGTTCGAGTCATAGGATTAAACCTCACCTGAAGCCAGTCAGGAAGCAACAGTTAGAACTGGACATGGAACAACAGACGGGTTCCAAATAGGAAAAGGAGTACGTCAAGGCTGTATAGTTTCACCCTGCTTATTTAACTTATATGCAAAGTACATAATGAGAAACTGGGCTGGAAGAAGCACAAGCTAGAATCAAGATTGCTGGGCTGCTGCTGCTGCTAAGTCACTTCAGTCGTGTCCGACTCTTAGCGACCCCATGGACTGCAGCCTACCAGGCTCCTCCATCCATGGGATTTTCTAGGCAAGAATACTGGAGTGGGGTGCCATCACCTTCTCCAGTGCATGAAAGTGAAAAGTGATCAATAACCTCAGATGTGCAGATGACACCACCCTTATGGCAGAAAGTGAAGAGGAGCTAAAGAGCCTTTTGATAAAAGTGAAAGAGGAGAGTGAAAAGGTTGGCTTAAAGCTCAACATTCAGAAAACGAAGATCATGGCATCTGGTCCCATCACTTCACGGCAAAGAGATGGGGAAACAATGGAAACAGTGAGAGACTTTATTTTTGGGGGCTCCAAAATCACTGCAGATGGTGACTTCAGTCATGAAATTAAAAGACAGTTGCTCATTGGAAGAAAACCTATGACCAAACTAGACAGCATACTAAAAAGCTGAGACATTACTCTGACAACAAAGGTCCATCTAGTCAAAGCTATGGTTTTTCCAGTGGTCACGTATGGATGTGAGAGTTGGACTAGAAATAAAGTTGAGTGCCGAAGAATTGATGCTTTTGAACTGTGGTGTTGGAGAAGACTATTGAGAGTCCCTTGGACTGCAAGGAGATCCAACCAGTCAATCCCAAACGAAATCAGTCCTGAATATTCATTGGAAGGGCTGATGTTGAAGCTGAAACTCCAATACTTTGGAGTGCGAATAACTGACTCATTGGAAACGACCCTGATGTTTGGAAAGATTCAAGGCGAGAGGAGAAGGGGACGACAGAGGATGAGATGGCTGGATAGTTTCACGGACTCAATGGACATGAATTTGAGTAAGCTCCAGGAGTTAGTGATGGACAGGGAAGCCTGGAGTGCTGCAGTCCATGGGGTTGCAAACAGTCAGACACAACTGAGTGACTGAACTGAAGTGACTGAAGGAGAAATTGGTGCTGTCAGGAAGGGGACAGGGAGTTTCAAATAAACTAAATATTTTTTAAAGACATTGAAATTATATTGCTGTTGTTTGTTCAGTTGCTCAGTCATATCCAATTCTTTGTGACCCCATGTACTGCAGTATGCCAGGCTTCCCTGCCTTCACCGTCTCCCAGAGCTTACTCAGACTCATGTCCATTGAGTCAGTGATGGCATCTAACCATCTTATCCTTTGTCATCCCCTTATCCTCCTGCCTTCAATCTTTCCCAGCATCAGGGTCTTTTCAAATAAGTCCACTCTTCACATCAGGTGGCCAAAGTATTGGAGCTTCAGCTTAGGATTGACTGGTTTGATCTCCTTGCAGTTCAAGGGACTCTCAGAGTCTTCTCCAACACCACAGTTCACTGATGTTTAATATGCTATCTAGTTTTGTCACAGCTTTTCTCCCAAGGAGCAAGTGTCTTTTAATTTCATGCCTGCAGTCACCATCTGCAATGATTTTGGAGCCCAAGAAAGTAAAGTCTCTCACTGTTTCCATTGTTTCTCATCTCTTTGCCATTAAGTGATGGGACCAGATGTCATTATTTTAGTTTTCTGAATGTTGAGTTTTAAGCCAGCTTTTTCACTCTCTTCTTTCACCTTCATCAAGAGGCTCTTTAGTTCCTCATCAGTTTCTGCCATGAGGGCGGTATCATGTGCATATATGAGAATATTGATGTTTCTCCCAGCAAACATGATTCCACCTGTGCTTCATCCAGTCTGGCATTTCTCATGATGTACTCTGCATATAAGTTAAATAAGCTGGGTGACAATATACAGCCTTGACGTACTCCTTTCCCAATTTGGAACCAGTCTGTTGTTCCATGACTGGTTCTAACTCTTGCTTCTTGACCTGCATATCAGTTTCTCTGGGGGCAGGTAAGGTGGTCTGGTATTCCCATCGTTTTCAGAATTTTCTGGTTTGTTGTGATCTACACAGTCAAAGGCTTTAGTGTAGTCAATGAAGCAGAACTAGATATTTTTCTGGAATTCTCTTGGTTTTTCTATGATCCAATGGATGCTGGCAATTTGATCTCTGGGTTCCTCTGCTTTTTCTAAATCCAGTTTGAACTTCTGGAAGTTCTCAATTCATATGCTGCTGAGCCTGGCATTAAGAGTTTTAAGCATTACTTTCCTAGCATGTAAAATGAGTGCAATTGTGTGGTAGTTTGAACATTCTTTGGCATTGTCCTTCTTTGGGATTGGAATGAAAACATTCCAGGACATTTTCCAGTCCTGTGGCCACTGCTGAGTTTTCCAAACTTGCTAGCACATTGAGTGCAGCACTTTAGCAGCAGCATCTTTTAGAATGCGAAATAGCTCAGCTGGAATTCCATCACCTCCACTAGCTTTGTTCACAGTGATGCTTCCTAAGGCTCACTTGACTTCACACTCCCGGATGTCTGGCTCTCAGTGAGTAATCACACCATTGTGGTTATCTGGGTCATGAAGTTCTTTTTTGTATAGTTCTTCTGTGTTTTCTTGCCACCTCTTCTTAATTTCTTCTGCTTCTGTTAAGTCCATACCATTTCTGTTCTTTATTTTGTCCATCTTTACATGATATGTTCCCTTAGTATCTCTGAGTTTCTTGAAGAGATCTCTAGTCTTTCCTATTCTATTGTTTTTCTCTATTTCTTTGCATTGCTCGCTTATGAAGGCTTTCTTATCTCTCCTTGCTATCTTTGGAACTCTGCATTCAAATATATTTCCTTTTGGAAAGGTATACCTTTCCTTTTCTCCCTTGCCTTTAGCTTCTCTTCTTTTTTTCAGCTATTTGTAAGGCCTCCTCAGACAACCATTTCGCCTTTTTGCATATCTTTTGGGGGGAATGGTTTTGATCACCACCTCCTGTGCATTGTCACAAACCTCAGTCCGTAGTTCTTCAGGCACTCTATCAGATGTAATCCCTTGAATCTATTTGTCACTTCTATTGTATAATCATAAGGGATTTCATTTAGGTTATACCTGAATGGCCTAGTGGTTTTCCCTACTTTCTTCAATTTAAGTCTGAATTTGGCAATAAGGAGTTCACGATCTGAGGCACAGTCAGCTTCCAGTCTTGTTTTTGCTGACTGCATAAAGCTTCTCCATCTGTGGTAGCAAAGAAAATGACCAATCTGATTTCGGTGTTGACTATCTGGTGATGTCCATGTATAGTCTTCTCTTGTGTTGTTGGAAGAGGGTGTTTGCTATGACCAGTGCATTCTCTTGGCAAAACTATTAGCCTTTGCCTTGCTTAATTTTGTACCTCAAGGCCAAACTTGCCTGTTAGTCCAGGTATCTCTTGACTTCTTACTTTTGGATTCCAGTCCCCTATGATGAAAAGGTCATCATTTTGTGGTGTTAATTCTAGAAGGTCTTGTAGGTCTTCATAGAACAGTTCAACTTCAGCTTCTTCAGAATTACTGGTTGGGGCATAGACTTGGATTACTGTGATACTGAATGGTCTGCCTAGGAAATGAATAGAAATCTTTCTGTCATTTTTGAGATTGCACCCTTTTGTTGTTTTTGAGATTTGTCGTTTTCGAAATTGCACCCTTTTGTTGACTCTGCGGGTTTCTCCATTTCTTCTAAGGGATTCTCGCCCACAGTAGTGACTTCAAACAACACATTGTAAGTCAGTCTGAACACTTCTACTGTTTTATCTTCCTCTTCTTTACTTATCTTTGATTAGACACTATGGATGGTCCAGAGTCCAAAGAGAGAAAGTCCAAAGAATTTTAAGGGAGATAATCCTCAACCTTTCAATAGGGAATATTCAATAGGTGTTGAAAGTTATGATAGAGATCTATATTTATGCATAAAAATGTTAAATATTATTAAGTGAAAAAGATTACTAAAAATCATGTGTTTGAAAAATAATGTGTATTGTATGACCTTACTTTTCTTTACTGATTTTTATATGCATAGGAAAAAGTAATACATTTACAGTAAAGTGTTAAACAAGTTATCTGAGGTATTGTGCTTTTCACTTCCTATTTTCAGTTAATAGTACATATAGGTCAGCATCTCACAGAATGACTAGCAGACATGATAATGGAATTAAAAGTTTACCTTATGGCATTCATCAATAAATGCTTATCTAAGAAGGATTTTTGATGAAGTCCTTCCTCTCTGTAAACACTTTTTTCCTAGAGCCATTGTCCCCTGGCCAGCTGCTAGTACTGGAAAACTTGTCCACTCTGTGCAGCTGGCTCCAAACCACATCTTTGGCTGTGTTTTTTCTCTGTCTTCAGCTTCTGTTTTCTCTTCCAGTGTCTCCTAGCAATCTTACAGGTGCTGACACTATCATGAGCAATTAGTTCTGAACAGTGAGCACTAGATTCCCATTCTCTTGCTGGCTGTTCTTAGACCAATAACCAATCTCCAGGACCTCAAATGAAGGTGATAACTTCTTCAAGAGAGGAGACTAACTTTCTTGAGATTTGAGATTTTAGGCCTAAAACCAAATTCATTATCTTCTGTAACCACTTCCCTCACTTGAAACATTTCTTCATCTTCAGATAATAGAATGATAGGAAAGGGTGGAGACTTACAACTAGTAAGGGTATTAAGAGTTTCCCTAGTTTTATTCCCTTACTTTATTGTAGTTCAGTACAGTTCAGTTGCTCAGTCGTGTCCGACTCTTTGCAACCCCATGGATTGCAGCATGCCAGGCTTCCCTGTCCATCACCAATTCCCGGAGTTTACTTAAACTCATGTCCATTGAGTCGGTGATGTTATCCAACCATCTAATCCTCTGTCGTCCCCTTCTCTCACCTTCAATCTTTCCCAGCACCAGGGTGTTTTCAAATAAGTCAGCTCTTCGCATTAGGTGGCCAAAGTATTGGAGTTTCAGCTTCAACATCAGTCCTTCCAATGAATACCCAGGGCTGATCTCCTTTATGATGGACTGGTTGGATCTCCTTGCAGTCCAAGGGACTCTCAAGAGTCCTCTCCAACACCACAGTTCAAACGCATCAATTCTTCAGTGCTCAGCTTTCTTCACAGTCCAACTCTCACATCCATACATGACCACTGGAAAAACCATAGCTTTGACTAGATGGACCTTTGTTGGCTAAAATGTCTTTGCTTTTTAATATGCTGTCTAGGTTGGTCATAATTTTTCTTCCAAGGAGTAAGCGTCTTTTAATTTCATGGCTGAAGTCACCATCTGCAGTGATTTTGGAGCCCCCCAAAATAAAGTCTGCCACTGTTTCTCCATCTATTTGCCATGAAGTGATGGGCAAAGATGCCATGATCTTTGTTTTCTGCATGTTGAGTTTTAAGCCAACTTTTTCATTCTCCTCTTTCACTTTCATCAAGAGGACCTTTAGTTCTTCTTCACTTGCTTTATTGTAATGGATGAGCAAATACCTAGGTTCATTATCTCCTTCCTTTTCTCAGCCCTATCAATAATCCAGTCCTAACAGTTCTTTTGTAATGTCTCTCAGGTCTTTTTCATTCTTTTCATTACCACCACCCCCGAGTTTTTATTTCCTCTTGGCTTGTTTTTTTCCCCAAAGTCATCTGTTTTTCTTGCTTTCAGTCTTTCAACTTACCCTGGGAAAGCTTCCAGATTGCATATCCAAAATTAGTGTAATCACTAAGACATGTTCTCATGGAAAAAAAAAAAAATTAATGGTTTTATTGTGGTCAGAGGATATGGTCCAAAGTCCAAGGCCAACCTAAGAAACTTCCTAGAGTTTCACCCTACCTTTCATGTCCAGGGCTATCTTCCAGTTTTTCGCTATAAGTCAAAGCTCAATAAATATTCCATTGAATTCATCTCCAAACTTTCTAAATAAATCCTTTCAGCTTTGAGATATAGTCAGATTAAAAAAAAAAAAAAAGTAGCCTGGTTCTAGGCAAAAAAAGGATGGCTGTTAAAAGTTAAGATAGAGAACAAGGGTAAAATGAGGAGAACAGGGCAGAATGCATTATTTTCCTGTATCTTCAGTTCCTGCTCTGTTAAGTTTTCCACGAATACATCAGTTTTCTCTCAGTACACTGAGGGGGTAGGCATGGTTCAACCCACAGTAGAAACACAAGAAGTCAGCGACTGGGTGCTTATTTACTAAACCAAACACAACATGGCTCAGTCGGCAAAGAATCTGCCTGCAATACAGGAGACCCGAGTTCGATTCCTGGGTCGGGAAAATCCTCTGGAGAAGGAAATGGCAACCCATTCCATTGTTCTCGCCTGGAGACTCCCGTGGACAGAGGAGCCCGGCAGGCTACAGTCCATGGGATCGCAAAAGTCAGGACTTGTAGACTAAACCACCACTACCAAACAGAATAAAAAGCTTTACATTTTAGTCTCTGATCTAGGACGGTCAAAGTCACACTGCCTTGGGAAAGGTGAAAGGCAGGAGTCTGACCCACGATTCTGACTCTTTAAGGCCTTGTTTTTAAACTGAACTATATAAACGACTAGGCTAATCGAGAGAGGGCTAGGCAGACCACACGAGGCTGGGGTCAGGCGGAAAGACAAGAGGCTTCTGCACCTGAATTTAGGGGAAAGAGAGAAACCACAAAGCCCCCACAGCTGCCGCCATTTTGCGGGAGCCGAGCGGCCGGAAGTCCTGCCGCCGGCTTCTGGCGGCTCGTAGTAGGCGTGGGGAGAGGAGCGGGAGGCGGGAGGGGACGTGGGTGAGAACCAGGGGCCGCCTCTCGGCGGTCGGGGGCGGAGCGAAAGGGCGGGGCCGGGGCCCGCACAGCTCCGGGGTTCCCCTGGCTGGGGCGGGGCTTAAAGGAGGGGCGGGGCGGGGCGGCAAGGGGAGGAGTTGACCTGGTCCCAGCTTACTAAGCCCCTCACTTTCTCGGAACGTGACTGAGCTGCTGTAGCCTGACCCCGGCAGCCGGCAGCTCTCTGCTGGGAGGGCTGTGGGTGGGAAATGACGGTGATTTCCTCCCTGCTTGGTCCACCTCGAGCATCGACTCCCTTCTCCCGCGGCCCCAGGGCTGCAGACGTAGCAGGTGAGATGGGCCCCTGGGGCGCCGACCTGCGCGGTCCCATTCCTTTACGGACCCCTGGTGCCCCCGCTCTCGCTCCTCCAGTCTGAGCCGGTGAGCAGCGCCTAGGCCCGCAGTCCGCTGCCTGCGCCTGCCCGCCTCTGCCCCGCAGCGCCTGCCTTTAGGACGTGCGGTCCACCCGGGAAGACAGGCAGGGGAAGGGGCGGCCTGTCCCCTTTGGTGACAGATCTGCCATCCCCCAGTTTGAGGAGCGCCTCACTGTACGTGCATCCACCATATCGTTCTGACTCTTCCCATTATTCTGGGGGGTGGCCTCAGCGAATGCCATCCTGGGAGTTTGTGCCCAGGTACCTGGAGCGTTGCACCAAATTGTCTCCCTTATCCCTTTTAGGAGCATTTCACTTACCTTGCGATGTGACTACCATGCCCCGGGAAAGCTGAGCGTCCAACTTTTTATCCCGAACACTTCCACTGCTGCCTTCCCAGGCATTGGGTGGCAGCTGTTCTTTGGGCGGCCTGTTTGATTAGGGATTCTCTACATCCTTATCTTAGAGGGCCGAAGTCTGTCACCGCCGACAAGGCAAGAGGCAGCGCTCAGCCCTCCCCACCCTGGGTCTCTAGGGAGGACATTTGGTCCCCGGCAAGTAGGTGGGAGTGGGTGGATGGTGTGAGTGTCGATGTTGGAAAGTGCTTGAATGGTGCAACACTGTATTACGTTTTTCCCACCCGATAAAGGATATTGGGTGTTTGAGAAATAGACAGCCTAAGGTTTTAAAGCTTTCTCTTTGAAACCAGTCAGAACCCTCCTCCCGATTTTCACTTAATAGCAGTTTACAGTGTCAGTGGTTCCTCCTTGTTATCTAAATCATGAGTGACCAGAAGTGGCTAGCGTATAGCATTTGTCTGCTCCCGTCCCAGTGAGTGGTCTTTTTCTGTGACAAGCCAACTTTTTGTTCTTTAACAAGCATTGGTTTTTAAGGAGATGAAAAGACTGGATGCAATTTTTAAAAAATACTTCCATTGCTGTGGCTCCTGTTTATTTTAAAAGAATGCTTTAGGAAGTTTATTTTCTTCCTGTTGGAGAAAAAAAATTAAGATGACATAAAACTTTCTAAGTCCTTTTTGGTTATTTTGATTGCCCCTCAATTAGCAGATATTGCTTTTATGATATCAAGGAACATTAAAAGAAGCTTCATGGGAAAGGGAAGATTACTTTCCAAAGTTTTTCTCTTAATTTTTGCCTAACTGAAAGTTACACCTGGACATTGCTACAACTATTTGACCATCACCTAGAGGGAACTAAAGAACTTTCCCTTCCCTGTTGATAACTAAGATCAAACTAAATTTTTAAATTGAACTCCCCTTAGTTGTTTGGTATAAAACAAAAACTGATAACCTTATAATCTATCCCATCCCTCTGTTTTAGTTGAAGGCTCTTTAATACCAAGTATGTTTGAAGAATTGGCATAGAACAATTAATTGTATTTAATTTACTACCATTCTTGTTATTATTAGGACACACAACTCCCAGTAGCTGTTATTACCATTTCTTGAAGGTCTCCTTTGTGAAAAGCTACTATAATAAGCTGTGTATAAAATCTCCAGTCCTCACAATATCCGTCTAAGGAGATTTTTACTCTCATTTTACAGTTGAAGAAGCTGAAGTGCAGGCAGGCTTAGTTGCCCAAGGAGTTGATAAGCGATAGGCCCCAAATTGGGTTCGGGCCATTTGACTCTTCACTGAACAACTGCAAATTTACTTAAAACTGTTGATTTAAAAATTATTGGAATAAATTGACATGCAAGTGTGGTTGGTACAAATAAGGGGCAGTGAGAAGTATAAGTTAGTCCAGGCAAAGAAATATAGGGAACTTTTAAAAAATAACAGAAGACTGGAGTAGTTTATCACTTTAATCTTAGCACTACTTTTTCAAATCCACATCTCTCAGGGGCTCTGAATGTTTAACGCTTTAGTTCACTCATTTACCAGCTCCTTACTTCAGTTATGACTACCTGTATCAATCAGTAGCTTTTCCAGGATATAATCTGATGCTTATTTGGTAGACTTCAAGTATGTGTGAGTATTACAGGTTTTGTGTGTATTGACCACTCCTATCTAATCCTAGTAGGAAAATAACTTGTCCTGATCCAGATTTAAACATGTTTTTAAATGAATTCAGCTTATACTAGGGTAGCTCAGAGAAAATTATCTCATCCACACCCCCTTGGATCAGTTGTTGGTTTCTGGCCTGCCATCTGAGTCCTTAATGTTAGGTGGGTGTTTAAGAATTTAACTCTGGGCATTGTACATTTCAGGAAGCATAAGCTGTTTTACTTTTTATGTTATATAAGGTTACTTTGGATGGTTTACCCATAATAATCCCTTAGGAATTGGGAATGGTCTCTATATTAACTTCTAGTTACTAATAAAAGCTGATTAGTTACAGAGTTGTTCAAATCTAATGTGTCCCTGGCTGCAAGAAGAAAGTCTGCTAAGTATTATCATGTTAACATAAAGTTTTCCTTGCTTTAGCATTTTCTGAACATCTTTAGAATATTTTACAAGACATTTTGTGTTCTTTAACATTGTATGAACAGCTTTTAGAACATTTTAGAGCACATTTTGTGGTCTTGGGCCTGTTGCTATATATAGTAAAAAAACTTAGAATACTTAGCATTCAGAGAAAAACAAGATTCTGTCCACGAAGCAGACAGTTCCTAAGAGAGACCATTGATCCACCTAAGAGTGAAGGGTTTATACAAGAGCAGGTAATTGTTTTTGCCTCTTAATCTCCTATGTGCCTTAATCTTCAGGCACTGTGCTTGGCATTAGGAAGAAACAAAAGCATGCACAGTCCTTGCTTCTATGGCACTTAATGTCCGGTGAAGGAGACAGACATAAATCACATAGTCACTCTAATGCACAGTCTAATAAACTGAGAAAAGTGGCCTAAAGTTAAGGAACACGATTCTACTTGAGAAAGGCTCCTTGCCTGGGTATGGTGTTAGAGGAGCCTTACCTACAACAACTCCTGAATTGATTTGCATACAATTCAAAGGATGGGTAGTTGTTGTGTGGAGAATGGTAGGTGGTTAGGGAAGAGAATATTTTAGAGTGAACTGCATGTGCAAAGTCCCTGTGGCACTCAAGGGCACATTCAGTGCCGCTATGGAGCATTCAAGACAGCCAATATGTGTTTCTGGTGTAAAAGGAACTAAGACTAGGTAGGTGGGAGGCCATCATTTTTTCCTTCATTCTTTCTCTTTTATGCCACCAAAAGTTATATTTAACTTTTGTTAAGTGATTTATTTGTAGCAAATGTGTTTATAAGGACTTGATATTGAATAATATCGAGTTCCTATGAGGTAGGTCCTATTATTGCCATTTCACACATGAGGAAAGTGAGGCACAGAAGTTATTCGTTCAAAGTTAATTAGTGATATTTTATTATATTCTTTTTCCTATCCTATATTCAAGACCTTCTGCAGGCTGGAAAGGACCTTCCTGTCCATTGTGACTCCTTGATGTAGCCCTGAGAACTTCTGAAGTTTCTGGACAATTTGGCTGCAGTGGACATTCAGCAGAGACTCTGTGGGCCCCATGCTCTTATCCACCAGGCGGAGCTTGAGTCTGGATCACTGGAGAAAACCACAGGGCATCATTGCAGCTGTGATATTTGTGGATGTTATTTTACTCATATCTTTTACTGAATATAAGACATAAATATTTTGAGCTGACCCACCTTTGAGAGTCAAGAGGTTGTTGTTAGCAGACATTCCCACCCTTTTTTTTCTCTTCATTGTATTTTTCTGTGATGGTAGTTGAAAAAAATTTTGTGTATTTGGCCATTTAATAAATTTAGGTTTGCCAGTGTATCCTTGCAACTAGAATTCTTCTTGTTGATTTCACACTGAATCTTTCTTCCTTTCTTTTCAGAGCTCTGGTTGGAGTTGGAAGGTGAAAGAAAATGAATTCTTTTTCCGATATACCTGCCAAGAACTTAACCTTTGCAGTCAATATGACCAAGACTTTGTCTTCACCAGTTACACATGGATTTAATTCCACTAATGACCCACCTTCAATGTCAATAACAAGGCTTTTTCCAGCCTTACTAGAATGCTTTGGCATAGTCCTTTGTGGCTACATAGCAGGAAGGGCCAATGTTATAACATCAACACAAGCAAAAGGACTGGGAAATTTTGTCTCCAGATTTGCACTTCCAGCTTTACTATTCAAAAACATGGTCGTACTTAATTTTTCTAATGTGGATTGGTCTTTTCTATACAGTATCTTAATTGCCAAAGCTTCTGTATTTTTCGTTGTATGTATATTAACGTTACTGGTTGCCAGTCCCGATAGTCGATTTAGCAAAGCCGGACTATTTCCTATTTTTGCTACACAAAGTAATGACTTTGCATTGGGATATCCTATAGGTAAGTTATTTTTTATTTTTTAAGTTTTAATAAATTTCAGGTGTTTTAGGAGGTAATAAAATGTAAGCCTTTAACTTGAATCTTTTGACTGTGTGTTAGCGATTTATACCTCATTCTTGTATCTAAGAAATCTTTCATGTTTTTTCTTAAATATGTCTTAAGTTAGTTGGATTATATATTTTTTCAGAGTTTGAGGCACCTTCAAACATCTACTTAAAATAAATGGTCGTGTCCAAATAAACTTTGAACCCTCTAATAGTATTCTTTTTCTTCTCCACAGTCACATATGAAAGAAGTTTAATTTCCAGAAGAGATCTGGAATTTGAGATCATGATTTAAATTATGTAAAAAGCATAGGCATACACCTGTTTAAAAACAGTCATTATTAGGTGTTAGCAGTGGAAATTTATGAGGGACTTTTTCCCTTCCCTATTTTTCTTACCATTTAGAGTATATATTACTTTACATTAATGCCTGTTATTGAATTTGTTATTCAAAATATCAGTGTGCTTTTGTTGAAGTTAATTTCTTGTTTAAGAACAAAATGATGTGTTTTTTTTTTTAACCTTTCCAACTTTTCCTCCTTTAAATTTCCAGCTCTTTAAACAGCCTAATTTTATGTTTCCATGTGTATGTTTCCTAATGAAATAGTAAACATACCAACTGGGACTGTTTAGATATCTTAGAAACATATTCTGTTTTCCAAACTGCCACCAGTGTGTGTAGTGTACTTTAATAACTAGTCTTTAATATTCTTTATGTTAAAGTTTATGTTGTGCTTTGATCATTTATCATAATGTAGGGATCTGAATATTATGAATATAGTCATTCATTTTTTTCCTTCATTTATTGATAGGAGCCTGTTAGCACCAATGACCATGCTAGCTGCTGGGAATACCCTTGTGAACAAAGTTCTTGTACATATTGAATTTACATTTTAATGGGAAAATAAAAATAATATCAGGTAATTACAAGGGCCATAAAAATAAAGTAGTGTTATTTTATAAGGAGGTGCTATTTGAGGTGGGAGGTAAGATCAGTGAAGGCCTCTCTGGTGATATATCTTCTGGGCAGAAACTAAATGAAACTTAATGAAATGAACGATTGGAATCTGCCATTAACTTTCAAATTTCTTACTTTTTAACTATCCCCCCTCCAGAAAAGTATTTCACCTCTGGTGCTGAAAGGATTCTGGAGGACTATACGGTTTATCATTTTCCTCCATCTCACACTCACCAGAAATAGAGATTTACCTAAGAAATTAAATCACTCTGAGTAAAGCCGGAGATTATGAAAGAGAAAAAACTAGGCTGTTGGATAACTGAGCTGTAGTTAGAAACGAGATAGGTGTTCCTTGAAGGTTAATGCATTTTAAAATTTAGGCTGAACCAAGCATTTAAATAAAGACTTTGGAAATAAAAGAGCGAAAAGTTAATGTGTTGTCCATCTCTTCAGGAGCATTAATAATGTATGTTTGTCAAGGTATTTATGATATAAGGAAGGACTTTAGAAATGGCTAAGTATCATAGTGTTAAATAATAAATAGTGCTATATCTTAATTTAGACATGAACCATAAGTTTCATGCTGTCATAGAGGAGTAAGCCCATAATTAAATAGAAGTAATATTTGTAACTTTCCAAGAGTACTTATATACTTATCTCATTTGAGGTAGGGCAGATGTTATTATCCTCATTTTCAAATAAGGAGGCAGACTTAGAGATTTAATTGTCTTGCCCCAGGTCACACAGCTAACAGGTGACTAGATTTAAATCCTGGGTATGCTTTTATGCCACACAGTTACATAACATGCCCATCGAATCATTAGGAGGCCCAACTAGCCCTTGTAATATATTATTTTCAAATAGAATCAAAGTTTTTCTTTATCTTTACATTGTTCAAAATAATTCATAAAATGAGGAGCAGTAGCAAAAGACCTATTAGATGAGTTTATTCATTTTCATATTAAGACAGAATCTCCAAATAAAAAATATAGTCAACCATTTTCATTGCTGCTTCTCTCATGTCCCATACTAAATCAGTGAATCCAGAAATAATCATGTTTCCATCAGTGTGCTAGCCCAATTTCCCTGATGATTATACTTGGATATTTTGAGTTGTAATTTTTGTTTTTATTTTGTTGTTGTTTTTAAATCACAATATAAGAGCTCTTATAACATTAGGTTGTAGACAATAACTTTACTAGAAATCAACAGTATAGACAATAAATGTTTTCTCATGTATCTGCAGATTGGAAGATGTGGTACAGAACTGTAGGGCCATGTATTTGCTCTGATGAGAGTATTTATTATCTCTGTTCATGCCCATCTGCCTTCTGGCCATGCTTAGGGTGAACAGAGAAGACTGTCTCTAGAGAGAAGACCATTCTTTTGTTTGTTACGGCACGGCTCCCAAGAATTCCCACTCTCTTGTTCACAGATAAGCATCACAGCTTAAAGGAAATGTCCTTTTTAAGACTGCATTTGATCTGCAACATTGGTCCAATTTACAGGTTACTCTGAAGAAGTGGGATAAGTTAATGATTAAAGACAAAGGAGAGTCATGTTTCCTTTTTCTCTATGACAATTATAAAGGTCTATAAAACTGCATCAAAATGATTTATCTGTACTCAAGTGACAAAATACTACATTTCATCATTGCAGACTAAAAAAGGAAGCTTGCTATTTTAAGAAAAAAATTCTTTTCAAAGGTACTTTAAGAAATCTGAGTATGAGAAGAAGCCAGGAATCTACTGAGGTGAAATGTTGATCTCAGCAAATCAGAATGGTTCCCTGCCTCTGTCATTAAAAGATACTAATGGGGCATAGTTAAGTCCTATAATTTATTCTTCAAACAATGCTGATAGCATAAGCACCCCGACTAATCATAATTATGCTCTAGTGCTTGAGCTGTAAACAGAAAGGAAATGAAGCATTTAACTATAAGCCATTAAATAATAGAATGATCTTGTCTGGGTCTTTGTGTTATTTGCTAGGGACTGAAAACCTGCGGGAAAAAATGGGAGGCACAGTGGGTGGCTAATTTTGTCTCTTAGTTCTTCAAGGCTATATAGTAATTCCTCATAGTGGGATTCTCCCCTCCCCCAAGAGCCTTATTTTTAAGTATTAATTAGCACTTAATAGTTGATATAATGATTATAAATCTAATTTGTTAATGTGGGTCACTGAATTTCATTTTTTTCAGATTTGAAAAACTATTCAGATTGGTAGTGAATAGAGCTACCTATTTATAGATGAAGATGAAATGTTAAGTCATTATGCAAAGGAATGACAGAATGGACTGAAATTCCCATATTGAACCCTATTCTAGTAATTTAACAGGGATTTATTCCCAGTTTTTGCTTTCCCACTAGACTGTATTTCTTTTGCCTTCATATACCTGTTCAACTGACTTAAAATATCCCAATAGTAACCTGCTTTATAAATATTCAGAATATGAAAAAAGAAAAACATTGGATATAAAAAGAAATGGGTTCATGGATAACAATTAGGTATAAATTGCTATGTTACAGAATACATTTATAGTCCGTCTGAAACCTTTGACATTCACTGATATGTTAATTCCATTCAGTGAGTATTTTCAGATTTGCTTAGCGCTCTGCTGGGACTGGGGGTTATAAAATGATGCCTTCAAGGAACTCAGAATTTGTTGAGGTGGCACTGATATGAAACAAGGTACCAGAGCCATCCAGGGAAGGGGATATCCATGATATAGACTGAAGTCTTGGTGGAAGAAATGTCCTGAGACAGGCCTTAAATAGTAGGCAAGATTTGGGTAAGAAAGAAGAGACTTCAAGGTGTTGGGGGATAATGATCAGCATATAGAACTAGTAATTATGAACCTGGTGTTCATCCAGTATGACAATGATATAAATTGGCTGATGGAGGATTTGCACTAAGGTATAGTCAAAGATGAGCTGGATGAATAAGGAACCAGCTGTGGCGACTGGACGATGAATGTCAAAAGATGTTATATATGGTCTTGTGGGTGGGGAGAGCTGTGGGGAAATCTTAGTTTTCTAAATTTAAGATTTAGGTTACATTGTCAATAGCAAATAAAATGGGTGAAGGGGATGGTCAAGAAAAACCAGAGGAATATAGGTTGGTAAACGGTTGGTAGCCCAATTTTGAGATTTTCTTTTTGATGTGGATCATTTTTAAAGTCTTTGTTCAATTTGTTACAGTATTGCTTCAGCTTTATGTTTTGTTTTTTAGCCAGGAGGCATGTGGGATCTTAGCTCCCTGACCAGGAGTTGAACCCACACTCCCTGCATTGGAAGGTGAAGTCTTAACCACTAAGTCCAGTTTTGAGATTTTTAACTAGTGGGAGTAGTAGGAATTTGATTACATGTAGGAATCAAATACAAAAGATAATGCAAAAGAAGAAAGTATTTGGTGATTGGCTGCTGCTGCTGCTGCCAAGTCACTTCAGTCGTGTCCGACTCTGTGCGACCCCAGAGATGGCAGCCCACCAGGCTCCCCTGTCCCTGGGATTCACCAGGCAAGAAAACTGGAGTGGGTTGCCATTTCCTTCTCCAATGTGCTAGACCTAGATAATAGACTGTTGCTCATATTTGCTTTGACCTTTAAAACAACCTGAAGTCCATTATATGATGGTGATTAACTGCTACTATACCAGGAAAGTACATTTCTGGGTTTTTTTTTTTCTTAAAAAGCATTAACTTAAGGGACTTTGTGTGCTTTTACATTCTCAGAGGAAGAACCTTATGAATTTTATTTTGGCTACTTGGGGGAAATTCTTAAGCTCAGATCGAAAACACAAGCCTTTTCTAAAATATACTCTATTTTAAAAATTGAGGGGTGGGGTGGGAAGGTTTCTCTTTGAGTTAGACTATCTAATCAAAACTATAGCTAACTAGAAATAGTTATCAAAAGTACTGCTTTTATTTTTTTTTTAAACTTAAAAGGTGAAACTTTAGAAACATGAAAGAAAACCACTGAGTTATAGAGCTAGTATATCTAATTTGGAAATCAGTGGAAAGAATTTGTGAAATTTTAGGTAATCAAATGTGTTTTAACTACTGCATTTCAGAGGTATTAGAGACCTCTGTATGTGCTTCGCTGAGAAAAGGGGAATTGAGTCTTATAAAAAGTAGGTTTTAGCTAACGAGAACAGGATCTTCTAAAGGTTATATAATCCAGTTACATAATTAATGGGACATGCACTTGACATTAACTGAACTCATGTATCCTGAGTATGTAAACAAATATATTTTCCTACCTTGTCACTTTATCTTAATGTAAATTGAGAAGCCTAATCTTTTACATTTTTTCACATGATTGCCTCTCTTATGAAGCAAGTGATTGTGAGTGATTGTGGCTGTTCTCTTTTTTATCTCTCTCATCTTGAAAATCATTTATGAGTCAACCTTTTTATATATTAGGTTGAATAATTTCAGAACTCATTGCCAAAAACTGTGCCTAGAGATCAGTTTGCTAGCTGCAAGGCTTTAAGTTGTGCTGATCAAGCCAAGACCAGGCCACCAACCCTCACGTGAATCAAGGAGACTCATCTTATACGGTGGTTAGATTCTAAAGTCATCATGTACAATTGAACCCCTGAGAAATCCCTCAAATCACCCACAAAATACAGCACACGTATTCCATGTATATTGTACCATTTTTCTTAAGTCTAAAAGCCAGATTCTTTCTCAAGCGTTGTTCTTCAGTGAATATGTAATTAGTTTGTGCTTGAGGACATGCTGTATGAAAAAGAAAATTGAAGCTTTTGTTTTCCTAAGAAAGCGTAGTTGAATTTGCCATTAGTTAAATGTACATTAACATGACTTTACTGTCTCCCCCTTCGAAACGTTTCTTGGGTCCACTTTACCATCTGTAATTCTTCAGCAGCTTCACGGGGCTTCCTTCCTGAAGGTGTTCCTTCCTCTCCAGTGTAGGCTGTTCATTTCCTCATCACTTTCATACCACGTGCACAGTGGGTGGGCAGGACTGGCATCCTCAGCCACTGTGTATACAGCATTCTCTGCTCTTCGGTACACACTGCTTCTTTGAGGTCCCTGCTGCCTGCTAGACCACCCATCCTCATTGTTGCCACTCCTCATTCACTGAAGACTTAATAGCTGGCTCTCTGTCGTCACCTCTACTCCCAAGTTTTGCCATTATCTTGTTTGACATTAGTATCCATGTGAGCTACCCACCAAGCTCTTTGCTCTCTCAGTTCCTTGACCTCCTCACCTTCAATGATGTTTTCCTCTACTGCATTTTAGCTGCCAACTCCCATAGCCACATCCTGGACCTAGCCATCTGGGAAACACTAAATTCAGTAGCTCACTATCCGACCTGCTGTGATCTCCTAAATTTCCAACTATACCTACTTGGATTCCACAGGAACCTCCAGTCTCTGGCCCCTCTGCTTTTTATCTGTTAGCCATGTCCTGTCTTCACTGCTTTTCCTGTATAGCTTGGACTCCATCACATCAGTCCTCATTTTTCAGTCCGTTGTCTCCTCTGTCCTCCATTTCTCCATTTCTCTCCTCTGCCCTCTGATTTCTGCCTCATCACGTCAATGAAACTTCCCTCTCAAGAGAACCAACAACCACCTTGGTGCTATGACTACTTAAACATTTGGTTAGTAGACTTTAACTTTAAATTGTTTTAAGACCTGTACAATTCTGCCCCTTTCTTGAGACTAGTCTTAGCCTCTACACAGTAAAAATTAGTTTAACTAAAAAATTTTAAAAGTTGATTATTGCCTTATAAACTATGTCATTTAATATAGTGTGTTTTTCTTCCTTTTCAGCTTTACTAAAATATATTTTTCCAAAACTAAGCTAATGAAGTCATTCTACACTATTTAGGTTAATGTACAATATGTTATAATTAAGCAAGGAACATATTATATACATAATTTATTAATATATTTCTGTGGTGATCATTTTTTAATCAATTTTAATTTGCATTTTGCAGTTGAAGCTTTATATCAAACAACATACCCAGAATATCTCCAGTACATTTACTTAGTGGCACCAATATCTCTGATGATGTTAAACCCTATAGGATTTATCTTCTGTGAAATTCAGAAATGGAAAGACACTCAGAATGCTTCTCAAAACAAAGTGAAAATTTTGGGACTTGGACTTTTGCGTGTGTTACAGAACCCAATAGTATTTATGGTCTTCATTGGCATTGCCTTCAATTTTATTCTTGATCAAAAGGTGCCTGAATATATGGAAAATTTTCTTGATGGACTTGCAAATTCTTTTTCTGGATCAGCTCTATTTTATCTTGGTCTTACAATGGTAGGAAAAATAAAGAAACTGAAGAAGTCAGCATTTGTTGTACTCATTCTTCTCATCACAGCTAAACTGTAAGTTTCACTTATTTACTTGGGGATTATACTTTGTGAAAGCTTTATTTAGCCAATTTGTTGGGATTTTCTCCTTTAAATAGTTCGATAGTAGTAGTCCCTCCTAATTGAATGGTTTTAAAGGAAAATGTGATATTGGTGATTGTGGAAAGTCATTTCTGTGCAGGTGGTTTTTTCTATTTTACTGTTAAAGAATAAAGACTATGGTTTCCCTTCAGCTTTTATGTAATGTTCCCTAATACCTTCCAAGGTCCTAGTTTGATCATAGTTTTAAGGGAATTTTGCAGGATTTCTGAGTATTCTAAATCTATTAAAATCCTATTGGCTATGAAAGTGAAGTTACTCAGTCATATCTGACTCTTTGTGAACCCATGGACTGTAGCCTACCAGGTTCCTCTGTCCATGGGATTTTCCAGGCAAGAATACTGGAGTGGGTTGCCATTTCCTTCTCCAGAGCAGATGATAAAAAGACCAAGTAGCTGAACATGAGGATCTGAACACAGGGATTTGGCTATGAGGAAAGCAATAATTTTGAACATACAAATTTATTTCATGAACTTAGGGGAAATATTCTAAAATTCTGAAGGTGGTTAAATTTTCTAAATATGGATAAGTCAGTAGTAGTGATTATTATCAACCATCTGATCCTAACCTGCAAATGAAAAGTTCTTAGCTCCTTAGTTAATAGTTCTTCAGCCTCTTTAGCTCTTTAGCCATGGAGTTATACTTCCTGGTGTAGGTGACATAATTTTACTATGAGATGATCCCAAGGCACTTGGGGCATATTTAACTATTGAATTTAGCTCCTCTGTAGACAAATTCATGAGAACTGTGCAATATGAAATAGTATCTATATTTTCAAAATAATAAAGATGAATATAAATTCTGAAGATTATTTATAGTGGTTTTATGTTCTTGGAAATAAAGTAATATTTAGTTTTGCCACAATAGTAAATACAGTTCTGACAATGACACTGATTACCAACCATTACTTATAAATATTTAAATATTCTCATTAAAAATTTTTTTCTGGTTCTATGATTCCTATTACATAATTTTGTCTTCTTTTAATTATAAAAATACATAAAAGTGGTTCTTGACTCCATCTGAGAGCATCTCTGTATGTCCTGCTGTGACAATATTAACGTTGGTTTTGTTCTTTTTAAAGGAAAGCTCCTTTAATTCACTACTTTTGATATGCTCTTTCTATGGAATCCTGGAGGATTTGTTTCATAATTGACTCTTCACCAGATTTGGATTTAACTAGCTTCTGCTCTACCTCAGTTATTATAGTTCCCTTTGCTAAATCTTTTTTCTTTACAAAGATAAAAAACTAATTGTAAGATACCTATTTCTCTACTGCCTTTTAGAATCTACTTAGTAGCATTGTTATTACCTGAAGCATTTAAAACCCTGATCATAATAAGGGTCAGCTGGGTTTTTTCCCCCAAAAAAATGTTTAGTAATTTTCTTTTAAACAAGTTTACTCAGCTTGTGAGTCTTTTTTTTTTTTTAACATTGCGATGAACTAATATGGAAAGCAAGTAACAGCAGTATAATTGCAACGCTTTACCAATTTTTTGCAAGAAAATTATTCATAGAACACACAAAAAATCTGAGTTTCTTTTCCTCCTAATTCCTGATATTTAAAGACTATTGTTTTACTTTAAGTAGCTCCAAGTTGAATATTTGATTCTTTCAATAAAATGATACCTTCTGGGCAGAAGAAGAATAACCTAATGCCAAATTCACTAGAGCAATTTATTACTTGGGGACCAGCATGCTTCGATATCAAGCAATGATGTATTTCTTGTTTCTTCAGCCTGGTGCTGCCACTTCTATGCAGAGAAATGGTGGAACTCTTGGACAAGGACGACAGTGTAGTAAACCACACAAGTTTGTCAAATTACGCGTTTTTGTATGGTGTCTTTCCTGTAGCACCAGGAGTGGCTATCTTTGCAACACAGTTCAACATGGAAGTAGAGATTGTATGTATCTATTACTTGCTAAGTTTGATTGTTTGGTTAGTAGAAAAATGAATTTTTGAAACCCAGAAATCTATATTCTTGTATGAGAATTTGTTATCTGGAAACTGCCTCATTGTAAATAAAGAGGCATCATGTAACAATAGAGTTATTTAATCTGGGATCTTTATTCAGCCCTGAATTTTTTCATTCATCTTTTTAGTTTCAAGTATTTTAATGCTATAATTATAGTTAAGCCTGAAGGCTATTTATAGAAGGGTAATTTTTGAAATGTGAGAGAGAAAATCTGTTTTATTCATCGATAATCCAGCCACCAGATGCAAAATACCACATAATCAACTGCAATAAACAGTTAAGTTGGTTAACACCAACTAGCGTCCAGTGTGTTATCCACAGCATTAGAGTGGATGTTTTTGAAAACAACATGAAGGAACTAAATTGTTCACTTAAGTTCCATTAGTTCCATTATTTAATCGGTGGAATGTTTGCATGGTAATTTTTCTGTTTTTGAAATTGCTTTTATTGCCCTATAGTTTATCAAATAGTATGGAAAGAAACTGGTCATCAGTTTAAGTAGATCATTCATATGGTTTACTTTCCAGAACCTAGAAGATAACCATCAGCTGTGGGATTTCTAGCATTTGTTATATGCAGATATAAATTGAGCATGAATTACAAGAGGAGCCAAAGGAACTTAACTATGTTTCTTTAAGAACACTCAGAGAAGGGGAATATGCTATTAGATAACATGTTGGGTTCTGTGATGTCTTTTTACTGACTCTCGCTTTTATTTTAGAATGCCTTGGTGTGCTATGGCTAAAGTTTATGTGAATTGTTTGAGTCTGTGACTCTTCCTCAGTTTGATTTCATTTTGGCAGATAACCTCAGGGATGGTAATAAGCACGTTTGTGTCTGCACCGATCATGTACGTTTCTGCCTGGTTACTGACTTTTCCCACCATGGACCCTAAGCCACTGGCATATGCCATCCAGAATGTTAGTTTTGATATAAGTATTATCAGCCTGGTCTCCTTGGTAAGTATGATTCAGTATAAAAATGAATGAAAATCACAGAGTGAATCTGAAAATAGCTTGGTAATAGAAAGTTATGGAATAAAAACCTAATTTCTTGTACAATAGAGAAAACCGAAGCCTGCCCATAAAATGTAGTATTAGCCTTCTGAGTTTTGCCTTTCCATTTGGGAGGTAGAATTGTATAACAGACAAGGCATGAGATTTAGTCAGACTTGGATTTGACTCCTGGTGCTGTCACAAACTGGGGTTTCCTGGGTGGCTCAATGGTAAAGAACCCACCTGCCAATGCAGGAGACATAAGAGACACGAGTTCGATCCCTGGGTCGGGAAGATCCCCTGGAGGAGGGCATGGCAACCCACTCCAGTATTCCTGCCTGGAGAATCCCCATGGACAGAGGAGCCTGGTGGGTTACAGTCCATAGGGTCACAGAGAGTCAGAGATTATTGAAGCAACTTAGCATGCACGTATGCACCTATCACAGACTAGCTGTATTTCTCTGTGGAGTAAACTTAACTGCTCTAAGGTTCAGTTTTCTCATCTATAAAATAGAGATAATAACTTCACCTATTTCCATGGTTTGTTTTAAGGATTACATGAGACAATATATATAAAAAGCATTCTGCAAATGGTGAATCACTATACAGATACTAGCTATCGTAGAACTGTGTTTTTGTCAGGGACCTTTGGGATTAAGACCAAACACCCATTTAATGTTAATGAAACTTTTGAATATATCTAGCCCATATTAAATACTTATACATTTGGCAACTAGAGTATCTTGTAGATTGAGTGCCTATTGAATTCAAATAGTATTCTGGCTTAAAAAAAGAGAATATTTGCTGTCAAAGGAGATAAGGATGAATATATACATTGGCAACAAATACACATGTGATTAATATAGTTTTTAAGAAATTTTGCTTCTGTTACATATTCTTAAAATCTATGCCCACTGATAAGAAGGCAGTTTGGTGGAGGGGGGAGAGACAACATAACTTTTGATTGACAACGTGGTGAGAAGAAAGAAGGAAATCAAATAACATATTTAGGTAACTATTATGTATCCTTCTAAATGTAAAGAATGCAGGAAAATTCATCTTAAGGAGGGTGACATGTATTGTTGGAAGTAAGATAGCCTGGAATTTAGATACCTCATGAGCCAATATGGTGGAATCAAAAAGGGAAAACTTACGGTAGTGCATTATAACTGCATCTCCCACTAATCTCTTTTTCTGAATAGTTGGCTGTGAACCTATGTCCCATCCCAGCCACCAAAGGTAGGGAAAGTTGGAACATGGCCCTGGTCAAGGCATTCTCCCCATGCTTTTTATTTTACTTTGGATATTAGTTTACCTTAATACCCTTATGGGAACTAAGGTTAAAATAAATAAAATATTGCTGTTCCTTTTTGAACCAGGATAAAAGAATTCTTTAAAGAGTCTAATAAGTAATTAGTAATTAAAAATAAAAATTAGTAATTAATAAGTAGTTATAAAGATTAAGAAACCTGAATAACTTTTGAAACTCTCTCTTTAAGATCTGGTCTTTGGCTATTCTTCTTTTGAGCAAGAAATATAAACAGCTTCCTCATATGCTTACAACTAATTTACTCATCGCTCAGGTTAGTAAACCTACAGATAATTAAAGCTATGTTTTTCCAAAAAAAAAAAAAAGCTATGTTTTTCTCATTGATTATATGCAAACAGCTGACTCATTGGAAAAGACCCTGATGCTGGGAAGGATTGAGGGCAGGAGCAGAAGGGGACGACAGAGGGTGAGATGGCTGGATGGCATCACCGACTCGATGGACGTGGGTTTGGGTGGATTCTGGGAGTTGGTGATGGACAGGGAGGCCTGGCGTGCTGCGATTCATGGGGTCGCAAAGAGTCGAACACGACTGAGCGACTGAACTGATATTTCTATAGAGGAGAAAATTTCTTCGTTGGGTTTTTCCAGTTATAAAATCAAAGTGTTTTTTACCAAATGCAATCAGTTGTTGCAATTTGATCATAATTAATTTATTCCTAATTTATTAAATATTGCATTGGATCTTGCATTATATAAAGTTGAAGCTAATACAGTTGGCCCTCCATATCCATAGGTTTCACATGCTCAGAATCAACCAACCACAGATTGAAAATATTCAGAAAAAAAATTTCCAGAAAGTTCCAAAAAAGCAAAACTTGAATTTACCATATGCCGACAACTATTTACATAGCATTAACATTGTATTCAGTATTATAAGTAATCTGTAGATGATTTAAAGTGTACAGAAACTCATGGAACTCAAACAGGGGCTATGTAACAACCCTCTTTGAGGTGGAATGGGGAGGGAGTTGGGAGGGAGGTTCAAGAGGGAGGGGACATATGTATACCTATGGCTGATTCATGTTGATATTTGGCAGAAAACAACAAAATTCTGTGAAGCAATTATCCTTCAATTAAAAAAATATTTTTTTAAGTATACAGGAAGATGTACATAGGTTGTATGCAAATACTATAGAATTTTGTATAAGGAACTTGAGTATCCTTGGATTTTGGTATCTATCTGTCAGGGGATAAGGACGGGTCCTAGAACCAATTCTCTGTGGATACTAAAAGACAACTGTAATGACAGTTGGTGATAACTTTGCATTTTTTAATAGAAGTAATTGAATTATTAAAAATTTACCTCTCATTACTTTTCTAGCTAAATCTTTGCATGTCTCAAATTATACTGGAAAGAAGTTTAGCATTTTCTATGTAAACCTTTACTAAATATAAGCTTAGGATTTAGAATCTTGTCATTATCTGTTTCAATTAAATATGTACATTGTTAAAGGTGCTGTATAAAAAGGTTTTTAATCATAAAACTTACTGTTTTAGTATAACTAAGATGCAATAGTTAATTGCTCAGCAATAATTTTAAATGAATAATTACAGTTGCTGTGAATAAAACACATGAGTATGAGTCATGTGAGTATGACTGATTTCGGGTTTTTTTTTATCATTTTTTTCTTCAGTCTATCGTCTGTGCTGGAATGATGATATGGAATTTTGTTAAAGAAAAAAATTTTGTTGGACAAATTCTGGTGTTTGTCTTATTGTACAGCTCCCTCTATAGCACCTACCTGTGGACAGGTAAGTTGGATCATGAAGAGAAATTTAGGGTCGCCCTCCCCTCCATCGCTTGAGGTTCCAGCTTCTAGTGATCTATTTTAAGTCCAGTGGTACAGGATGAGGGAACCTGCTCAGGCAGTTGTACTCGCTAACTAGGCAGTCTGCAAAGCTGAGTTCTGTTTCGTGATCACTCTTTTTTCTACCTGGGCTCAGATGGTTTCCAGTCACATGTCCTTGTCCTCAGGGCCTTGGGTTCTAGGCCACAGTCCCCAGAGCTCCCCTTTGAGCCATTGAGGGTGCAAGCACTGGAAGCAGGCAGAGAGAGAAGCTATGGGCAGAGGGGGATGAGGATGTGAGGTGTGTACCAGAGGGCGCTTAGAACCCAGCTGAACTGAATGAACAATAATTTTCATTCTGCCCTAAGCAAATGACTTAACTTGAGGTCTCAGTTTCCTTATGTGTAAGCACCTTACAGGGTTATTTTAAGAACTAAATTAAATATGGATGTTTATGCCTGGTACGTGGTAGGCGCTCAACAAATTTAATTGTATTTTAAGTAGAGGGAAGAGCAGTAGTATAAGAACAAGAAAAACAAGTGATTAAAAGGGTATGGAAATAGAAGAATAGTCAGTAAGAAAAAACTATTTTTCATTTCAACTGGCTCCAAAAAGGATGTTCAGAATGTTTTAGCACATTGCTCATTTGAAGGAAAACATTAATTTGGGTGCACGCATTCTGGTATGTTTATGAATCAGTCAGTCTGGCTGATTTGTAGTCGTACCACAAATGCAAACCTGTAAAATGGCACATAAAAGGGAATTGTAGAATTGTTGCGCTAGTTATAGCCACTGTTAGGAGGCAGGGGAAGTGGCTGGAGGGAATAGGCCTTTGATTTCATGCCTTCAGGATCAAAAGCAGGACCCATCTAAGTCAACAGCTTTTTGAAGTGAAGCAACAATGCGGTGAGAAATTACAAAATGAATTCAGTGCACACAGGAGGTTTGTAGTTTTTTAAAGGCAAGTACACCTTGCATGGTGTGAGGGTTTTCATGAGGTGTCAAGTTAAAAGAGCCTAGAGATTATTTCCAAATACAGAAGAAACAACTTGGTCTCTAATACTTAGGTTTATTAAGGTTAAATTTATAATGAGAATAAGAGAGCAGTAAAGAGCTCAGTTTATCAAAAAGCCCCAAGTTTCTCTGAAATTCTCTTCAAGCATGAATACCAAAATCTCCAAAGAAACTGTTCTGAATTTCCTGACCCCAATGAAGGTGCCCTTTAACCTTAAGATTATTATAACAGAATTTTGAATCTAAAAGGTCATTTTAAATCATTTGGTTCAGCCATTTTCAGTTATACTCATTTGCAAACCACCCTCATGAATTTTCCCATATCTGCATACCACGTGTCCTTTCTTTCCCCCTTAAAATTAACTTATTTTTTTAACTTTAATATTACAAATTTAGCCTTATCTCGGTAAAATCCCAGGTTTTATGTATCAGTTAAAATTTTTTCAAGCACGTGTTAAACACATAATTAGTAAAAAAAAAAAAAAAAAAGTTCATCTTTGTGCCACCTACAGTCTTCTTGCTTTTGGGAACACCAGTCTAGTTAAATCTTTCATTTTGCAAGTGAGGAAAATAAGACTCGAAGAGTTTAGCTGATTGAGGCACGAGCTCTCACAGCTTCGTCAGTGAGACATCCAGGCCTAGACTGAGCCTTCTGTTCATTTGTCAATATTTTCACAAGGCAGGAATAAAATGACAAACATTAGAATTTTCAGGAGTCCCCTCACTATTGTAACACAGTTGGCACTCCTTTGTGATTGGTTGCTTGTTTCCCTGGCACCTTAAACCTGAAACAATAGAGGGTACAAATGCCTTGGGAGGAGCACTGGTATGATAGTATCTCTTGAACTTGAGAACTGAGTGGGTTCCGTATAAAGAAAAACAATTCTCAGGGAGCTCAGTGTTAATTCGTATTATGGATAGCACAGTGTTATTTAATCTGTATAATCTTAAATCTAGATATAAATTCCTTGTTGTTCGGTTGCTAAGTCGTGTCCAACTCTTTGTTACCCCATGAACCCCAGCACTCCAGACTTCCCTGTTCTTCACTATCTCCCAGAGTTTGCTCAAACTCATGTCCATTGAGTCAGTGATGCCATCCAACCATTTTATCCTCTGTTACCCCCTTCTCCTCCTGCCCTCAATCTTTCCCAACATCAGGGTCTTTTCCAGTGAGTCAGCTCTTTGCATCAGCTGGTTGGACATTATATACAGCTAATATACAATTTTAAAACCAATGCAAATTCATTAGATTTAAACAAAAATACAAGCTCAGTAAGTAGTTAGCAACATTAACTGACATGACAAAGGATCTTATTTTGCTAATCTGAATCACAGCTTGAACTCACTTCTCTGATAGGGTTTTTTGTTTTTTTTTGGTTTTTTTTTTTTGACCTACCTTTACTTTGATGTGTGGGCTTATGAGCTGGTTATCTCACCGCTTTTCCCTCTTCAGACTACCACAGAACATTAACTTGAACTGTGTTGTGGTATCATTTGGCCTTCACTTGCCTCAAACTTAATATAAAACCAGATATAAACCCTGAAATAATGAGACTGTGCTTTGGTTATAAGATGGTCACCACTGCAAATAAAGCAAAAAGAGATCATATTTCTCATAGAAACTTCCAGATCCCTAGGAGATCCAACCAGTTCATTCTGAAGGAGATCAGCCCTGGGATTTCTTTGGAAGGAATGATGCTAAAGCTGAAACTCCAGTACTTTGGCCACCTCATGCGAAGAGTTGACTCATTGGAAAAGACTCTGATGCTGGGAGGGATTGGGGGCAGGAGGAGAAAGGGACGACAGAGGATGAGATGGCTGGATGGCATCACTGGCTTGATGGATGTGAGTCTGAGCGAACTCCGGGAGTTGATGATGGACAGGGAGGCCTGGTGTGCTGCGATTCATGGGGTCACAAAGAGTAGGACACGACTGAGCGACTCAGCTGAACTGAACTGAACTGAACGGGTCAACAGACAAGTTTTAGAACACTGAACGGAGCTGAAGGACTTAACCTTCTGTCAGAAGACTGGGTTTCTAGTCTTGCTCTGCCCTCTGCTGGCTGTGTGGCTTGGGCAAACCCTTGTTTACACAGCTATAAAATGAAGGAATTAATTTCAGACAGTGGTCCCTTCCAGCCCTAAAGTTCGAAGCTTCTATAGCTGTATAAAATTTATAAAATAAGATGTTACTTCTATAAATAATTGGGTATAAAGTATAAGGAAAGCTCATGAAATATTTGTTTTAAAATATCTGTCCAAACGTTTAAAACATTTGTTTCTGTATTAAGTTTATATTAAGGCCCATCATTTAGACTTGGTGAATTTTCCAAAAACAAACCTTTGTGAGAATTACCTATACGTTCTTAGCAACAGCAGAACAGGGGTGTTTTTATTTTTAGAATTGTTCTGTATCCAGTTAAAAAAAATTTTTTTTTCCACAAATATACTTCGATTCCAAACTCATGAATCAAAAGAACAAAATGATTTGGGCGTTTTGAAAAAGTCCTCATGTATAAAACAAGAAGATTTTAGTAAAGAAGCAATGTAGGAGGGAAAACAAATGATTTTGAATTAAGAAAACTTGTTTCAAAATATTGGGAAAAGTATTTATTTAGAAAGAATAAATTCTAGGGCAAGAACTACAGACTAGTATTGAAATAAGCTTGGTTAAAGTTCCATGAAGTCTGATCAACATCAAGAGTAATCACCTATCTTTTAATCTCTATTTCTTATTCTTAGGCCTTCTAGCAATTTCTTTATTTCTTTTGAAAAAGAGAGAAAGGGTACAAATTCCTGTTGGAATCATCATAATATCTGGCTGGGGGTAAGTTGGTAGCTTTCTGTTTGCTTACCTGTTCTCACATACACAGTTACTATTCATCTCTCTCTCTCTGTCTTTCTCTCTAAACTCTCATTATTATAGGATTCCTGCTCTCCTTGTTGGTGTTCTTTTGGTAACTGGAAAACATAATGGAGAAAGCATTGACTCAGCCTTCTTTTATGGAAAAGAGCAGGTGAGAAGAGTTTATTGACAGTTCTGTTCTTGAGAATGTCTCTTTTTAGCTGCTTAATGTGTTTTGCTATACTTACATTGAAATTAATTTTGAAAATTTATTCCAACTTATTGCTTATCACACTGGTGATCCTATGTCACTTTGTTAACTTACACCTCAAAATGTGATAAATATTTTTACATGTCTATAAAAAAGAAAATGAAATTAAAAAACAAAAATGATTTTACATACCTAAGCCTGTTTTGGGGCTTCACTGGTGGCTCAGATAGTAAAGAATCTCCCTGCAATGCAGGAGACCTAGGTTCGATCCCTGGGTCAGAAAGATTCCCCTGGAGTAGGGAATGGCAACCCACTCCAGTATTCTTGCCTGGAGAATTCCATGGACATTGGAACCTGATGGGCTACAGTCCATGGACTCACAAAGAATCAGACATGACTGAGCAACTAACACATATGTCTTTTTAAGCTGAAGATTATAAGTATTAGCTGTAATTACTTATCTTAGTGTTATCACCATATAAGGTCTCTAGTTAAAGTACACTTGAGCTATGTGTTACAGCAAACAAAAACTCTGATGTGAAGAAAAAGTCTATAAGTGCTCAGACAGTAAAGAATCTCCCTGCAGTGCGGGAGACCCAGGTTTGATCCCTAGGTCAGGAAGATCCCCTGGAGAAGAGAATGGCTACCCACTCTAGTATTCTTGCTGGAAGAATTTCACGGACAGAGGAGCCTGGCAGGCTGCAGTTCGTGGGATCACAAAGAGTCAAACACAACTGAGCAACTGTCACTTTGACTTACTTTAGATTACTAGTAAACAAGGACATGATACATAATGAAAAGAACAGCTAGACATCGCATTTGATTAGAGACAAACCCTAATTTCTCTGTAAGTACTTTACATTCCTTCCATACTCTTCCTCTTTTTTAAGAACCACTGTTATAGAGCATTTATAGCTACTGAGATAATGCATTTTCCACCAAAAAAAGTGCCCTTAAGTCATCTACTAAGATTATCAAGCTGGGATTGTGAAAAGTGGCCTAACGTCTCTCTGCAACATTGACAGATGATCATCACAGCAGTTACCCTGTTCTGCAGCATTGTGATAGCTGGCATATCACTCATGTGTATGAACCGCACCTCCCAAGCAGGACGCTATGAAGGTTTCGACCAGTCTCAGAACCGCAAAGCAGCAGAGCCAGGAAACACTGCTTTCGAGGACAGTCCAGTGCCAGTAAATGAACCCGAATCTTTTACAAGTTCTGTCCCAGAAACAAGTATGATCTTTAAATATAAAGAAACTTTTATATGCCTATATAGCATGTACTCTAAATGTTTTGTGTAAGGGAACTTCCTTGAATTATCTTCAATATCACAAGTATTTGTAAAATGGGGAACTTGAATCATAGTCGATAATAGAAAGAGCTTACAAGTTCATTTATTAGATTCTTGTTTATAAATCTTTTATGAGGATAATCTTCTGTGAGAATAAGTCTAATCCTCAGACTTCTTTGGGCCTGAGAGTTTAGAGAAGAGTAACAACTTCGGGAAGGCTCTTTCTAGGAAACAAAACATCTATGTTTATTAACAACAATGCATCAAGTAAGCACCATCAATAAAATGAACTAAAGAGGCTTAATTGAAGCAGGGCTAATGGTAAAAGTTAGGAGTTGGCATACTGCAGTCTGCCACCTGTTTATGGCCCCAAACCTAAGAATAGCTTCTATGTTTTTAAAGGGTTGAAGAAAAAATTTTAAAAGACAAATATTTTATGACACTTGAAAGTTATATGAAATTCAAATTTGTGTCCATCACATGTTATTGAAACACAGACATGCTCATTTACTTCTGTATTGTCTGTGGATGTTTTCATGCTGTATTGGCAGAGTTGAGTCATTCAACAGACACCCAGTGGACTGCAAAGCCTAAAATGTTTATTTATAGTGAACATATGTCCCTGTGGGAAAATATGACCCTAACCAGTGACATTTTTAATGTGCTAACAGTTGTATGGGGTTTGCCTCAATTCATGAAGGGAATTCAGCAATGGAGCTTGCATTTTGGATTCATTGGTGCATGCAGAGATTTCATAGACATCGACCGTTGTGCTGGGAAGTGTAAACGATGGCCTCTATTTTGTTTAGAGAGTTTGTAGAGTAGAGCGATACCTGATCTTAAAACTATTAGTTGTAAATGGAGATAAGTAGAGAAGAAAGAGAAAAAAGAAGAGGTTTAAAAATCATTTTAACTGTCTTAAAAGGAAGAGGATCCCACAAATCTCACTGCTTATATTGCCTGCCTCCCTCCCTCCCATCTTTCATCACCCCAAACTGGAAGGAGATAGGACCAGGGGTAGAAACAGGGATATGGAACCAGCCTGCCTAGGTTCAAGTCTGACTCTAGAACTTTATTATTTGGTCATAGGCAAGTTTCCCGTGCCTTGGTTTCTATATCTGATGCTGATAACACCTGCTACACAGGACTGTGGGGTCCCACTACATAGGGCTGTGTTTGGCCAACTAGTGATTTACATCAACCCTGCTTCAATCAGGCCTCCTTTAGTTCATTTTATTGGTGGTGTTCACTAATTTCTTTGTTAGATCCTTTGTGATTATAGCATCAGAATTTCATTCTTTTGAGTCCTCTTGACTATTTTCCGTTTGAAAATGGAAATTTAAGGATTATGTGTATGTGTTCACTAAAATTTTAAAAGCCATTTCTCTGACATCTAGAGTACTTTTCTGAACATGCCCAGCATCCTTTCCTTCCTTGCCTTCTTTGTGGACTCTAAACATTTATCCTATAAATCAATCTACTGTATGTTTTCAGATAGGTTGTAAAGACCATTCAGCACTCTCTAAGTCTTCTTCTCCTGCGACTGTTTTAGAACTGTCCACCAAAGCCCTGTGAACGTGTGCAGAGATTCCTACACTAAGTGTCTTAACCCCAGAGACTTTTGCTGCTGTTTTTACTGTCCTTTAAAAATAGCAAATAAACAGTATCATAGATATTCTTTAAACCCTGTCATCATCACCTCCAGCAGGATAACTAGCTGGCACCTTTGTATAAATAAGTAGAGAATCAGAAGACAGTTATGGCTTATCTCAATAGAAAACCTTCTGTGATGTTTATACCTCTCCTCTTACCTCACTGCTTTATAATTGCTTTTTTTTTTTTTTATATAATTGCTTTTTAAATTATCAGTATAACCCACTAGACTATAAGTGCTGTGACTGACTTGCCCACCCTTGTAACCTCAGCACCTAGCATGGTGTCAGGTTTCCTATATATGTTTAGTAATATTTGTTAGATGAATGGATAGATGGATGGGCTGATAAGCTATGACGTGATTTTCTGAAGCCGCCTGAAAACTGCTAAGGCAAAGTTCTTGTTTATTTGCCTATTCACCCATGTTCCTAGGAAAAAGGTTTTTAAACCTGTCTGGTTATTTTCCTTCCCTACAGTCTGCTCTTTTCTGCTTTGCTAATAGTATTAATACATAGCACATTAGATGTCCAGCCTGGCCTCCCCTAATCTCAGAATCCAAAATAGTTCACTCCCCTCTGCCCCTCGCTACACATTTGTCAGAGACACATGACTTGCTTATAAGTATGGAATTATAATTGAAAGGAAAATTAACCTACTTTAATATGAGATCAAAGGTTCAGTTAATAAAAGAGAAGGCAATATCATCTCTCTTATATGTGGAATCTTTGCGGGGTGGGGAAAGCTCATAGATACTGAGAACAGGATTGATAGTTGCCAGAGGTGGGGAGTAGAGCATAGGAGAAATGCTCTATGAAGGAGGTCAAAGGGTAGAATGAAAAGATAATAAATAAGTGTGGTGTATTACTGAGCAACAAACACACACACACACACATAAATAAGAAGGCTCATGTTTGAAGGGGAAAACTGCTATATGTGTATGTTCCCTACACATATGTCCTTGGAATGGGCTGGCTTTATATCTGTTTTCTTAACAATTTATCTTAGTGGATTTAAGCCTTCAAGTTCTGAAGATAAGAGGCAGAGCCAGATGTTTTCTTTTCTTTTTCAATTATTCTGTGGCATCATTATCTTAAATTTAGAAAGACATTTGTAATAGTTTTATTATAGATGATTGTTTTTATACTTTGAAATCTTTTTTTTATTTTTAATGACACTACTGAAAAATTAGAGCGTATTATCAGTGAACGTTTCAGCCTATGAATTAAGCTTTTTAGTACATTAAGCTCTAATACAGTTTATCACTGAAGTTATTCTATTACAATCCATATCAAGGAGCACCGTGTCCATGTCTGAGTGTGATGTTTTAAAGGACACTATGCAGTTCTCTGAATATACAGAGTAAAATTACAGCTCTATGGTAGGTGTCTCAGTGTGACTTCTATAAACCAATCTACCTAAAAACCAGCAAGAGAGTTTCAGCAGCATATATCTAAAAATAAAAAAGAATACAACTGCTTTTACTGCATCTTCTAAACTGGTAGGAGACATGTTCTTGAAAGAAGTGAGTTTTGAGCTAAACTTAGAAGAGAAGAGGGTTTGGATGAATTCTGTGTCAAACTAGAATTCATCCAAGGAGTAGTGAAATCAAAGCTGTATTTTAGGAAAGTGGTCAAATTCTTATTTCCCAAAACACACTGGAAACTAATAACATAGCATGGATAAAAACATCTTCCTTAAAAAAATTTAATTAATTACGGGAATTCCCTGGTGTTCCAAAAAAGATACCAGCTGGAGAACAAACAAAAACATTTTCTTTGTCTTATACAAAGAAGAGGCAGTATGTAAAGGGGCTGATCCTTTGTCTGACACTCCTTAAATGTTAATTTATACATAAGCACATTTAAATACTTTTTGATAGTTACCCATACATTGAGGCTGTATGGAAAATCTCTGTGTGTATATAAATGAATTCGGGGATTTGTTTTTTTTTTTGGGGGGGGGTTGTTTTATTTGGCATCTCTTTACATTGTCCATTTTTTTGTGATTGGACTCTCCCATCACAACCTATATTTTATCTATATAGGTTGCTGCTCCTGCTCTATGGGAAATGGTGAATTATGCTGCCCATCCACGGAGCCAGTAGCAGACATAACCACCAGTGGGTCTGTGACTCCTTCATTTGAGAAAAGTAAGTGCCTCTAGGCTATGAGGATGAGCCTAAGGAACAAACGATTTTTTATTCTTATGCCTTAAAAGAACTCTACATAGAATTTCTGTTTGAGAATATTCTCATAAGATGGAAGAAAGTGCAAATAATACAATAATTGTGCACAGATAGGGTATTTATTATTTTTTTTATTTGCATGGAAATTCTCCAGTAAATTTAACCCGAGTAGTAATTCCAAGAAGTTTGCCCTAAGGATCATTATTTTCTCTTTGGCATCTCATTTTAGAAGCTGAGACTTTTCCCCACTCCATTCCCCCAGGGCCAAGACTAATTAGTTAGTGCTTAATTACATTTTGAATCCATATGCTTTAAAATATGCCCTTTCTTAAAAAATAATAAAAATCTTTAAAAGTAATAACCTTTTGACGTATAGACTAATAAGCAGACTGAATCACATTTATGGTCTGAATTTCAAATTATTTAAAACAACTGAATATATGTAAATTGCAATGTACCTTCAGTCAATTATGCCTATTTTTAAAAATCAAAGTAGAGAGAGAAAGCCCACAAAGTCCTCTTTATGATGGAGCATGTCAGCTGTTTTGCTGCCAAATGTTTTTATATTTTAAAAATGTTGCAAATATAATAAGAAATGATGCATGCTAATCACTTAGCACAGTGAGTAATGTACAAACGAAATGCTTATTAAACGTGGAAGCAGGGACTTCCCTGGTGACCTAGTGGTTAGAATTCTGGCCATTCCCTATGGTGGCCCAGGTTCAATCCCTGGTTGGGGAAGATCCCACAAGCTGTGCAGTGCGGCCAAAAATAAATAAATAAAAACTTAAAGATAAGCATAGTAGCAGCAGCAGTTGTTGTATTATTGTTCTGGCAGATATTGAGCCTTCACTTACATTCAGCAGGAAACCTCTCTTGGTATCCAGTTACAGGTGTTTCAAGTTACTTGTGTGCCCCTTTTCTAAAGCTAATATTTCTTTACATCAGAATTCCCAAGGCTTTACTCCTTACTTTTTCCTTCCTACACAATATACCTAATAGTAAGGTCCATTGACAAATTCAACATGTGATTTGACTCATCAACCCCAGGTGGAGGGTTTTTTCCCCCCAGAATCCTGTTACAATTTGCTTATATCATTTCTCCATTAATATGCTGATTCCTGAAAAAACCTTTTTAATATAGGAACTTCTTAGATTTTCTGATCATATTTTATGAAAACAAATATTGCAATATGTAAAAATGCAGATAAAAGATAGTAAAATGGGTTTTATGCATTTTTATCATATTTGTACATAATATTTTAAGACCAAGTTTATTATATACACGGCTAGAATTTTTCAACACCAAGATATACACAAATAACTGTTATAAAACAGGATCATACTATATAAACAGTTCGGCAGCCTACTTTCTTTTTGCTATTAACCTTTATTTTGTGTGAACTTTCATCCAGGCTATTACTATTATGTCATACTATGTTTAATGCTTGTATGTGTTCTTTTCTAAAAAGAGGCTTTAGGAAATACAGTTTTTGTAAGCTTGAAGGTAAGGGCTGTAAAATGGTGTTTTTTAAGCCCTGACTTTTTGTAATAGACTGTATGTTAGACTAGCATCTGTTTTGTAAAAATGTTTTCTCCTACTTTTGATGCCATTGATATAGGGGAGCTGAGGTAAGAGGATAAAGGTTTCTTGTGAAAGGCTTCTCACTTCTCTTTTTGGCCAAAGAAAAGTCATGCTTATGATTTGGACTTGCTTCCATATGCAAACAGAACAAAGTGTATAATATTTTTTATTTGGTTCCTTAAAGATCTTTTCTAAGCAAATTCTAAACTTTTTATGAAAGGCAAGTGGTAAATTTGCTTTGCTATTAGCCAATATAGGATATTCATACCAAGAGGTAGATTTATATAACAGGAGAAACTTGTTTTTAAATTAGCCTTAAAAATTTGTGTGCGCATGTGTGTGTGTTACACTGTCAAATAATGTAGAAGGGAACTATTGCATGTATTTGTATTTTTTGGATAAAAACACTCTACAAGTAGAACTCTCCTAAAACAACACGAAGGAGCCTTCTTTAGACTTCATCTAAAATAATATACTGATTCTGAGCTGAGAATGTGCATATGTAGTGGTTTGCTTAGGAAGTCATTATGAATTTAAAATGCATTCAAATAAAAAGCTCTGATTACAAATTGTTGTGCTTACTGTTTTATAGATGAACATTGTGTGAGTCGCTGTAACTCCCAGAGCTGCATATTAGCCCAGGAAGAGGAGCAGTATCTACACAGTGGAGGCCAGCAACTGACTCGACATGTGTTGCTGTGTTTACTTCTCATTATTGGCCTGTTTGCTGTAAATGTTTCTTTTGATTTTGTTTGGGAGCCATTTCTTTAAATGTTTGACAAAGGTTTTTTCCAGGCATCTGGGAGAAACTTGGTTGCTCCTTCCCAGGGGAGTTGCAGCACTAGCATCTCCTAATCGTGAGCTAATGTTTTGGGAGGAAGAAGAATGAGTAATTCACATTACTCTGTTGCTTACGTGCTTCAGTAACTCATTTTGCTTTGAATACTTACTCATCCTATGCTCTGAACCTAGAATTTGGAGTAAAACCAGTTCTGTCTGTGATGTATACAAGGCTACTTAGTCCTAAGTTATTCCTTGACTGACTTCAGTAGATAAATGTCTACATGGTCTCTCAGAAGACAGTCCTCAGACAAATAAACTTTTAAAAATAATTTTACATTATGAAAATAATACAAGGACTTCATACAATGGATACCATAGAGAAAAGAGGAAAAATATCCATCATACTATTACCTTCTCTTTTTTAATATAGTTTTCATGGTTCTAATAATACATACAGATTTATGTCCTGCTTTGTGACTTATATCAAACATTTTCATGTTGCTGCAAAAGTGTTCTAATTGTTACTTTAAATAGCTCCTCAATAAACTATAGAGGATATGCATTACAATTCACTCAATCATTTTCTTATGGATCGTTCCTAGATTTTTAGAATTCACTAATAAACATCTCAATGCAGTATATTTCCTTATCATAGATTCTCAAAAGTTGGAAAACCTGGATTAAATAGCATAAATATTTTTGTGTCTTTGGATGCATTCTATTAAGTTGTTTTCCAAAGGAATAGTATAGGTTTGTAAAGTACTCTCACCAACATTGACTATTACAAATTTTTTACTTGATAATTTTATAAGTGAAATATAGCACTTCATTTTAAAATGCATTTGATTATCAAAGCATTTTTAAAAGTTAGTTCTACAAAGTCTTCTTTTGTGAATTACTAGTTATTATATAATTCTTTGTGATGGTTCAAGTATAACTAGCCTAGTGATAGGCAATGGACCATGTAACCTATGAAGAAACTCTCTTACACTTTCCACACTGCAATGCTTGTTACATAGAATCGTATCAGCCAGCACCATTTTAGCTGCTGTTTAAGAACAAAAATCAAAAATTAAGAAATGGTGCCAAGAATTGCTGCTCGGTGATGTGATTGTTTTCACTGTGTAAAACTAATTTTAAAATCAGACCTGTCTTAGGCTAGTTGAAGTCCTGATGTATTATGTAAGCTTCTGTATTATGGCTCATGTCTTCTTTCTTCAAATCTGATCAGAATAGATGCTGTTTGAATGACACCTATCAAGAAGAGAGGTTTAAACCTCTTGTTTGAAAGACAAAGCCTCTGTATTCCCTTGGTGTTTTTCCCTTTAGTCCTTTTCTTCCTAATTATTAAGTAGATAAATTATTGTACTATGTTCTGGATAGAGAGAAATGATCAGCTTGCTTCATTTTAAAGTCCTATTTTCTCCTTCCTTTACAGAATCTTTCCAGTTGTTTATGGTGGCTATTCAACCAAGAGCCTGGGAGACTATATGTTGAATTACAGTTTTTCTGTGCTGTGTTTAACTTTGGCCAGGTATTTATTTACTGAGAACGTTGAGGAGTTTCTGTTTTCCTGGATGGTTTGATTAGGAGGTGGTAGTACGGATGTTGTTGTTTTCTTCTAAATCAAAAGGGTTTCGTTTGTTTGCCAGCTGCTGGTATGCGTGACAGCTGACAGCTGCTGCCTATCTCCTAGTAGAGATGAATTATTATATTGGTTAAAGTCATCAGAATGCACACTGAGTGTTTCAGTCAGAAATACCAAATAGTTTTTTGCTTTGGTTTTGAGATAAAGGATGGTAATTTAAGCAGGGACAAGATGTTCCAAGTTCTTTTTAAACTTCATTGTAGCCTTAAGAAGTTACTTTGGGAAAATGATTTAACTTCTTTGAGCCTTTAGTTTAGTCAGTTATTTAAATGCACAACATTTCATTTACATTTTGTTGTTTCTTGAACTATAGGTACTTATATTCTCCTTTAAAAAATCATGCGGCATATAAATAAAATTTGACCAAGGATAGTAGATACGATTCCCTCAGAGTGTACCATATGCCAAACATTTTAAGCATTTTACATTAATTATTTCATTTAAACATCACAATAATATCTGTGAAGTAGACTCTTACCCCCTAGTTTAAAAATTAGAAATTAAAATTCCATTGAAGATTTAAGAATAAATGAAGGTGTCCTTGGTGGTGTAGTGGTTGAGAATATGCCTGCCAGTGCAGGGGACACGGGTTTGATCCCTGGTCCGGGAAGATCCCACATACATCAGGGCAGCTAAGCCCACATGCCCTAGAGCTTGGGCTCTGTGAGAAGAAAAACCACTGCAATGAGAAGCCCTAGAACCACAGAGTAGAACTACAGCCCTAGAACTACAGAGTAGCCCCTGCTCACCACAGTTAGAGAAAGCCTCTGTGTAGCAAAGAACACCCAGAGCAGCCAAATATAAATAAATAAGTAAATATTTAAAAAAAGAATAAATGATATTTTGCATACTGGGAAAATATTTTTATGTGAAAACTAGACGTTTTTATTCCACTTCAATCCCTTGCTTTTTAATTAGAAAATATTAGTCCCCAGATTAAGTATCAGGTTGAAAAAATACAGTACTTGAAATCACTGGGTTTGCTTATTAAACCTGAAATAATTGGCCATATGACTTAGTTAACATGTATTAGTATATAACATGCATATTTAGACAGACGAGTGACCTATCCATTTATTATAGTCAGACATGAGCATGCCAAGGACTCCTTGATGTCCACCTCACTGTGGTACTATTTACAGTCTGAACTATAAAATACTAGGTTGAAAAATCATAGTCTTACTCAGTATCTTGCATTCAGAAAGCCCACTCCAAGCTGAGCCATTCCAGGACTGGGACTCACAGAGCTTCACAAACAGAAGCTACTGCCAGGAATGTTGCGTTTGAAATGCGGCCCCCACAACTTATGGTTGAAGTGCTTCAAAGAAGGGAGAGAGATACAAAACCTGCTCCCATTCCATTTTCCTCCTGGGGAGGTGTGGTAGTAGGATCATTCCTTTCTGGTAGTGTATAATGTGAAGTGCAGACAGACAGATTCTTCATGTCACTGCATTCTTCATCTCGCCCACGCCAACCTGCATGAGGATCCTTACCCTGCTGTGCCTGACAGATGGCAGTTCCCAGCCTCCCAACTTCCCAGGCAGTCCTGATCGTCCTGCTGTGTGGCTAATAGCTGGTGCTAGTTTGCCTCATTATGCCCAAATTCTTCAAACTCTTTCCCTAAGCAGTAGCCAATTTCATTTCACATAAATTTTGTTCAGTTACTTCATTTTAATCAGACACTATAGCACTTGTTAATTCTATTGTCTCTGAAGTTTTAACAGAAAAATAATAAAGAAGTACTTAAGCATAATGGGAGATATTTTCTTTTCTTTTCAGAAAGGGGCAGAAAGATCCACAGCCCTTAAATGTTTTCATTTTTCTCCAGTAAGCTAGCTTGCTAGTGTGGTTGCCCAGGACTCATATCACCCATCATAATTAGCAGGAAAGATGATTGGGAAGAGGCAGCCAAATACCATAAAACCATCCCTCAGTATCCGAGGGGGATTGGCACCAGGACACACCCTTAGGTACCAAAATCCATGGATGCTCAAGTCCCTCATATAAAATGGCATAGTATTCGCATACAACCTATGTACATCCTCCCATTTACTTTAAATCATCTCTAAGTTACTTATAACACCTAATACAATGTAGTGCTATGTAAATAGTTGTCAGTACACAGCAAATTCAACTTTTGCTCTCTGGAAATTTGTGGAACTTTTTTCCCCAAATATTTTTGACCCACAGTAGGTTGAACCCATAGATGCAGAACCTGTGGATATAGAGAGTCAACTGTACCTGCCATCAGGCACTGAACTTTATAGAGTCTGCCTGTGTGTTCTATTTAAAATGTTGCTCTAATCCACCAGAGGTTTACTTCCCCAAGCACTAAAGTTTTTCATTTCTGTCTTAAACTTTTATTGTAGAGCTCATAAAATAATAACCTTTTTTTCCTTCCATAGGGGTTTATTTCCTTTGGCATCTTTGGATTGGACAAACATTTAATCATCCTACCTTTCAAAAGAAGGTAATTTTAGTTTTGAAATAAAGCTATAACTGTAAAGGTAATGACAAAGCCATTTATTAAGATACTTAAATGTTTAATTAAGCCTTTAGAAACTTCTAGGAAACTACAGAATGGTTAACCTAAGCACCATAGAAAGGTTTTCTGTTGATTCACATATTTGTTATATATAACTGCAGGGAAAATGTCAGAAGAGCTGTCAATAATCCAACATTGTAATTTGCATTTTAATAGGAATTGATGAAAACTGACTTCTGTCTATGCCATTAACTATATAAAATAAAATGAAACTTGAAAATGTATTTGCAAATGGAAATAAGAGGCGGTATGCTCCCAAAGGTCTATATTTGGTTGTCTTTCTCCTTTGACAACAGGATTTTTCTATCACACTGACAATTTATAGAAAACTCAAGTTTTCTTCTTTTTAAATTTCATTTTTTAAAACTGGCTTGGTGAAGAGTTTCTTGAATTCAGGTCAGGAATTTCTTTGTGAAAAATAATGAAGTGGGAACACTTCACCTTCGTGGTAGGAGGAAGTGGGGATGGGGGAGAAATTTTGTACTTCCTTGTTTGTTTTCAAAGTCAAAATTAATAGAAACTAGAAGTGCTAGTGGAATTTATCTTATAGGCTATATAAAAGTGCCCAGTAAATGGTTCCTGTTCTTCTCCTTTTTTCCATCATCATTATTGAAATGTAGCTGCTAGGGTTGGTCACAATGCTTTGAAGAAAGAAGAAGGCGTAATAGGAAAGTCACTGCGCTTAGTCATTAGCTTCATGATGTGGATCATTTAAGAGAGTCAACAGATCTGCTGTCTGGGTTGGCAAAAGAGAATTGTTCTTTACTCTATATCCCATTATTTGTCTCTCTGGTAAATTAAAATTTAAATTAAATTAAATCGCTTGATCGCTGTATATTATTTTTGCATTTTAAAACTACAGAATGTAGAATAAGGAACTTCATTTTTTGGTAGATCCTGAAATAGTTCAAACATGTCTAGAGGGTTTATAAAATGTTCAAGTCTTCTGCCCAAGCCTGCTCTGAACAGGAAACTAAATGCAGGTTAAATATATTTCTGCTTCAGAGACTAAGATGTCTGGGTGTTGTAAATGACAGCTGTGGTGAATGATAGCTTTGGAACAGCCATATTGACGGAGTGATAAGCAAGAAGGAGCTCTCTCAGGGCTTTTCTTTCCTAAAAAATTTCATCCTAAAATTTTTGGTTTTCAGACTTGAATTCCTATGGAACAGTAAAGAAACAGCAGAAAATAAGGATTCTTCTGTTCCTGAGGAAATAAAAATGACCTGTCAACAATTTATCCATTATCACCGTGACCTCTGTATCCAAAACATTGTGAAGGAAAGAAGGTAAGTACAGGTTCTAGATAATTATATATTAGATGATTAATTTTGGTTTGTGATAGGCTAACACGCTTGTAACTAACTTTGTTGTTTTCAATAACACATATACACATAAAAGTTAAAATAGCTATAGGTCAGTTTATAGTTTAAGAAACAGCATTTATAAAAGCCATATAACTTTAATTTTTACATTTTTAAATGCCATTTATGATTTCCATATAAAATATGGAAACTTTAGAATGAACCAAAATATAGCAGAATATTAACATTCAGTTCATGCTGGCCATTAATATCTCTCACGAAACTTTGAATTTTGTATTTAGAAGTGATTTTATATTCCCTATCTCCTAAGGATATGCTAGTAATATGCTACTTCATATTACTAATGATATTATCAAGAAAGTAAAGTGAAATTTCTGTCTTTTAATTAATTCTGCTGCTTATTTTTTGACCTCAAGTCCTAATCTTTAGTCTTTGACGTCATATTTATTCTTCTAATCCTCAGGCATGGAGTATACAGCAGGAAAGAATAAGCAAATGTTCTAGTGCCAATATATTTGGTTGTCGAAAAACAGGAAAAGAACAGAACATGATATAAAGAAGCTAATACTTTTTTTTCTGTAACTGAAAAGTTGAAAATCTGTGAAAATTACCATTCAGGATAATTTATTTACATATATTATGCCACTATATTTCATTAGAACCAGAAGGTATCCTGATTCAGCTAGTAGAAAGGGGATTCACTGGGTGGAGACCAACACTAAAACTCAGTCCCTGGATCTGTCACTTTGTGGGAGATTACTAGCTGTGTGACATTGGGCAAGTTCAGTTCTCCAAACCTTAATTCTCTTCCTCTTTAAAATATCTAGCTCTTGGGGGTTGTTTGCATTAGATAACAAAATCTATGTAATGGGCCTAGCCTAGTTTCTGGGAATGGTAAGCTATGAAGAAAAATGAGTTTCCCACCCCTAAAGGGCCAAACACAATGATTTCAAAGTACAATCTATGGATAGTTTCAACAATTTAAAATTGCTTTTTCAAATTAAGAGAGGGAACTCTGTGTTAGCTCCACCAGGCCCACTCTGACTGCTGACTGTTAGGAAGCATAGCTCTTGCCATTTGCAGGGCTGCCAGGCTGCCTCCGTCCCAGATGGTGAACGGGCACAGGCTGGCTCCAGTCCTCTGTTACTCTGCACAACTTCCTAGACTGCAGTTGTACTGCCTGATCAGTCCTCAGAAGCAAATATGAAGCAGCTGGTGTCCGGATTAGAAGGTGTAGGGCTATATATTTAAAATCAACAAGCAGGAAGAAGGCTCAGACTTGGGATGTAATATTCAGGCTTTTGTTCAAAGTGATGTTTGTCATTGCAAAGCATAAATTAAGATATCCTATTACTAAGTAAAATACTGATGTTACAATAATATTTATGTACTTGAGAAATTGTTTCATGTGTATTAACTTTTTAATTTTTATATGAAATGCTAATTTATATTCATGATTAAATGTTTTAAAAGTTTTTGTCACCTGTTTCTCATTTCATCTTGATTTTTCAGCCACTGTTTTCCTATTGTCAAGCACTTTAGGTTTTACAGCTTGACTAATGCTTGTGGACAGATTCATGTATTTGCATTAGGAAGACAAAATTTAAATAATTAAGAAGTAGGTTTATAATTTAAAAATTAAAAATAATCTGAGAAATCTTATGGAAATTCCTCCAAAAATTAAAAATAGAACTGCCATATGATCCAGCAATTCCACTTCTGTGTATTTACCCCCCAAAAATTAAAAACACTAATTAGAAAAGGAATGTGCACTCCTTTGTCCACTGCTGTATTATTTACAATAGCCAAGATATTAAAAAAAAACAACAAACAAACCTGTGTCCCTCAGTAGAATTGATAAAGAAGATATTGTGTGTGTGTGTGAATATATATAGTGTATACATATATATACACAATAGAATATAACCCAGCCACAAAAGAAGAATGAAATCTTGCCATTGTGACAACATGGAGGGCATTATGCAAAGTGAAATAAGTCAGATAGAGAAAGATAAATACTGTTTGATTTCACTTATATGTGGAAACTAAAAAAACAAAACAAATGAGCAAGCATTACAAAACAACAGAGTCATAGATACAGACAACAAACAAGTGGTTGCCAGAGGGGAGAAGGGTGAAGGGAAGAAAGTAGGTGAGGGAGATTAAGACGTACAAACTCCCAGTTGCAAAATAAATGAATCACAGGGATGAAATGTACAGTGTGGGGAATAGAGTCAACAACTATGAAAAAAAATCTTATATTTATAGCAAGACAGATCTCACTTATCCTTTCCCTGCTTCATAAGGCAACAAATTCCTATCATATCAATAAGATTATTTTGCTCAGGACATGAAGGCTATTTGTGGGCACTGTGATAAGCAGAAAATAATAAGGTTTGATTTGAGTAACTTAGTAAAAATTGTCACTTTTTGCTGCTGCTGCTGCTGCTAAGTCACTTCAGTCGTGTCTGACTCTGTGTGACCCCATAGACGGCAGCCCACCAGGCTCCCCCGTCCCTGGGATTCTCCAGGCAAGAACACTGGAGTGGGTTGCCATTTCCTTCTCCAATGCATGAAAGTGAAAAGTGAAAGTGAAGTCGCTCAGTCGTGTCTGACTCTTAGCGACCCTATGGACTGTAGCCTTCCAGGCTCCTCCATCCATGGGAGAACTTTCAAAAATATTATTTAATGTTCCTGAAACAATTATGTATTTTAACTAAGAGTATAACTTATAAAATATGTAATAGGTATCTACAGAACTCATCTGATCATAAAAGACCATCTACTATAAAAAGAGTATTTCTCTGTTGATGCAGTTACATTATCTAAGTCATTAAGTGTTTCTGTTTTCACAAGCATGGCATATTTTGTTTTCCTCTGGTAGATCTTTCTAGGGTTAGGCGATTTAACAAACCCTTTATATTCAGAATAGTTTCATCCCTGTCACCTCTTAACTATCATGCTGTCTTTCCCTGTCTCCTGTTTTTCCTGGCTTGTCTTCCATCATGCAGTTCTGATACCAGATTTACAGAACACATGGGTGAATCATTCCTTTGACATACAGGTGTGGTGCAAAGACTTCTGCCGGGACCTTCTGTGGCTGTGACTTGGTGAACTGGCTCATTGAAGTTGGCCTCGCCTCTGACCGTGGGGAAGCTGTGATATACGGAGATAGACTGGTGCAAGGGGGAGTCATCCAGCATATCACCAATGAATATGAATTTCGGGATGAGTACTTGTTTTATAGATTTCTTCAGAAGAGTCCTAAACAGAGTCCTCCCACTATTAATGCGGACATTCCCCAGCAGGAAAGATACAAAGAAATTGAGCATTCATCCCCATCCCCTAAGACCTAAGTTATGAAGGAGACAAGCCCACATGGAGTCATACTTTAGCCTCAGATCTGTTACTTATTAGCTGTGGGACCTTTGGCAAATCACCACGTTTCTGAGCCTCAGTTGCCTCTCTGTAAAAATTGACATGTTCCCACTCCATGCTAATATTCTGTGATTTTACGTGTATGTGTAACACACAGAAAACTGACTTAGAAAAAAGAGAACCAAATCAAAATTTAAAGTTCTGATAATGAATATAGTAATTACTATAATTATGTCAACATTTTAAAACATTGCTTCTTCAACTGTGTGCTATAATTTCAAAATCAACATCCAATTTACTATTCTTTTAAATTGCCAAATTTGGCAGGTGTGCTGCTGGGGGGATATGGTCCTTAAATTATGACCATTTTGCACTTATTGATAGCATTTCCTAAAAGAAGTTTAATGATTGTAATGAGAGGCCTTCTTATTCTATTTTTCCCCTTTCCTCGGCAAATAGTACTCATTAAAAACTAGAAGCACTTTTTTTTAAGGTTCATCTTCTCTTGCTTTGCTATCCAAAATAGTAATCTGTGCCATTAGGAGGGGAATAAAAACCTCCATAAATATTATTATCTCTAAAATCCATCAACAGAAGTGTAGTCTAATCTTTAACTTTTGTACTAAAAATAATAATTTGAGCAGATGCATTTAAATTTGCCAACAAAATTATTACCATGTGAAATATCATTTCTGGTGTTTGCACAAAGCATCTCAGAGCAGAAGGATAACCCTATACCTTTTCCCTGCAGTTAAAAAGAAGAGAAACTATGTAATTCAAGTCGAGATTTTTAAATTCTTTACCTAACATCCTACTGTTACATATACAATTTAGTTTTAAATATCCATGTATAAAAATTTATACATTTGAAAATTATTAAATGTTGCCCTCAGATAAGCTTTACCTTCGGTCAATTAAAGAGACATCTATTCGCATGACCTTTGAACCTCTACTTAACTGCTAGGTGTCAGTACTGGTTTAACTTATTGAAAACTGTTTCAAATATTTATTTGTCTCATACTTTTTAGTGTCATATGTAAAAGCCATTTAGAAAATAATTTATAGGGTTAAATCACTGCCTTTTTAATGCAACAAAATGTAACAAAAAAAAAAAAAAAAAAAACCCTGCATGGAAGCCTAGGGTATTTAACGAGTAAATTACACATTAATGTGTAGTATTAATCTATACCAATTTTAAGTTTAATAAGGGAATGGGGTTTTCAGCAGAACTGTCTTGCTATGTAACTTTTTTTTTTAATGACCACATAATAACTCTCAGAATGCTCAGGAGTAAGCATAAAGCCTCACTGCTGTACCAGGAGACTTAGAGTGATAGCAATAAAGATACTAATTCATATGCATGCAAGCAACACAAACTCAAGTGGGGAATTTGTTTTGCTTGTGAACAAGTCATATTACACATGTTATTTGCATGAAGGGAATTGGAAGCATCTTTTTCCATGGAAGCACTAAAAGAAAACCCTGACTCAGAAAGATCTGCAGTTTCAGATAATGGAAGTTTTTAAGAGATGTTTTTAGAATTAAGGATATGCTAGTTTTATTAAATAAAAATATTTGTAACTTTTACTTGCTCACTGACAGCAAGTTTCTCAATAAAATACCTATTTTAACTTGCTTTGCCAGTGTCTTTTCTTTGAGTAATCCAAATAATGCAGAAGCCATCAGAGAGGTCTCTTCTAGAGATTCTCAATGTTTCCTTAAGCGGATCTCTTGAGGCTGACTATCCTTCATGACCCAATGGGACCTGTGCACAGGACCTTGCCCAAGGATGCACTCAATAAGCACCTTTTATTCATGAGTCAGTATGACATTAAAGTCCTCACATATTTATTTTTTTCATAATTTTTAATATGTAGGGTCACAGCTGGAAAACTTATCCAATACAATTTTGATTAAAAGCTGCCACTTTTATACTAATCTTCAGCATGATCCGTTGTTCTTTTCTGTTATCAATGTGTAATTCCATGCCTAACTTGTGTTTAAATTTCAGTATTTTTTAGAATAAGGTTAAATGCACTTGTCATTTTAAGAATAATAATTAATGATCAGTAAACTACTAAAAACACAAAAATAATGTAAAAGTGTTATGTCACATTTGCTATGCAGCAGAATACAGCTTAGTTTTGCCCCATCATACCTCATATCATGTATAATATTAAATTACTTTAGATCACTAAACTAGATGGTCAGGTGATTGAGTTATGGTTGGAAACAAGATCAGAAATATCACCGTTTTTCAGGAAAAGACAGGATAATAAATTTCTCCAATTATTATGATAAAAGCCTAAAAGAGAAAACATTCACTCTGCAAAACCTGTTTTAGAGCAAAATTACAAATAGGAACTAGATTTCCAAAATTCTAGGTGGCATAATTATTTCTATGGTAAATATTTTCATTAAAAATTAATATATAAATTGATGTTTTCATCAAAGATCGAACTCTCTTTCTCTAAAATACTCATTTATTAGATTATTCCCTTGGTTTATTATGTAATGGTAAATAATAAACCACATAAGGATTGACCAAAAAAGCACTTAATTTGAGCTACTATATTTTTTACTCTTAAGAAACCCGTGAAATTTAAGAAAACCTTAAATTTTCTAAAATATACCACAAGGCATTAATTACCCACTCAAGGACCAAAGCCCAAATACCATTTCAGATTTATAAAGTCTCCCAAAATGTTTTATAAATTAATTGGCTATTTTATAAACATTAATGTAATAATTCTTGTCTTTATTTGGGGAGTTATTATTCCCGTTTTGATTATGAAAAAAGGGAACAGATTGACCTCAACCTTAATAAAAGGCTATCTTATCTTCCAAATTATACAGCTGGATTGTCTAGCTAACATTCTCAACTTTACAAGCAGAAAAGAGGACTGTGTAAATTTTTTCCATCAGTCCTCAAATGTTAATTTAACGGATGTTTATTGAGCATCTACCTTGTGCCAGACATAATGTTGAACACTAAGTACACAACAGTGGGGGAAAATTGTGAGAGAGAGAGGTGTTAAACATTTAATTACACTTGTGATCAGGCTCTCATGTGGCTCTGAAAGTGTGTATCAAGAGACCCAACCTTGTGTGGGGAAACTTCCCTAAGGAAGTCATGCTTCAGCAGAACTCTCTATTAAAGAGCACATGAAATGAATGATGCAGGCAGAGGGTGTAGTCATGATGAGGGGACTGGGCACATTCAAGGAACTGAAAGAGCAGAATAGAAACTTAAAAAAAAAACCCATGACAAACGCATAAATAAGATAGACGGGAGCAGAATCTTGTTGATAGTTGGTAAGGACTGGGACTTGTCTCAGTGACTGTTTTAAAAGAGTTTTAGATTCAGTAAGAAAATTAACAACTTGATTTCTAAAAATGAGCAGAAGATCTGAACAGGTATCTCACCAAAGAAGATACAGAGATGGCAAATAAGCATATTAAAAGGTGCTTTGCATCATATGTCATTAGGGAAATACAAATTAAAACAATGAGATACTACTATGCAGATGGTGACTGCAGCCATGAAATTAAAAGACACTTACTCCTTGGAAGGAAAGTTATGACCAACCTAGATAGCATATTCAAAAGCAAAGACATTACTTTGCCAACAAAGGTCCGTCTAGTCAAGGCTATGGTTTTTCCTGTGGTCATGTATGGATGTTAGAGTTGGACTGTGAAGAAGGCTGAGCGCCAAAGAATTGATGCTTTTGAACTGTGGTGTTGGAGAAGACTCTTGAGAGTCCCTTGGACTGCAAAGAGATCCAACCAGTCCATTCTGAAGGAGATCAGCCCTGGGATTTCTTTGGAAGGAATAATGCTAAAGCTGAAACTCTAGTACTTTGGCCACCTCATGCGAAGAGTTGACTCATTGGAAAAGACCCTGATCTGGGAGGGATTGGGGGCAGGAAGAGAAGGGGACGACAGAGGATGAGATGGCTGGATGGCATCACCGACTCGATGGACGTGAGTTTGAGCGAACTCCGGGAGTTGGTGATGGGCGTGCTGTGATTCATGGGGTCGAAAAGAGTCAGACACGACTGAGCAACTGAAGTGAACTGACATACCTATTAGTATGGCCCAAATCCAGAACACTGACAACATCAAATGTTGGCAAGGATGTGGAACAATAGGAACTCTTATTCATTGCCGGTAGGAAAGCAAAGTGATAGTAGTCACTTTAGAAGACAGTTTGGCAGTTTCTTATAAAATTAAACATACTCTTAGCATGATATCCAACACTCATGTTCCTGAGTACATACTCAAATGAGTTGAAAACATGTCTACACAAAAACCTGCACACAGATGTTTACAGCAGCTCTATTTATAATTGCCAAAACATAGAAGCAACCAAGATGCCCTTCAGTAGTGGATGTCAGCAACCAGGATAACCAGACAATGGAATATTATTCCTCACTAAAAAGAAATGAGCTATCAAGCCATGAAAAGACATAGAGGAAACTTATATTACCAAGATATAGGGACAATCTGCAAAGGCTATATACTGTAGAATTTCACTTATATAATACTCTGGAAAAGCCAAAACTGTAAAGACAATGAAAAACGAGTGGCTGTCAGGGGTTAGGGGAAGGGACGGATGAATAGGTGGAACGCACAGGACAGAGCGATGAAACTGTTCTGTATGATACTGTAATTGTAGATACATGTCACTATACATGTGTCCAAACCCATAGGATGTACAATGAGTGAACCCTAATGTAAACTCTGGATTTGGGGTGATAATGATGTGTCAATGTAGGTTCATCAAGCATAACAAACGTAGCACTCTGGTGTGACATGTTGATGGTAGAGGGAGGGTAGAGGAACAGGGGTACATGACAACTCTGTACCTTCTGCTTACTTTTGCTTTAAACCTAAAACTGCTCTAAAAATAATCTATTTTTTTTTAATTCAGAGGGAAATTCATGACCAGATTTAAAATTTTAATAGGTCATTTTGGCTGCAGTGACCCACGTGGCTGAAGATAAAGAGCACAAATGGGTGTAGAAGAACTTAACTGCAGTGGTCCAGGTAAGAGCCTGGTGCTAGTTTGGTCTAGCATGGTATCAAAGGAGAAAGTGAAAACATGCAGGCCCTAGAGAGAGAAATAAGACTCACATTTCTGTGCCGCAATAAACCACTGCACTGCTTACCCTTCATTTCCTCACATATTAAAAAAGAGAGAGGGGGCACATGAGGTTGGCTAACGTGCTTCATGACTTAAGAACCTATCCCTGAATTATATGTAAGACAAACCAGAATTAACTGAGTACTTGATAAAGTTTTCTTTTGTAATGGAAGTCCTACGTTAGACAAAAGCTCTCAGATGATTTTTAAGAGAAAATTTTAAAAAATTTCTGAGCACTCTTTAGCAATAATAGTAACACAGTATTTTACTAACAATCCTAATTGCAATGATGTGTGTGCATGCTAAGTTGCTTCATTCATATCCGACTCTTTGCAACCCTATGGACTGTAGACCCCCAGGCTCATCTGTTCATGGAATACTCAAGGCAAGAATACTGGAGTGGGTAGCCATTCACTCCCTTCTCCAGGGGATCCTCCCAACCCAGGGATTGAACCCAGGTCTCCCACACTGCAGGCAGATTCTTTACATCTGAGCTAGTGATCAATAAATATGACAGTATAATCAAATACCTAAAATAGAAATTTCTAGAAACCAATACCATGTCATTTTGAGTTGGATTTTTCTTTTGTTTATATTTGCAACTTTGAGTCTTTCTTGGTAATCTCTGTGTAACTTTAACAAAGTTTTATAATTTGGGGACAGATACTATTACTCATATATAATGCTCATAACACATTATACATTATAGCATTTTAATGTTTATAATATGTTAATATTTCTATTTCATCACCACTATCCCACTCTTTGGAAGGAAAGTTATGACCAACCTAGACAGCATATTCAAAAGCAGAGACATTACTTTGTCAACAAAGGTCCGTCTAGTCAAGGCTACGGTTTTTCCAGTGGTCATGTATGGATGTGAGAGTTGGACTAGAAGGAGGGCTGAATGTAGAAGAATTGATGCTTTTGAACTGTGGTGTTAGAGAAGACTCTTGAGAGTCCCTTGGACTGCAAGGAGATCCAACCAGTCCATCCTAAGGGAAATTGGTCCTGGGTGTTCATTGGAAGAACTGATGTTAAAGCTGAAACTCCACTATTTTGGCCACCTGATGCAAAGAGCTGACTCATTTGCAAAGACCCTGATGTTGGGAAAGATTGAAGGCAGGAGGAGAAGGCGACGGCAGAGGATGAGATTGTTAGATGGCATCACTGACTCAATGGACATGAGTTTGGGTAAACTCCGGGAGTTGGTGATAGACAGGGAGGCCTGGTGTGCTGTGGTTCATGGGGTTGCAAAGAGTCAGACACGACTGAGCAACTGAATTGAACTGAACTGATCCCATTCCTGTTCCTGTTTTCCTTGAATGAACAGAAGTAAAAGATGCGAGATTTGAGACACCAAAACAGTATCTCCTAGGGTCTTGGCTTATTTCATGTCCTGATCTCCCAGAAAAGCTCTAAGTAAGGAGCATGGGTGAGAGAATGCTAGATAATTAGAGCTAAAAAGCTCACTGGTCAGCTAAGTCTTGACAAAGAGCATGTTTGAGTTTAATAAAAAATTTGCATAATTAAAACACTAATAAAACAATGTGTAAATCTAGAAAATTTTGCTAGAGCTGGCTAATACTTGCCTAAAGCACAAAAAATTTATTAGTTGAGACAATATTTTCCACTAAAAAGAAAAATTTGCTTTCTTACTGTAACTAATAAATGCATACATTATTTTAATGTTTCATGCTTTATGCAGAATTGGACATTTCATTATTGTGATTTTTTTAAGATATCATGGCTAACAAAATGTATACATCAGTACCTGAAGCAACACCTGACTATCCATGATCTATATGTCCAATTCCAATCTTATTTCCTTTCTCAGTATTTCATCAAAGCTATATATAGTTTTAATAGCCATGCTATCACTTGAATGCTATTAAAGAAGAGTCAGATCTGCTCAAACTAAGTTTATATTATTTACCAAAGTAATGGATTCTAACTTTGAGGATGATTGCTGACCATTTATGTGATCACTAAGAACTAACATTTGACTTATAAATTCTAATTTCATCTTCTGTACACTGATGAAAAAGATTAACAATTTTATCCACTTGAAGATGCTTGTTTTGAAGGATTGATTCCATCTCTTTGAACAGTTCTTTCTCCAGTTTTCTCATGTTGTCCAACATTGTTTTGGCTTTTTCCTGAACAATTGAAAAATAAAAATTAGTAAATACACAGACACATATGTGCATGTGAATGCACACACACACACACGAGTCTAACCAAATTCCAAATCACCTCTACAGACAAGGTTTGTTCATTCTGGTTTCAATTTCTGGTTCAGTTCCCCTTCTATTCTTTAGACAAAGAAGGAATGAAATTCTTTGGGAAAAATCATTGTTCTAGTTTGAGTTAATCTATTAACCACAAACTATTAGTTATTCTTAGTAGAAAAGACAATAACAAATATGTAGTATTAGTCCATAAGCAAGAAACATAAAAGACAAATAACAGGTCAATTGAAATTTTTATATTAATTGTGAATAGGGAAGACTGATGAAAACTGGCTGAGCTATTTTTGTGAATTTGGATCTTCTATTTTTAAGACCAGCATTATCAGATTAAACAGGGGAATAGAATAGTAACATTCAAGGGAAAGAACAACTAAAAGAAAAGAGATTTTCTCTATGATTCCTTGTTTCAACAGGGGGTTAAAAAAGTCATGATTCTTATTGAAAGGAGCAATTTCAAGTTATTAATGAATTACCATCAGTTAGAGGGTAGGTACTGGTAGAGAATTATAAAAAGTGAGTATAATTTTGAAAATTTGAACCATTATAGAGCAGAACTCCATCATGATTCTTAACTTTGAGCTGTACTTCAATATGAAATTGTATGCAATTTTTTCCCCTCAAGAAACTCTGCATTCCATATCTGAACAAAAAATGTATTTTGTTTATAAATGGTATTAGAATAATTTGGTCACCTCTTTGAAAAAGTTAGAGCCCTACTTCATAACACCTGCAAAAATAAATTCCATATAAAGAACTATTTTTTCCAAATATACACATACATACTAGAAGAAAATGCAGAGGTTATATTTATTTTGAGGTGAGGCAGGCCTTCTGAAGCATGAAATCAAAATGCCTTACAGTAACAAATATACTTTACTAAATTTTAAACTTTTGTCTGACAAAAAAGTTAAATAAAATGAGATTAAAAATTTGCTACCTAACAAAGTTATTCACATATTTTTTGCCTCTTTGGGGCAAAGGGCTAAACAATCAAGAATCACTTGAAAAACGGGCTAAGGAATATAACAGGCAAATCATTTAAGAAGAAATACCAAGGCCAATAAACATATGAGATTTTCAACTTCATTAGTAATCAAGAAATGGTAACAAACTACCAGTAGAACTGACTCTCCCTAAAACACAAAAGTAGTTATTTACACAGCCAGGACTAAAACCAAACTCTTTGACAATTCTTCCCTCAAATTCTACTGTATTTCCATTACTTTGTTGTCAATCAATATTTAATACCAGCTGGTTTTAGAAAAGGCAGAGGAATCAGAGGTCAAATTACCAACATCCACTGGATCATCAAAAAAGCAAGAGAGTTCCAGAAAAACATCTATTTCTGCTTTATTGACTATGCCAAAGCCTTTGACTGTGTGGATCATAATAAACTGTGGGAAATTCTGAAAGAGATGGGAATACCAGACCACCTGACCTGCCTCTTGAGAAACCTATAAGCAGGTCCGAAAGCAACAGTTAGAACTGGACATGGAACAACAGACTGGTTCCAAATAGGAAAAGGAATACTTCAAGGCTGTATATTGTCACCCTGCTTATTTAACTTATATGCAAAGTACATCATGAGAAATGCTGGGCTGGAAGAAGCACAAGCTGGAATCAAGATTGCAGGGAGAAATATCAATAACCTCAGACATGCAGATGACACCACCCTTATGGCAGAAAGTGAAGAGGAACTAAAAAGTCTCTTGATGAAAGTGAAAGAGAGTGAAAACGTTGGCTTAAAGCTCAACATTCATAAAACTAAGATCATGGCATCTAGTCCCATCAATTCATGGGAAATAGATGGGGAAACAGTGGAAACAGTGTCAGACTTTATTTTTTGGGCTCCAAAATCACTGCAGATGGTGATTTCAGCCATGAAATTAAAAGACGCTTACTCCTTGGAAGGAAAGTTATGACCAACCTAGATAGCATATTCAAAAATAGAGATATTAATTTGCCAACAAAGGTCTGTCTAGTCAAGGCTATGGTTTTTCCTGTGGTCATGTATGGATGTGAGAGTTGGACTGTGAAGAAAGCCGAGTGCTGAAGAATTGATGCTTTTGAACTGTGGTGCTGGAGAAGACTCTTGCGAGTCCCTTGGACTGCAAGGAGATCCAACCAGTCCATTCTAAAGGAGATCAGTCCTGGGTGTTCACTGGAAGGACTTATGCTGAGGCTGAAACTCCAGGACTTTGGCCACCTCATGCGAAGAGTTGACTCATTGGAAAAGACCCTGATGCTGGGAGGGATTGGGGGCAGGAGGAGAAGGGAACGACAGATGATGAGTTGCATCACTGACTCGATGCACATGAGTTTGAGTGAACTCCGGGAGTTGGTGATGGACAGACAAGGAGGCCTGGCGTGCTGCAATTCATGGGGTTGCAAAGAGTCGGACACGACTGAGCGACTGAACTGAACTGAACTGAACTGAAGTAAACTCTAAAATAGTAACTTCTTTTAAATTTTATTTCAATGTTACTTGCAGAAATGTCAAAAAGCAATTTTATTTAGTTTCATGGGCATTTAGTAGTAATTCTACAAAACTCACTCCCAAAACAGAAAAAGAAAAAAACCTCACTCCCACAAGCAGTATTTAAGGGGAAAAGGGCGCTGACAACTCTTGAGAACTATCTTGAGAAATTAGAGCACTGCACAGGCTGCTCAGGGAGGAGTGAAGGATAATCCCTCCAGAACAGACGTTCATGAAACATATCACTGAGAAACTTAAGCAAAGGCAAGAAGAACCAGAGGGTTCATCATTTTTCACAGCGCTGTGCTCAGTCAGGATGAGCCAAGCCCATGGAGGGAATGACACTTCTGACCCAGGGAACTGGGCCTGAGTCAGTGCACTTAATAGGCTCCTGGAACAAAACACTTGCCTCTCACTCCATACCACTTGGCTACAAAGAAAGTGTTTACACTGTAGGTCAGAGGTCAAACAAATTGGTCTCAGAAAAAGCAGAAGTAGTGTCAAGTGTGCGTGCATGCTAAGTCGCTTCAATCATGTACGACTCTTTGTAACCCTATGGATGGTAGCCTGCTAGGCTTCTCTGTCCAAGAGATTCTCCAGGCAAGAATACTGGAGTGGGTTGCCATGTCCTCCTCCAGGGTAGTGTCAAGAACATATAACAAATAGAGGATCTAGACAAAGCTCTCTGCTTTAAGCATAAGTTGGGGGGAGGGGAGAGCAGACAGAAAAGCATGACCACTATATAAACATACTACAGAAAAAGGGAAAAAAAAAATAATTACCTAGGAGGAAAATGCATTTAATGCATTTAATGTAGAAAGAATGTAAATATATATATACCTTGACAAAGTAAAAGTAATTATAGACAATAAAAATCAGAAGCTAGTAGAAGCAAGTGAGAAAAGATATAAGATGACCAATTTTTTCCTTCATTGCAAGGAATCAGTTGATAGTTTTATGAGAAGCCTTTAGGTAACCCTTCCATTTCCTTCTAATCTATTTTTTTAATCTCTGGAGCAGAGAAGGAAGAGGGCAGGAAGGCTGAAGACATATGGATATTATAGAATTGTCTCCCCATCTATCTATCTCCCCCTCAAAATATCTACTTATTTTTGGAGATGAGATTTTGTGTGATATATTTAATCTTTTATAATACTTATGTTTAAAAGTGTTATATAAGCATTTATCATTTTGTAAAAAACTCAACTCATTATAATTATTTTAAGTCTATGGAGTGTCAAGTCACTTTCAGGTAAAATTAATCTGAGGGTACATGATCAAGAACATTATTTGAGAGACCAAGTTAACTCCCCTCCCATAGTCTTATAATTTTTGGTGTGAGATACACTAAGCAAGCTACTTAAACTCTCCAAGTTTCAGATTTATTATGAATCAGTGAACAAAAATGGACAGAAATGAGTGAACTTAATTCACATGACCATTATATCTACTGCTGGGGCAAGAATCCCATAGAAGAAATGGAGTAGCCCTCATAATCAACAAGAGTCTGAAATGCAGTACTTAGCTGCAACCTTGAAAAAAGCAGAAAGATCTCTGTTCGTTTCCAAGGCAAACTATTCAACATAATTCAAGTCTATGTCCCAGCCACTGATGCTGAAGAAGCTGAAGTTGATCAGTTCTATAAAGACCTAGAAGACCTCCTAGAACTAACACCAAAAAAAGATGTCCTATTCATCATACGGGATTGGAATTCAAACGTGGGAAGTCAAGAGATACCTGGAGTAACAGACAAGTTTGGCCTTGGTGTACAAAACAAAGGCAAAGCCTAACAGAATTCTGCCAAGAGTATACACTGGTCATAGCAAATACCCTTTTTCAACAACCTAAGATAACAACTTTACACATGGACATCACCAAATGTCAATACCAAAATCAGACTGACTACATTCTTTGTAGCCGAAGATGGAGAAGCTGTATACAGTCAGCAAAAACAAGACCTGGAGCTGATTGTGGCTGAGATCTTCAGCTTCTCTTGGCAAAATTCAGGCTTAAACTAAAGAAAGTGGGGAAAACCACTAGGCCAGCCATGTATGACTTAAATCCCCTATGAATATACAGTGGAGATGAAAAATAGATTCAAGGGATTAAATCTAGTAAATAAAGTGCCTGAAGAACTATGGACAGAGTCCATAATATTGTACAGGAAACAGTAAACAAAACCATCCCGAAGAAAAAGAAAAGCAAGAAGGCAAAATGGTTGTCTGAGGAGGTTTTACAAATAGCCGAGTTAAGAAGAGAAGTGAAAGGAAAGGGAGAAAGGGAAAGATACAGCCAACTGAATGCAGAATACCAGAGAAGAGCAAGGAGAGACAAGAAGGCCTTCTTGAATGAACAGTGCACAGAAACAGAGGAAAACAACAGAAGGGGAAAGACTAGCTATCTCTTCAAGAAAACTGGAATATCAAAGGAACATTTCATCCAAAGATGGGCACAATAAAGGACAGAAACAGTAAAGACCTAATAGAAGCAGAAGAGACCAAGAAGAGATGGAAGGAATACACAGAGGAACTGTACAAAAAAAGATCTTAATGACCCGGATAACCACGATGGTGTGGTCACTCACCCAGAGCCAGACATTCTGGAGTGTGAAGTTAAGTGGGCCTTAGGAAGCACTGCTGTCAATAAAGCTAGTGGAGGTGATGGAATTCCAGCAGAGCTATTTAAAATCCTAAAAAATAATGCTATCAAAATGCTACACTTAATCAGTCAGTCAGTTCAGTTGCTCTGTTATGTCCAACTCTTTGTGACCCCATGGACTGCAGCACGCCAGGCCTCGCTGTCCAAAACCAACTCCCAGAGTTTACTCAAACTCATGTTCATTGACTTGGTGATGCCATCCAACCGTCTCATCCTCTGTCGTCCCCTTCTCCTCCTGCCTTCTTCAGCATCAGGGTCTTTGCAAATGAGTCAGCTCTTCACATCGGGTGGCCAAAGTATTGGAGTCTCAGCTTCAGCATCAGTCTTTCCAATGAATATTCAGGATTGATTTCCTTTAGGATGGACTGGTTGGATCTCTTTGCTGTCCAAGAGACTTTCAAGAGTCTTCTCTAACACCACAGTTCAAAAGCATCAATTCTTTGGTGCTCAGCTTTCTTTATAGTCCAACTCTCACTCAATATGTCAGCAAATTTGGAATACCCAGCCATGGCCACAGGACTGGAAAAGGTCAATCCTTATCCAAGTCCCAAGGAAGGGCAATACTAAAGAATGTTCAAACCACCATCTCCTATGCTACTAAGGTTATGTTCAAAATCCTGCATGTTAGGTTTCAGCATTATGTGAACCAAGAGCTTCCAGATGTGCAAGCTGGGTTTAGAAAAGGCAGAGGAATCAGAGATCAAATTGCCAACATTTGCTGGATTATAGAGAAAGCAAGGGAATTCCAGAAAAACATCTACTTCTGTTTCATTGACTATGTTAAAGCCTTTGATTGTGTGGATCATAATAAATTGTGGAAAACTCTTAAAGAGATAGAATACCAGACCATCGTACCTGTCTACTGAGAAACCTGTATGCCGGTCAAGAAGCAACAGTTAGAACCTTGTATGGAACAACTAACTGGTTCAGGATTGAGAAAGGAGTACAAGACTGTTCATTGTCACCCTGTTTATTTAACTTACCTGAAGAGCACATCATGAGAAATGCCATTCTGGATGAGTTACAAGCTGGAATCAAGATTGCCGGGAGAAATACCAACAACCTCAGATATGTAGATGATACCACACTAATGGCAGAAAGTGAAGAGAATAAGGGCGAAGGAGAAGAGTGAAAATGCTGACTTAAAACTAAATATTAAAGAAACTATGATCATGGTATCTGGCCCCATCACTTCATAGATGGAGAAAAAGGGAAGCAGGGAGAGATTGCCTCTTCCTGGGCTTTAAAATCACTGCGGATGGTGAGTGCAGCCAGGAAACTAGAAGACGATTGCTTCTTGGCAGGAAAGCTATGACAACCTAGACAGTGTATTAAAAAGCAAAGACATCACTTTGTCAACAAAGGTCTGTATAGTCAAGGCTATGGTCTTTCCCGTAGTCACGTGTGGCTGTGAGAGCTGGACCATAAAGAAGGCAGAGTGCTGAAGAACTGATGCTATCGAACTGTGGTCTTGTAGAAGACTTTTGAGAATCCCTTGGACAACAAGAAATTAAACCAGTCAATCTTAAAGGAAATCAACCTTGAATACTCATTGGAAGGACTAATGCTGAAGCTGAAGTTCCAATACTTTGGCCACCTGATGCAAACAGCCAACTGATGGGAAAAGACCCTGATGCTGGGAAAGACTGAAGGCAGAAGAAGAGGGTGACAGAGGATGAGATGGTTGGATGGCATCACTGATGCAATAGACATAAACTTGGGCAAACTGCAGGTGTTGGTGAGGGACAGGAAGCCTGGTGTGCTGCAGTCCATGGGGTCGCGAAGGGTCGGACAAGACATGGCAACTCAACAACAACAGCAACAACGATGGGGGTATTAATATCGGGCTTCCCTGGTAGCTCAGATGGTAAAGCATCTGCCTACAATGTGGGAGACCTGGGTTCGATCCCTGGGTCAGAAAGATCCCCTGGAGAAGGAAATGGCAACCCACTCCAGTATTCCTGCCTGGAAAATCCCAGGGACCGAGGAGCCTGGTAGGCTACAATTCATGGGGTCCCAAAGAGTTGGACATGACTAAGCGACTTCACTTTCTTTTCACCTGATAAAGTGGTTGTGAAGATTAAATGAAATATCCCATGTAACAGTACCATGGTGTTTGGTGTATAAGTGTTCAATAAATCTTAGCTATTATTACCAACATCCGCTGGATCATGGAAAAAGCAAGAGAGTTCCAGAAAAACATCTATTTCTGCTTTATTGACTATGCCAAAGCCTTTGACTGTGTGGATCACAATAAACTGTGGGAAATTCTGAAAGAGATGGGAATACCAGACCACCTGACCTGCCTCTTGAGAAATCTGTATGCAGGTCAGGAAGCAACAGTTAGAACTGGACATGGAACAACAGACTGATTCCAAATAGGAAAAGGAGTACGTCAAGGCTGTATATTGTCACCCTGCTTATTTAACTTATATGCAGAGTACATCATGAGAAACTCTGGACTGGAAGAAACACAAGCTGGAATCAAGATTGCCGGGAGAAATATCAATAACCTCAGATATGCAGATGACACCACCCTTATGGCAGAAAGTGAAGAGGAACTCAAAAAGCCTCTTGATGAAAGTGAAAGTGGAGAGTGAAAAAGTTGGCTTAAAGCTCAACATTCAGAAAATGAAGATCATGGCATCTGGTCCCACCACTTCATGGGAAATAGATGGGGAAAGAGTAGAAACAGTGTCAGACTTTATTTTTTGGGCTCCAAAATCACTGCAGATGGTGACTGCAGCCATGAAATTAAAACACGCTTACTCCTTGGAAGGAAAGTTATGACCAACCTAGATAGCATATTCAAAAGCAGAGACACTACTTTGCCAACAAAGGTTCATCTAGTCAAGGCTATGGTTTTTCCTGTGGTCACGTATGGATGTGAGAGTTGGACAGTGAAGAAGGCTGAGCGCCGAAGAATTGATGCTTTTGAACTGTAGTGTTGGAGAAGACTCTTGAGAGTCCATTGAACTGCAAGGAGATCCAACCAGTCCATTCTGAAGGAGAAAGCCCTGGGATTTCTTTGGAAGGAATGATGCTAAAGCTGAAACTCCAGTACTTTGGCCACCTCATGCGAAGAGTTGACTCATTGGAAAAGACTCTGATGCTGGGAGGGACTGGGGGCAGGAGGAGAAGGGGACGACAGAGGATGAGATGGCTGGATGGCATCACTGACTCGATGGACGTGAGTCTGGGTGAACTCCGGGAGTTGGTGATGGACAGGGAGGCCTGGCGTGCTGCGATTGATGGGGTCGCAAAGAGTCGGACACGACTGAGCGACTGAACTGAACAGATTGTTATTATGCTTAATATCATAAATTGCTGTAAAAAATTCAAACTACATACTTAACCATTATTTTTAACCAAAGGTCAAAAATAATATTAGGGCTTCCCAGGTGGCTCCGTGGTAGAGAATTGACCTGCCAGTGCAGGAGACACAGGAGACGTGAGTTCGATCCTTGGTTCGAAAGATCCCATGGAGGGGGAAATGGCAACCCTCTCCAGTATCCTTGCCTGGAAAATTCCATGGAGAGAGGAGCCTGGTGGGCTACTGTCCACGAGGTCAAAAAGACTTGGTCATGACTGAGCGACTGAGCTCACATACAGAAATAACACAGCTCTGTTATAGTCCAGCCATCCAAACTATTTTTAGACCTATTTTTATATAAAGAAAAGAAGGCTGACATTCCAAAGCTCAAAATATGAATTGAATCATACTTTAAGTTATTCTTCATGATAAACAGAAAAGATAATCTAATCATACCGTCTTATTATCTAGTATTTTCAAGGCCTGTTGATGTTTTTGGTAGAGTGGATGTCTTCTGTCAGGCTTACTGTTAAATTGTAGCTTCTTTCCAACTGAATCTTCAAGTTCAAATGTAGGTGAACTGGTATTCAACAGTTGTGAAATATTCGGCACAAATATGAAAGGCTTAAAAACAGATCTAGAAGAAAACGTATTAAGTTGGTATGTGTGATATAAAAATATTCAGCATTATTCTAAATCTTCTATGATTCCCTGCAGTTTCTACTCATTTATAACACACTGATTGTTCCTGTCATACTAGTTTTGCCTGTGCCTATCTTCCTTGGTATACTAGGATCTTCTTTTGGGGCAAGGGACATGCTTTATTTAGCCTTGAATTCCCATGAACCTAACAAAGGGCCTGGCATATAAACAGTGTCAAGTTAAATTATGGTTCATTTTTTACTGCAAACTCCACAGTTGGAGGGTAAGAACAATCCTCAGTGCAAAATATTGAGGATTAGGATATGGGATGAAAATAAACAGAAGTATTAATAAAGGGTTCACAAGTTTCCTTCCATTTGCTTGATGATATCTTTAGTAAGATGAAAGATAAGAGCAAACATAAGATCATTTCTAAATGTAATGTGCATTATGTTTTATGAGAGACACCAACAATTTAAATCAAGATAGCCTGTATAATCCTCCTTGATAAAGCTTAAACTATTGATATTTTAAGTTTTACATGTATTTTCTAGATTAAACCATTTTACTGATCATCTAATATTTAATATGGAAATCTGCATAAGAAAACCTATCTACTTTCTTTTCTTGACAATTTTAAATATATTTGGGGAAAGAGGGGATAGGAATAACTGTGTACGAGAAACAATAAACATTTTCATCCCATAAGAATGAGAACAGTTATATAACAAATATGCAATGGCAGACTAAAACCTGAATAAAACATTCAGTAGAAAATTTTTGTCATATTGGCGCAACAAAAATTTAGCCTGACAAAATCATGACCAGACTAATGATTCTACCCCAGTCCCTGCCTGGTTTATAGTATTTGTGACTTTACCTCTCAGGATCAGGAGTCCCTGTAAAGAAGTGAATGCAAGGAAGTTTGGAATCTTGAGGTAAAATAGAAACCATGCTTGCAGTGGTCAGGAATTCTCCCTCCATATTAATGCCACTTGGTTTATCTCGGAGAATTTCCACCATTGTTTCAAAAGTTATGTTTCCTAAGGAAATAAATTTTAAGACCATCAAATACATATGCATTTGCAAACTGGTATCCTGCAATTATGAACTGCTTTCTCTACTGATAATGTATAACATGAGATACTGGTTTAGGTATTAAGTAAGACTGACTATAAGCAAATCTTGTATCATAACTGTTAGACTCACTGGGCTGTCACAAGGAAGATATTTTTTTTAATATAAAATAAACAAAATCTCAAAACATTATAACAGGATAAATCTGTTATCTCTTAAGAAGAAGAAATCAATAATACAAAATACACTCAATCTCATTGCCCTTCCAAAATTTTTTAAGGGGTATGTAGTTAGCAATTAGCTAACAACGTCAATAATTATCATCTGAGTCTATCCATTCTAGGAACCAAATATTAAGAGAATATTGTGTTTAGTTTCCAATATTACAAAAGATGTTCTTTAGAAAATAACAAATTATTTTGTCCTGTAATAATTTCTATGTCTGACATTAATACTCTTTTATGAAAACCTGATTGGGAGTCAAGGAGGCAAAAGACATTATTGGCTAGTGGAACTTGTATGTACACAGTTTTGTCAGACTACTTCAAAAATCTAAATGTCCATTGTGCATGATAAAAATAATATAAATATTCTGTTTTCTGCTTTCATAGGTAAAGTTTGGTATATTAAGATTTTTTTGAGAAAAACAGAAAAAATATATATTTTATCTTTTTACCAAACACAACATGTCCATGGTTACAGAGAGCCTCAGAATCCTGTATTTGGAAGGCATTTCTGCCAAAAAATTTAAAAAGCCCAGCATGCCTTCAGACAGCTCTGCTCCATTCTATACATGTTTATGTGGCTTAGGATCTCTCATGACAGGATGGATAACCTTACCCCTCCACAATGCAGTCCTCCAAGAGTAGCCAAAATATCTTCTTCTCACATGATAATGATTCTTGTCTCCAAAATTTATGATTCTCTATTCTCCCTGAATCACATTAAAACTCCTTCAAATGAAAACTTCTACCAAACGTAAGTGAAATAACATTTTCCTATCTTTCATCTGCACTGGTCCTACCTTTTGTCTATCTCTGCCATTAGACTATAAATTCCTGATCTTTTGTCTGTACTGTTCCTACCTCTGCAATTAGATTACAAATTCTCTAAAGACAAAAATGGGACTTTCTCTCTTTAGTTCTCATTCATTCAACAAATTTATTGAACACCTATTAAATGTCAGGCATTGTCCTAGGCTATGGATAAATACAGTAATCTAATTTACACTTGGGTTTACTTAGGAATTTAATATTTGATAAGATTGGTTAGCACTTCAAATCAGTAGACAAAATATAATTCATTTAAAAAGTGGTACTGACAGAAAACTCTACTCAATACTGTATAATGGCCAATATGGGGAAAGAATCTTTAAAAAAAGTACGTGTGTATATACACACATACATACATATAACTGATTCACTTTGCTGTACGACTGAAACTAACACACTATAACTATACTCCATCAAAAAATTTTTAAAACAAGTGGTGCTAAGATCATTGGGTAATCATTTGAGAAGTAATTTTTTAAAAAAAGAAGCTGCAATCCTAATTCATACATTATTTTAGAATAATTCCAGAAGAATTATAATATAAATTTTAAAAATAAAACTATAAGATGTAGATAACCATTTCTGGTACAGTGGAAATGACCTTTCTAAAAGCATGACATCAAAGATTAAAAACCATATAAGAACAATTCTGCATGGGATATTTTATTACTAGCTTTCTATTTATGCCAGCTATTCTTTTTCCCCTTTTATCCTTTCTTGCCTTCTTTAATTTTTTTCAAGTATTTATTATTCTATTTCTACCATGTTAGCTTATTTGTACATTTCTTCTTATTTTCTCTTGACTTTATATATTACAGTCTGTCTTAAATTAGTTCTTCACCACTTAGTTAATACAAGGACCTTGTAACACTTTTACTCCAATTACTGCCTCCTATCTTTTGTCCTATTTCTCATATATTTAATTCTACTGTATTCATCTGGGTCTTGGAAAAGCAGATGCCAATTCTATGTACAAAGCTTTTGAGAGAGAGAACCGAATTTCAGTCTGGCTTCAACAAACTTGGCTTGATGATTTAAATTTTTTCAAATATACAAAGGCTTTTTTTAAACTTTATTTCATATTGGACTATAGCTGCTTATTTAACTTATACGCAGAGTACATCATGTGAAATGTCGGGCTGGATGAAGCACAAGCTGGAATCAAGATTGCCACGAGAAATATCAATAACCTCAGATACGCAGATGACACCACCCTTATGGCAGAAAGCAAAGAGGAACTAAAGAGTCTCTTGATGAAAGTGAAAGAGGAGAGTGAAAAAGCTGGCTTAAAACTCAACATTCAAAAAACAAAGATAATGGCATCCAGTCCCATCACTTCATGGCAAATAGATGGGGAAACAATGGAAACAGTGGTAGACTTTATTTTGGGGGGCTCCAAAATCACTGCAGATGGTGACTGCAGCCATGAAATTAAAAGATGCTTGCTCCTTGGAAGAAAAGCTATGACAAACCTAGATAGCATATTAAAAAGCAGAGACATTACTTTGCTGACAAAGGTCCGTCTAGTCAAAGCTATGGTTTTTCCAGCAGTCATGTATGGATGTGAGAGTTGGACTATAAAAAAAGCTGAGCACCAAAGAATTGATGCTTTTGAACTGTATTGTTGAAGACTCTTGAGAGTCCCTTGAACAACAAGAAGATCAAACCAGTCAATCCTAAAGGATATCAGTCCTGAATATTCATTGGAAGGACTGATGCTACCTGATGAGAAGAACTGACTGGGAAAGACTCTGATGGTGGAAAAGATTGAAGGCAGAAGGAGAAGGGGATGACAGAAAATGAGATGGTTGGATGGCATCACCAACTCTATGGACATGAGTTTGAGCAAGCTCCGGGAGTTGGTGATGGACAGGGAAGCCTGGCATGCTGCAGTTGCAAAGAGTCAGACACGACTGAGTGACTGAACTGACTGAACTGACTGAACTGACAGCCGATTAATAATGTTGTGATAGTTTCAAACAGACAGCAAAAGAACTCAGCCATACATATACATGTATTCATTCTCCTCCAAACTCCCCTCCTATTCAGGATGCCACATAACTGCACAGAGTTCCTTATTCAATACAGTAGGTCCTCATTGATTATCCATTTTAAATATAGCAGTGTGTAAATGTATAAAGATTTTATGAGGGAAAATGCCTATGAGAGAAAATGACAAGTAATCCAGACTGCAACTGAAGTCTGAACCTGGGTTTAATAGGGAAGGAAGAAAGACTGAGTGAAAGTGACCTAGACTAACATGCCATCTAAGGAAAGTTTGCAAGGCTCTCAGGAAGTCCTTGACCCAAAGTCAGACATCAGAAGAGTTCAATGACCCCAGGCATGGGGCTACCTTAGTCTCCCTGATGCTTTCAGTCATTGACCAGGAGCAGCCTTCAGGAAGCGTAGCCTTAGTACTATACAAAGTCAACACACAACAGAACTTGAACACAGCAGCTATGGTCATTGGTCATAAAATTATTATCAGTTCAGTTCAGTTCAGTCACTCAGTCATGTCCGACTCTTTGCAACCCCATGAACCACAGCACGCCAGGCCTCCCTGTCCATCACCAACTCCCGGAGTCCACCCAAACCCATGTACATTGTGTTGGTGATGCCATCCAGCCATCTCATCCTCTGTCATCGCCTTCTCCTCCTGCCTTCAATCTTGCCCAGCATCAGGGTCTTTCCAAATGAGTCAGCTCTCTGCATCAGGTGGCCAAAGTATTGGAGTTTCAGCTTCAACATCAGTCCCTCCAATGAACACCCAGGAATGATCTCCTTTAGGATTGACTGGTTGGATCTCCTTGCAGTCCAAGGGACTCTCAAGAGTCTTCTCCAACACCACAGTTCAAAAGCATCAATTCTTTGGCACTCAGCTTTCTTTATAGTCCAACTCTCACATCCATACATGACTACTGGAAAAACCACTGCCTTGACTAGACAGACTTTTGTTGGCAAAATAATGTCCCTGCTTTTTAATATGCTGTCTAGGTTGGTCATAACTTTCCTTCCAAGGAGCAAGCGTCTTTTAATTTCATGGCTGCAATCACCATCTGCAGTGATTTTGGAGCCCAGAAAAATAAAGTCAGCCACTGTTTCCCCATCTATTTTGCCATGAAGTGATGGAACTGGATGCCATGATCTTAGTTTTCTGAATGTTGAGCTTTAAGCCAAATTTTTCACTCTCCTCTTTCAGACAATATTTATTTAGTTTTACCCACACATTTACTGTTTCTTTTACTCTTTATTCACTCTCACCCACCTTGCTTCTAAGATCATTTTTCCTGAAGAGTAACTCAGTATTTCTTTTAGTACCAACTGATTTGTTGTTTCATTGTTATTCAGTTGCTAACTTGTGTCCAACTCTTTGCAACCCCATAGACTGCAGCACACCAGGCTTCCCTGTCTTTCACTATCTCCTGGAGTTTGCTCAGACTCATGTCCATTGAGTTGAGTCCATTTAATCATCTCATCCTCTGTAGTCCCTTTCCCCTCTGCCCTCAATATTTCCCAGCATCAGGGTCTTTTCCAATGAGTCAGCTCTTCACATCAGATGGCCAAAACATTGGAGCTTCAGCCTCAGCATCAGTGCTTCCAATGAATATTCAGGACTGATTTCCTTTAGGATTGACTGGTTTCATCTCCTTTCTGTCTAGGGGACTCTCAAGCGTCTTCACCAGCATCACAATTAGAAGACATCAGTTCTTCAGCACTCAGCCTTCTTTATGGTCCAACTCTAACATCCATACATGATTACTGAAAAAAACCATAGCTTTGACTATATGGACCTTTGTCAAGCAAAGTGATGCCTTTGCTTTTTAACACACTGTCTAGGTTTGTCATAGCTTTTCTTCCAAAGAGCAAATGTCTTTTCATTTCATGGTTACAGTCTCCGTCTGCAACGATTTAGGAGCTCAAGAAAAGAAAATCTGTCACCGTTTCCACTCTTCCCCATCTATTTGCCATTAAGTGATGAGACTGGATGCCATGATCTTAGTTTTTTGAATGTTGAGTTTTAAGTCAGCTTTTTCACGCTTCTCTTCTTTCACCTTCATCAAGAAGCTCTATAGTTTCTCTTTGCTTTCTGCCATTAGAGTGCTATCATCTGCATATCTGAGGTTGTGGATATTTCTCCTGGCAATCTTGATTCCAGCCAATTGGGTTAGTGATGAATTCTCTCAAATTTTAGTCCAACTTCATTTCTGTAGTATATTTTCACTGGATATGGAATTCTAAATTGGTAATAATTATTTTTCTCTATCACTTTAAAGGTGTCATTTTACAGTCTTCTAGATTCTTTCCCTTCTGTTGAAGGCAAAGGTTTTCTGCCAGTCTTATATTTGATGCTTTGAAGGTAATATATATTTTCTCTCTGACTGCTTTTAGGATTTTCTGTTTATTTCCCTCTTCAACAATCTTATTACCATAGGCCCAGGTGTGGTGTCCTTTTATTTATCCTTGGGATTTGTAGAGCTTCATTAAACTGTGACTTGCCGACTTTTATTAATCTGGGAAAATTCTTGGCCAGTATCTCTTCAAATCTTGCTTTTTGCCCATCCGTGTTCTCTCTCACCTTTCCTATTGGGACCCCACCTACATACATGTTAGACCTTTTCAATGGGTCCTATATGGCTTTCCCACTCCTGCCTGTATTTTCCAAAGCCTTATCTCTGTTTCAAGCAGAAATTTTCTACTGATATTCCAATTCACTAAGTTTTTCTTCTGCTATGTCTCATAAGTTATTATACTGAATTCTCAGTAATTATAAATTTACAGTTCTAAAAACTAAGATCAAGACATCCAGTCCCATCACTTCATGGCAAATTGAAGGAGGAAAAAATGGAAGCAGTGACAGACTTTATTTTCTTGGGCTCCAAAATCACTGCAGATGGTGACTGCAGCCAAGAAATTAAGACACTCCTTGGAAGGAAAGCCACAACAAACCTAGACAGCATATTAAAAAGCCAAGACATCACCTTGCCAACAAAGGTTCATCTAGTCAAAGCTATGGTTTTTGCAGTAGTCATGTATGGATATGAGAGGTGAACCATAAAGAAGGCTGAGTGCTGAAGAATTGGTGCCTTTGAATTTGGTGCTAGAGAAGACACTTGACAGTCCCTTGGACAGCAAGGAGATGAAACCAGTCAATCCTAAAGGAAATCAACCCTGAATATTCATTGAAAGGGACTGATGCTGAAGCTGAAGCTCCAATACTCTGGCCACCTGATGCACCTCTCACTGGAAAAGATCCTGATGCTGGGAAAGACTGAAGGTAAAAGGAGAAGGGGGAGGCAGAGGATGAGATGGTTAGATAGCATCACCAACTCATGGACATGAATTTGAGCAAACTCCAGGAGATAGTGGAAAACAGGGAAACCCAGCGTGCTGCAGTCCATGAGGTCACAGTCAGATGCGACTTAGCAACTGAACAACAACAGTTCTTTTATTTCCACTTGGTTCTCTTTTCTAGATTTCAGTTCTCTGATGAAATTCTCCATCTTCTCATCTAGTTTTTTTAAACATATAAAACATATTAATTTAAAAGTCTGTATCCAATAAAACTAATTGCAGATAACCAGTGGGTCAGTTTCTACTGTCTTTCTCTTGATTTCCAGTCATTTGATCCATTTCTTGGCATATTTGATAACTTTTTAATTAAATGTTGGACACTATAAATGAAAATTTGTAGAGGCTCTGCATGATATTTTCCTCCACAGAAGATTCTGGCAAACAGATGGAATATACGTAGATTACCTATTGATCCAGCTGAGACTGGTCTATTCTCTGTCCATTCTTATTTCTAAGGTACAGCCTTTCTGAAGTTTCAACTGAAAGCCTAGGGTATTTCTCAGGCCCCTTCTTGGTTGTTCATCAAATCCAATTTTTGTCCCTAAGACCTTGTAAGACTGCCAAAATCTCTACTTAACTTTGTAAGGTCTTAGCGACTACTCATCCTACATACACAGTGCATAAAAGTCAGCAAGTGCTAGGAGGAGAAATAGTGACATAGAAGGTCAGACTCTTCTCAGAGTGCAGATGGTCTTTTTCCAATTTCCTGGATCTAGGCCCCTCATGTCCTAACTGTTTCCAGGCCTTCAAACAGTGGTTTTATTCTTCCAGCTTTTATAGTTATTCTTGGGAAGAGGCTAGTCCAGTACTAGCTACCCCTTGTTAACCAGAAGCAGATGTTCAGCTTTGTGCTTTTAACCAACTCAGATTTTGTGCCTCTCATTTATTATATATGTCTCTTTTTGCCCTCAAGCAGTATCAATTTCTTAATAACAGTAATGAATATGGTAGATCCATATTGTAACAAGTATATTTAAAAAAAAACACAAAACATAGAGTTCCTGCCATCACATAAAATATTTTCAGACACTTATATGTAAATGTTTAGGTACTGCTTTAAAATTAGTCCTAAAGAAAAAAATAACTTTCACTTAACACAGTTGGTTGACCACAGGTATTTGTTTCTTCTCTTTCCAAATCCTACTACAATGACAGCAAAGGAATAAAAAAATGAAATTACTTACACGGACAAATAAAGCATGAAAAGCAAGAAATTCCCCTCATTCCCATGATATATGGGAATAATTAAAAGAAATAAGTTTACATCAAGTCAGTACCCAAATTGTGATTCTGTGACATTTCAAATTAAAATAAAGTTGATTTCCATATAAAACAATCTAGTGTTCCATCCTCATTTAATCACTCAAACTACCAACTGCTTTATGTTAATAGCAAATTTTCACTTCCTCCATAACATAGCTATGACTTCAAATTAAAGAAAAATAATGTGTAGATAATTTGTTACAGGAGCAATACCTTTCTGTTAATTTAGAGAAATGCAGGGAGAAACAAAAAAAGTATATATCTGAAAACAATCTTTAATTATAAAACTAGACAATAAAGCAAAAGCCATCCACACCTATCAGACGCATAGCTTTTGCACCCAGGGAGATTGTAGAATGATTCAAACATAAATTCCTATAAGTAGCAAGTTTTGATGAAAACAGTGTCAAAACCATAACACTGAGATAAGACAGGTATTATGAAAATGTTTTCTGTATTCAAAACCTACAATTCTCAAAATGAAAGAAGGATTTACATGATCACTTGAGTAGGATAGCTATAAGTAATCCACTAGCAAGCATTGAATAAGTACTGAGACTGCAGTGGCAGGGTTCACGAAAATGAATGCAAAACACAGGGTACAATCTCACTGCAATTTAAACTAGTCATTTAAAATACGTGAGTGAATGTAGATACAATTTGGACATACATGCAGCACAGTTAATAGCTATCAGGTAGGAAGACAAATAGGCTCTTCCATCTAGAAAAATCACAGGAAAAATTAGCTATAATATTCTAGTAGACAATTTTCTATAAAAGTACTGGAAAGACATTTATTCCTTTGGCAAAGCACAGAAAGCTGGATGAACTGTACTTCATACTTGGAGGAAAAAGAAGTTTCATGTCAGACACATCTATTACTATAATCATGTATGCATTTCAAATCTATAATTCAGTCATTTTGTAGTTAAATATAATAAATTATTACACTGTAGTAGCTAATTGATTTATAATTTTTTCTACCTATTTTTTATTCCTTTTATCCAATCACCCTAAACCTTACAATTCTTGACATTTTTCTGTCCGGCTTAGTTATGTGTTGATATTCTTCATTTTTTCAGAATATCTGCTAATTTTATGTCCTAACCCTTTAGGTTTATTGCCACACACACACACAAAAAAGGCACAATAATGATCATCGTTAAACTATCTGCAAGTTAGATAGTTCAATTCAATTTACAAGCCTTTGTTAACAACAAAAAAAAACTTACTAAGCATACATATACACTAGTGCAGACACTGAACTAGGTGCTGAGAAAATGTGAGGACAAATACGAGTCTTTTTTTTTTTTTTTAAGTTTCATACAGGAGATAAGTGAAGAGCACAAACACAGTTTCCTCATTTGTAAAATGAAGATAACACCTACTTACCATGGTTGCTTAAAGAAAATAGTGTAATCACTTAGCACAGTGTCTAGCCTTTGATACACTTTTTAAATAAACAGGAGTAGGTACTGTTGCAACCATTACTCCATCTCTACTTTTACAATAATGGTCACCATAAAATCAAAATCCTTAGAGTAACAAAGTTTAGTGTTTTCTACATCTCGATCCACATGGAAAAAAAGACACTTCAAATAACCTACTTATAAAATGACAAACTAACATTAAGAAACTTAGAGGAAAATTTTCAAATAATAAGACGTTCTGGAAATTAAAAGTAAGGTATTAAATACTTGGAAAATAATGACATTAAGGCATTCTAAAAACATTCTGTCACAAACTTTTTTCTGCTGTATGTGTGTGCATATTTGTGTGCTTAGTCACTCCATTGTGTCCGACTCTTTGCGACCCTAGGGACTATAGTCAGCTAGGCTCCCCTGTCCATGGGATTTTCTAGGCAAGAATACTGGAGTGGGTTGCCATTTCCTCCTCCCAGGGGATCTTTCTGACCCAGGGATCAAACGTGGGTCTCCTTCATCTCCTGCACTGGCAGGCAGATTCTTTTACCACTGAGCCACCTGGGAAGCTGTGTTTTTCTGCTATATGTATATTTAATTTGTTTAATGAATACCTGAGAAGCAAGTATCAATCACTGACTGATTTTATCTCTGAGAAGTTGCTTTCTGACTGATTTATAGAACCACTTTATCTTTCAAGTGAAAGAGTATACATTAGTCACATATTTTTATTAGTGCAAAGAGCCTTTTAGCATTTATCTGCCACCCAATAATCTTCTAAATAATCTTCATAATTATTGGGTGGCAGATAGATAATTTTTGCGTGGCAGATAAAGAATTTTTCTGGAATTATTTGGAGGCAAATAGACAAAACAAAGAGCCCTTGTGACTCAGAGAGTAAATAGTATGCCTGCAATGCAAGAGACACAGGTTCAATCCCTGGGTTGGGAAGATCCCCTGGAGAAGAAAATGGCAACCCACTCCAATGCTCTTGCCTGGAGAGTCCCCTGGACAGAGGAGCCTGGCAGGCTACAGTCCAGGGGTCGCAAAGAGTCGGACACGACTGAGGGACTTCACTTTCACTTTCCCACATGAAAGTAGCGCAACACATGCCCGTTCTTTGTCCCCACATTCTACTTCAAGGAAAGTATTCTAGGAAAATGGTCATGGATGTGAAAATAAATAAGCTATAAGCATGTTGTATAATTTTCAGTAGTGAAAAACTAAAAACAACCCAAGTAACAGGGAATTTGTTAACTAAAGTATAATTCATACAATCAATCTTTATAATGATAAAATACAGCCATATGGAAATAAAAATATACAAAAATAATAGAATACCATGTACCTGTTGAAAAAATGAAAAAGTTCAGTACATATTAAAATAGAATGATATACATTACCGCTAACTGGTGAAAAGTTATGTGCAGACAAGTATGTGTGGAATGCAACCATTTTGTAAAACAGAGAATCAAGAATACCTATATATAATTTCATTAAGCATACAACATCTCTGAAAGAATACACAAGGAACTGCCTATAGGAAAAATAACCTAATAGGGGCCTGTTAGAAGGGAGACTGGAGTAGGAAATGGCAACCCACTCCAGTGTTCTTACCTGAAGAATTCCACAGACAGAGAATCCTGGTGGGCTAAAGTCCATGGGGTCGCAAAGAGTTAGACACGACTAGTGAATAACCCTTAGAAGGGAGACACTTCACTTGGGTACCTCTGAATTTTGAATCATGTGAATATATTTATTTTTATAAGTAAAACAATGCTGAAGAATTTATGCTTTTGAACTGTGGTGTTGGAGAAGATGAATTACCTTTATGCTTATTCAGAAGTTTGTAGCCTTCACAGTATCTGCCTGGTGAAATCATCATCTTGGCTGTGTCAAGATAAGAGTATGTTGCAGCAAAATCGAATTCCTTTTTCCCATCCCACCAACCTCTCTGCTTGGCATAGTTTCTCATGTCTGGGTGTTCCCGATCAATTTTGGTCGTTATAGAAAGCTGATTAGAAATATTGCGAACTCCCTCTATTTTGAAAGAAGAGAGGAAGGGAGAAGAAAAGTCACATTTAATGTAATGTATCTATCTCTGTACATTATGATCCTTAATCACTATTTCAATGTAAATATAGGCTTCTAAATGTTGTACCATGTACATCTATTTATTACACACTAAAATGCATAAATAGTTTTCTAAATTAAACTTTTTATTTTGAGGTAACTATGGATTCACATGCAATTATAAGAATTAAAGAACAAACTATGCATCTTTATACTGTCTCCCCAAATGGTAACACTTTGTATGATATCACAACCAAAGTATTGATAGTCATACTGTCAAGATGATATCACAATGATCACTCATGTTGCCCTTTCATAGCCACCCCCACTCATCTCCCACATCCACCCTTTCATTAACCCCAGGCAACCATCTGTTATTCATTTCTATAATTGTCATTTCAAGAAAAACCATATAAATGGAATCATACAATATATAATTTTAGGCTTTTTTTCCCCTCAGTTTAATTTCCTAAAGATTATTCCAGGTTATTATATGTATCAACAGTTCATTCCTTTTTATTGCTGAGTAGTATTCCATGGTATAGGCATACTACAGTTCATTTAAATATTCCCAAGTTAAAGGACTGCTTGGTTCTTTCCAGTTTCTGCCTATCATGGAAAAAGCTGCCATACAAATTCATGTACAGGTTTTTGTGTGCATTTAAGTTTTATTTCTCAGGGATAAATGCACAAGATTGTAAGTGTTACACTGAATAATAGTTACATATTAAGATCCTTTTTTTAACTGCCAAAATGTTTTCCTGAGTGACTGTACATTCTTACTAGCAATGTAGCTGTGACCCATTCTCCACCTTCTCACTAGCATTTGGTAGAGTCATTTAAAAATTTTTAGCCATTCCAGTAAAATAGATAGCCAGTGGGAATTTGCTGTATGATGCTGGGAGCTCAAACCACTGCTCTGTGACAACCTAGAGGGGTGGGATAGAGTGGCAGGTAGGAGGAAGGTTCAAGAGGGAGGTTCCAGACACATGTATGCCTATGGCTGATTCATGTTGATGTATGGCAGAAAACAATACAATATTGTAACGCAAATATTTTCCAATTAAAATAAATAAATTTAAAAATTTCTCAGCCATTCTGATAGAGGTATAGTAATATCTCATTGTGATTTTAGCTTGCATTTCTCTAATGGGTAATGATGTTAAACATCATTTCGTGTGCTTTTGTGATATCTGTATATCCTTTTCAGCAAAATGTCTCTTTGGGTCTTCTTGTTCATTTTTCTAGTTGGATTGTCTTTTTACTGTTGAATTTTGACAGTTATTTATATATTTTAGATATTAGTCTTTTATATGAATTACTGTTTAAAAAATAGCCATAAGTAAGTTTAGAATAGAAATAGAAGGCTTCTAAAAATTTCGTGACACTTAAGTTATAAAACAAAATTTTCAATTAAAATACAAAACAGAAGAAACAATAAAAGCCTATTCTAAACAAATCATAATAAATGAAATAGATATGATAAATAAAAATTAATAACATTTTAAAACAGTTTAGAATGACAGTTGGCCAAGTAGAAATCAGTTAAATTACTCTAATGAAGTCATATTTGGGATGGTCTCACTACAATAATAGACTTAAGTCATGATAGAATCAAAGTCAAAGAAGAAGAATTTTCCATCTAGTAAAATAATTCCCTAGAGTTAAGCTATTTAGTTCGTGGGCTCATTTACTATTAGGAAGAGAAACAAGTTGGCAAAGTTAATCTGCAACTGAATAATCAGACTCAATGAAGGTGTTCATTTTGGATGGCTCAGTGGGGCTAACTTTTTCAACAAAAAACACTCATTTTTCTCTTGCATGTAGCATACTTGACAAAATAAAAAGTAATTAATGGTATGATCAGGCTAATTATCATAATAAGAAAAATAGTTCCAATTAAGTTTTATGTATTGATAAACATGCATGCAAAATATAAAATAAAATGTCCATCGAAACAACTGTCAATGACCTGTTGTGAAAAATAGCATCCAAATCCTGCAAAGCTCAAAGCTACCTTCATGAAGAGTTTCTAAACTTCTCCAGTCCACAATGACTTTTCCTTTCTTTAAATATTCATGGCATATATACGTATGTGTTATTCATGTACTATTTAATATTTTCACATGTGTATCTGTAAAACTATGAGATCCAGGGTAAGTACACAAAAGGTATGTGAATATGCCTTAGCACAAGACTACACTCAAGTGAAGGAATACTGAACAAAGAGTCAGGATGGAAATATTTAAATTCCAAGGCTAAAACAATAAATAAATGAAATTTAAAAACAATAAATTCTATCATTCACTGCCCTGACTACATAATTTCATATCTCTGGATTTCCTCACTGGAAAATGAGTATATATGATCACAAAGAAATAAAAAAAAAAAGGCAAATCATTCTAAAACAATCAACTGTTTTATTTACTCAATTACATTAAATGTTTCACTTTACTACTGTTACTACTAACATATTCTTTCTAACCACTAACTCACAATCACCAATCCCCAGTAACACTCCCTAGTCTTCACCTCCATATCCACACATGATGAAATTTTGGAGTTCAGTCCAAAGTTTAAAACATGAAAAAATAATAAAGTAATGGTTTTATCTCATTAAAAGGTAAAAAAACTACTATAAAGCATACAAGAGTTACTTCACAGAAAATGTACACAGGTTATATGAAATTAATATCATATTTATGAAAAAGAGATAATAACACCTTTTCCTCTTTTTCAAGAAAGCTCTTTATAGAGTTCTTTCACTGTATGTTCTTTCATATTTTTTCATTTCCCCTGCAGTTTTCCCCTTCATTGCACTGGAGTATAAATCTTGGAAAACAACTAAGTGAAATGTCTGCAATTAGGAGGTATTTTATTAACTGTAAAACAAATTAAATCATGAAAAGCTGTCCATACCTTCTACTTTTTCTGCTGCCCAGTACTTTCCTGCAGTCTCCAGAATCCAGGCTTCATTTCTATCTGCTATCAGGAAACTGTTGTGATAGCTAAATACCATCCTGCCCTCTGAACAATTTCCACCCTGGCCATATTTTTCTAATAAATCAACAATGACATTGAGGGCTTTTTCAGCTGTATCACCTCTTTCAAGGCCAAGTCTAAAATAAAAATATTAAAGCTCTCAGATTAAAAGAAATTTCCATTATTTTTCTTAAATAATTTCATGCACATGAGATTTTGTGTTAATGTTCAAAGAAAAACCTCTTCAAGTTAATAGATATAGTGAAATCCAACTTCTAACGTATTCCTTCTGAAATTAGTTTGGGATGATGAAAACAAAGATCAGTATTCAAATTCCAACTTGGTAATTTATTTGCAAGTTGATTTAACTCTAAACCTCCAGATTTCTCATCTGTAAAATCAGGATAATAATAATACCCCATAAGGTAACTGTGAGAATTAGTTATGGTCTAATAAAGTATGTTAAGTGCTTCCAATGATTCATAATTTTCAATTCTCCTGACTTCCTTGGTGGCTCAGACAGTAAAGCGTCTGTCTACAATGCGGGAGACCTGGGTTCGATCCCTAGGTCGGGAAGTTCCCTGGAGAAGGAAATGGCACCCCACTCTAGTACTCTTGCCTAGAAAATCCCATGGACGGAGGAGCCTGGAGTCCATGGGGTCACAAAGAGTCGAACACGACTGAGCGACTTCACTCACTCACTCACTCCCTCCCTTTTCCTAATTAATGACATTTGAACTGATTCTAAAGCATTTTAAACACAAACTATAAAGTATCAAAGTCCAAACAATGAAAAAAAAAAAGGAAGATAAAACATGTTAAAAGTTACACCAAAATTTTAAACTTAGACAAGTTCTATAGTGCAAATATGTAACAAAAAAATAACCTGACAAGGTCCATGCCCAGTAGTGCCTCTTCATCACAAACTTTTTCTCTTCCCCATACAGCTTCATTCCCAATGCAAACTCCATGCTCATTGGCTCCCATTTCTGCTCCCCATAACCAAGCTGGGCGACTAAGGACAACCGCGTATGTTTCAGGAACTTGATCAATTTCTATGTAAGTACACTGTAAAGAAAGTCATAGCAACAACAATAAAACTGAAAAAGAAAAGTTACCCAAGTCTAGAATCTTAAAATCAATCAAAGACCTGACTATTACGAAAGAGATTATAACTAAATTGAAATTTTCAATTATAAGGCATTACCCTTAAAAAATATTCAGAATTGTCCCTAAGAGCATTTATTCACTCAGATATGTGAAGCATCTCCTGTCTGCTAAGAGATATATTAGTTATAACGATGAATCAGATACAGATCTTGCTTTCAAGAAACTAAGACCTGTACATTACTAAGACACAAGGAAATGCAAAGTATAAGGACTATGAAGAAAAGTGAAGATGGGGCGCTAATAGAAGCTCAGGAGAAAGCGAGTTTCTAGTTGTGAAATCTTGAAACATATTGTAAAGGAAGATGTATGTGGATTAATGATACATATTCCATATGGCAGCCTTCAACTACAAGTGACTGCCATAGAAGCCCATGTCACATGTGGGATTCACCCATCAGGTACATCCACAACAGTGAAAAGAACAAGAACTACTGGCTTACAGGATAGGTGAGACAAATATGAAGAGATAAAACAGAAATGGATCCACGATGAATAAATAGTCTCATCAAAACAAAACACTGGCCTAGTACAATTAGCCCTCCATATCCACAGGTTTCATATCCACACAGTCAACTAAACACTCATCAAAAATATTCAGCAAAAAAAATATTCCAAAAAGTTCCAAAAAGCAAAATAAATTTGCCACTTGCTGTAAACTATTTACACAGCATTTATATTATATTTACAACTATTTACATGCCATACATATTGTACTACCTAGAAATAATTTAAAGTTTATGAGGATGTGCATAGATTATATGCATGTATATGTCATTTTATAATAAGGGACTTGAGCATCAGATGATTTTGATATCCTAGGGGGTCCTGGAACCAATCCCCCAAGGATGTGGAGGAACAACTAATACATAAAACATATTTAATATATCTTGGTACTAGAATATCAGTAAAAATGGAATCTAAAAATAAACAATTTAGCAATAAAAGCATAGTGTGAAATTTTCCCTTTAAATTCCATGCTAAATGGATTTTTTAAATAAAAAAATTTTAAAGTATCCTTTAATTGATGTGTATACTACCAAATGACTAGTGCATAGTATTGACAGTTACCACTGGATCAAAAAACCTCTTCTGATGATAAAACTGCCATTTCCAGAGCCTGGAATGACTGTTCCTATTCTACACCAATCAGAATCCTTTTTGCCCATCAAATTCCAGCTGAAACCCCAACTTCTGGTGAAGCCTTCTTTGATTCCTAGTCTGAATTAATTGCTTCTTCCCCACTGCTGTCACAAATTGCTGCTCTTAAATTTGGTGTTGAAACTTCATCCTTCTTTACAAGGTAGTTAGTTACATACACATCCTATTCCTCTACTAGACTCTAAGCTCCTGAAAGACAAAACTAGTCTTTTTTTTTTTTAATGATAGAAACTAAATGTTACAATTTATTCCATCTTCATGATTATAGGCATTACAGGGCAGGGTGGGTAAACAAGGCAAATAAAATCTTTTCTCCCCTCATTTAGCCAGATGCAACATGCTGGCATTTTTATGACAGGTTGACATTAATAACTAATTGACTTAAGTTGAAAGCTGGCAACAACAAATCTTTGCAATTTAGGATCTTCCTCCATAGCCATTCCAAGGATCTTAATTCCATGAGCTCTAAAATGGTGTTAACCACAGCATTCTTGAAGCTTTCAGATATTTTATTATTATTACTTTTGGCTGAGCCGGGTCTTTGTTGATGCACCCACGCTTTCTCGAGTTGTGGCCAGCAGGAGCTACTCGAGCTGTGGTGTGCAGGCTTCTCGTTGAGGTGGCTTCTCTTGCTGTGGTGTTTAATAGTTGTGGCACAAGGGTGCAGCTGGCCCGCAGCAGGTGAAACCTTCCTGGGCCCAGGGATTGAATCCATGTTCGCTGCATTGGCAGGCGGATTCTTAGTAACTGGACCACCAAGGAAGTCCACATTCACACATCTTAATATGAGATCTCACACCTCTTGTTAAGAGTGCTTGTTGTTTAGTTCCTAAGTCCTGTCTGACTCTTGCGACCCCACAGACTATAGCCCACCAGTCTCCTCTGTCCATGGGATTTTCCAGGCAAGATACTAGAGTGGGTTACCATTTCCCTCTCCAGGGGATCTTCCCGACCCAGGAAATTCAGCCCCAGTTTCCTATTTGGCAGGCGGATTCTTTGCCACCCAGCCACCTGGGAAACCTGTTGTTAAGGTAGGGAACTGTTAAAAGCAAGACAAAACCAGTCTTGACAGCAAGCTTTAACTCTCTTTCTCCTATTCAACATGCTTGCATATAGTAAGCATTCAAATATTTGCTCAAAGAACTAATAATAATTATTTTAGCTTTCTACAAATCGCTAAAAGACCAGAATTCTAGTTCTGATTCAAATTATTTATGAAATTTAAATTCTTTAATTTTTTAACTTCTATAGCCTCTGCCAGATAGCTAACTAATGATTTTTAAACACTGTTTTTGACATTTTTAAAGAAAAATATTGTTAACAAAACATGCATTTCACCTACCTTAAGATGTTCCTTCAGGTTGTCATGAACTGCAGCAGGAAAATAAACGACTTCTTGTACTTCATCACAGGGTCTATCCGAATTTTTCCCAAAAATAATCCTGTTATCAATTGTTGCTGGAGGTAATGCCACGAAAGTGTCACAGGAACAAGGTTCCATTTTTTTTTAACTAAAAATCATATGGAAGTTTGCAAATAAAAAGAGAAAAATATTTTTATTTAGTACATACAAAACAGAGTTTACTTGATGACTAGGGGATATTACTGTCATATCTAACAAAGGATGTTCACTAAAGTTTTAAATTTCATATACTGTACTACAGAAATCAGTAAGAAAATAACGGGCATGACTCTAGTACTACAAGAATAAGTAAGAAAACAGGAATAATAAGTACCTTCTTCTAGTCTATAGGTCAGATTTACCCTCCAAGCTCTTTCTCTTCTCAAGTCTTCCCTGAATCTCCTTTCATTATTTCCATATTTGGAAACAGCTGCAGCTGTACTATAAAGACTATGTTTGTCTACATATCTAACAAAGGATGTTCATTCAGTTCAGTTCAGTTGCTCAGTTGTGTCCAACTCTTCGCAACCCCATGGACCACAGCACGCCAGGCCTCCCTGTCCATCACCAACTTTGAGTTTACTCAAACTCATCTCCATTGAGTTGGTGATGCCATCTAACCATCTCATCCTCTGTTGTCCCCTTCTCCTCTCGCCTTCAATCTTTCCCAGCATCAGGGTCTTTTCCAATGAGTCAGTACTTCACATCAGGTGGCCAAAGTATTGGAGTTTCAGCTTCAGCATCAGTCCTTCGAATGAACACCCGGGACTGATCTCCTTTAGGATTGACTGGTTGGATCTCCTTGCAGTCCAAGGGACTCTCAAGAGTCTTCTCCAACACCACGGTTCAAAAGCATCAATTCTTCTGCACTCAGCTTTCTTTATAATCCAACTCTCATATCCATACATGACTACTGGAAGAACCACTGCCTTGATGAGACGAACCTTTGTTGGCAAAGTAATGTCTCTGCTTTTTAATATGCTGTCTAGGTTGGTGATAAGTTTCCTTCCAAGGAGTAAGCGTCTTTTAATTTCATGGCTGCAGTCACCATCTGCAGTGATTTTGGAGCCCAGAAAAATAAAGTCAGCCACTGTTTCTCCATCTATTTGCCATGAAGTGATGGGACCAGATGCCATAATCTTAGTTTTCTGAATGTTGAGCTTTAAGCCAACTTTTTCACTCTCCTCTTTCACTTTCATCAAGAGGCTCTTTAGTTCTTCTTCACTTTCTGCCATAAGGGTGGTGTTCATTAAAACATTTTAATTTTGAAACAGACTCACTAAACCAGACAAAAGCAAAAACATGCCAATAAAATTCCAAATTGTTATTTCCCATTGTTGAATTATGTTCACATTCAACTTGCACATCCTGATTATATAATTTAATATCAAGATCATATCTTCATTTGTAATTTGGAAAAATCTTAAATCCTCAATTTTAGTAGAGCTTATTGGCTCAGTGGTAAAGAATCCACTTGCCAAGCAGGAGATGCCTGCCGAGCAGGAGACATGGGTTCAATCCCTGGGTCAGGAAGATCCCCTAGAGAAGGAAATGGCAACCCACTCCAGTATTCTTGCCTGGGAAATCCCAGGGACAGAGCAGCCTGGTGGGCTACAGTCCATGGGGTGCAAAGAGGCAGAAACCTAGCAACTAAGTATCAACAGCAACAAAATTTGCTTCTAGAGTGGCAAATTGTTTTGTTTCCTTCTTTCATCTTATACTACCCAAAACTTAGAATGGCTTTACACGAACAGATTTAAATGTAATCAATATTTCATTGAAAAGAAAACAAAATAACTCAAGTAAGAAAGAAACAAATTCAGCCTGAAATGCCTAAGGGTTTTTCTCTTCTGTGGGGTCGCACAGAGTCAGACAGGACTGAAGCAACTTAGCAGCAGCAGCAGCAGCAGCAGCAGCAGCAGGAGGTCACCAATGCTTCTGTTCCTTTTTGTGTGATTTTCCTTCCTCTAAAAAAATTTTTTTTTAATTTATTATTTTTGGCCACACTGGGTCTTCCTTGCTGTGTGCAGGCTTTCTCTAGTTGTAGGGAGCCAGGGCTACTCTTGCTTGCAGAGCACGGGTTCTAGGAGCTTGGGCTTGAGTAGTTGTGCACTGCAGGCTCAGACGCTCTGCAGTATGGGGGAATCTTCCTGGACTAAGGACAGAAGCAGTGTCCCCTACATTGGCAGGCGGATTCTTAACCAATGGACCACCAGGGAAGTCCTTCGTGTGATTTTTATGTCCTAAATCGCCTTCTATATGTGTTCCAAAGTTAGTTCCACCACTGCCTAACTTTGGCAAGGCTATTTAATCTCTATCTAAGCCTCTTGCCTCATCTGTAAATCTCTCAAAGGGTTGTTATGAGAATTTAATAAGACAATGTGTAAAACGTTTTGCACAATGCATAGAACATATCGGACACTTATATAAACGCTGTTTCTGTTATTACTTGTCAGAAGAGTACATTTCTCACAAAAAGTTTACTCCTGACATCACACGTCATCCTGGTAAAGGAATTGGTTGAAGGATCACCTACAGCAGCAGCAGCCACGTACCCTCAATACCCTGGAATCTCAAGAGCCATCAAGGTGCACTAGGTGATCTGACCTAACCAGGGTAATAAGCTAAGAAAACAGGTCACCTGATTATGAAGACATCTAACCCACTCAGGAGCGGCAGTCTTGAGAGGCTTTACTAACCGGTTTCTAGAATATAGTCATCATTTAACAAATGTTTACGGACATCTTTCTGCACCAGGCGCCGTACAGTTGGTAACAAACTAGAGTCTTCGCTCTTGTGGAGTTGACATGCTTTAGTTCACCAAGAGCTTTCATCGTTTGATCCTCACAAACTTGCTACAGTTAGGGCAAGAATTACTACAGACGAGAAAAATCGGTGCAGGCAAGTTTCTGTAACTCAAAACAGCGTTCACAGAATAAACTGCTCGGACTTCAAGAACATCTTGCAAAAAAAAGGACCGCCGCTCACCACACACTTAGCACCCAAGACGGCAGCGGACTGCGCAGCTTTGGCCCGCGCCCCTCCCAGAAGCCACTCAGTCCCCGCCCCCAGCACCCGCCCCCACGACCGCTCCGCAGTTCCGGGCTTCCTACTTCCTACAACTACTAGGCTCGTTCGCCCCTCCCTCCCTGCAAGCCCCTCACCTGGCCTCCGAGCTACCCAAGTGAAAGGGGAAAGGAGTGAGAAAGGGTGGCAGAGGAGCTAGTTGCCGGAAGTCGTCCCCTTTGACCCCGGAAGTTCCCACTGCTACTGGAGGCGCAGTTCCGGTTAGGCGGCAGAGTTTGTTTACGTTGCTCTCAGATCTAGGGGTTGCATACCCCCAGCTCAGCCTCCAAAATGGGGAAATCCTTCGCCAATTTCATGTGCAAGAAGGACTTTCATCCTGCTTCCAAATCCAACATCAAAAAAGTGAGTACGGTGAGCAGGCCCTTGCCGCCTGTGTTCCTAGGACCTCCTGGAGGTCAGAGTGGTGGTGTGAATGGGATCCCTGGGACAGCCGCCTTTGCTCCATGCCTAAAGCCCTGGCGTTCTTGTCCCTCGCCGCTGGCCCTCGAGGTTTATTTTACATCAGCCAGGGAGAAGGCGGCTCCGTCTGCTCTTTCGGCTCTGTCAGCTAGAATGTAAAGAGTCGAGATGTGAAGACTGGTGACAGGGTTACTGGTTACTTCCCTCAGCAGATTCGAATCTCAGAGATCACGGCTTCTGAGCTCTGCTATCCCATGCAAAAAAAGACTAGATAGATCTGAAAAGGAAAGGAAAGTCACACCTTGCTTCCTCTTTTTATCCCACCTTACCTTGTAGCGTCTGGTGACCTCTGAGCTGTGACTTTTTAAATGACCACTTACAGGTGTACAAAAAAAGTATGCTGAATATTACAGCAGTGGAAAGCAGAATAGTGAAGTAGGATGTGTCTGAGGATTGAAACCTGACCTGTATTCTGTTATTCCAGCACAGTCACTTTTAGCCTTGAGACCTTGCATAAAATATTTAATATCTCTCATCTTGAGTCTCCTAATCTGTAAATTAGGAATGATCCATATCAGTTGCCATGACTTGAAATTGTTATGAGGACTAAATAAGATGGTGTAGATAAAGACTTTCAAACACCACCTTGCTCTCTGCTTACTACATAGAGGGAGTGCACAATAAAATGTTAATTGGCCCCCACACACTGTTATCCTTAGACTATTCCTAAAATACAGGTGGTAACCAGAGTTTCATACTGCTTATTCTATATGCTTTCCTGAACAGTCACAGCCAATTTCAAAATTTTGACGACCCCTTTTTTTACTCCTGACTCTCAGCTCTACACTGCCAGATCTTAAGCCCTAACTGAAGGCACTTGAACACAACTATATAGTAGACAATTTCATCTTGATATCCTACAGGCATCTCAAACTCAACATATTTGAAATGGAACTTATCTTTTATTCTAAATCTGCTCTTGTATTTATACCTCCTATTCTCATATCAGTAGGAAATGCAGATAGTAATACAACCCTCATCCAGTCACCCAGGCCAGAAATAAGATTCATCCTTTTCCATCACTGCTTTATCTAGTCGGCTAATAAATTCTATTGCTGTTACTTCTTAAGTATCTCTTGAATCCATCTCTCCTCCTTGTCACTACTATCTGCATCTTAGCTTAGACCCTTATTGTCTTTCACCTGCTGCTACTGCTAAGTCACATCAGTCATGTCCGACTCTGTGTGACCCCATAGACAGCAGCCCACCAGGCTCCTCCGTCCCTGGGATTTTCCAGGCAAGAACACTGGAGTGGGTTGCCATTGCCTTCTCCAATGCATGAAAGTGAAAAGTGAAAGTGAAGTCGCTCAGTTGTGTCCTACTCTTAGTGACCCAATGGACTGCAGCCCACCAGGCTCCTCCGCCCATGGGATTTTCCAGGCAAGAGTACTGGAGTGGCTTGCCATTGCCTTAATTGTTATATTTCCTAACTGATTTTTATGCTGCCAGTCTTGACCTCTCTCAAATCCATTCTCTACCGATCAGAATAATCATTTTTTTATTTAGCAGTTTTACTGAAGTATAATTCGCATACCATACAATCACTCACATAAAGTATAAAATTCAGTATTTTTTTAGTGTATTTATTAATTTTGTCATCACCAAAACAGTTCTGAAACATTTTCGTCACCCTCCCCAAAACCCGTATCTACTAACAATCACTCTCCATTTGTCCTTAATCCTCCCCCTTCCCCAGCCTTAGCCAACAACTAATCTGCTTTCTATTTCTGTGAATTGGCCTATTCTGGACATTTCATATAAACTGAAGCATGCAATATGGGTTTTTTTTGTGACTGGCTTCTTTCGCTTAGCATAATGTTTTCAGAGTTCATGCTGTATCATGTATCAGTATTACATTCCTTTTTATTGCTGAATAATTCCATGGTGTAGATATGGCACATTTTATTTATCCATTCATCATTTGATGAGTATTTGGGTTGCTTCCATAGGGTAGTCATTTTAAAGCACAAATTTGATTTCTTCAGCTCCTTATTAAAATACTCCAGAATTAAGTCCAGATAACCAGGCTCCAGTTTATTTTTCCTTCATCATCCCTTACTGCTATTCTCCCATCTTAGATTTTAAATTTTATTTATTTTTTAAATTTTGGCCCCACAGCATGCAGGATCTTAGTTCCCTGACCAGGGATCGCACCCATGCCCCCTGCAGTGGAAACACAGAGTCTTAACCACTAGCCTAGCAGGGAAGTCTCCAACCTTAGACTTTATGCTCCAGTAAAGTCAAACTACTCAATTCCTGTTTTACACTTTTGGATCTTTATCTGAGTTGTTCCCTCTGCCAGTGATATCTTACCCTATTTTTCCCTTGGCAAAATTTTAATGCGCTTCAAAATCCTGTTTAACACATTGGAGCTACTTGTGTAATAGGGTTACTTATTGCAGCTGCCTTTGTAATAACAGAAGATTGGAAATTTCTTAATATCCACCAGTACAGCAGGAGATTGGTTAAATAAATGATGGTGTAGCTTCACAAAGAAATGATACTCTTCAGCACCCTACCCTCCTGGAAAATAAAGCATTTTGTTTACTGATCTGGGAATGATCTCCATGGTATAGAACTTTATTTTATACATTTTCTCTGTTTATGTATGCTGTATTATATGTGCATACATATATATATGCATGCTGTATATGTTCAGTTCAGTTCAGTCACTCAGCTTTGTCCGACTCTATGCGACTCCATGAACCACAGCACACCAGGCCTCCCTGTCCATCACCAACTCCCAGAGTTTACCCAAACTCATGCCCCTTCAGTCGGTGATGCCATCCAACCGTCTCATCCTCCGTTGTCCCCTTCTCTTCCTGCCCTCAATCTTTCCCAGCATCAGGGTCTTTTCAAATGAGTCAGCTTTTCACATCAGGTGGCCAAAGTATTGGATTTTCAGCTTCAACATCAGTCCTTCCAATGAACACCCAGGACTGATCTCCTTTAGGATGGACTGGTTGGATCTCCTTGCAGTCCAAGGGACTCTCAGGAGTCTTCTCCAACACCATAGTTCAAAAGCATCAATTCTTTGGCGCTCAGCTTTCTTTATAGTCCAACTCTCACATCCATACATGACCACTGGAAAAACCATAGTCTTGACTAGATGGACCTTTGCTGACAAAGTAATGTCTCTGCTTTTTAATATGCTGTCTAGGTTGGTGATAACTTTCCTTCCAAGGAGTAAGCGGCTTTTAATTTCATGGCTGCCATCACCATCTGTATATGTTCACCATTCATGAAAAGAGGGACCAAAAATGCATGTGTGTTTGTTTATATTATGTATGTATATTACGTGTGTGTCCATGTGAACATCCTTGGAAGGATATACAAGACAGGAATAATATTGGCTACATGTGAGTATAGTTCATGGGGTTCTCAAGGCGAGAATGCTGAAGTGATTTTGCCATTCCCTTCTCCAGTGGACATTTTGTCAGAATGTGAGTATAGTTATGTCATTTAAAAAATAAAGAACTTCTAAAAACCAAAACTTGGCTATAAAGTATTCTATTATATCAGCCTTCTTCTCTGACCCCTAGAGTTAATCACTGTCTTGTTCTATTTCCTTACGTTGAATGTATTCTGTTATCCATTTTTATTGTTACTGTTTTCCCCAGATGAGGATTTATTGGCGTAAATGCAACCATATAAAAACATAAGCTATGAAAAACACAATCACGATGTGCCCCCTTCCTGCACTGCCCAGACCCAAACATTGTTACTATTTATTTACACAATTCACATCTTTTTTATTATAAAATATCTTAAACATCCAGAAAGGTTAATATGGTTTTCTGTTAGCAGATTCTGAGCATTTTGTCGTCAAGAGTATATTTCACTACTTTTTATTTTAATCCATCATAAATATTCATGTATTTCAGCTCTTGGGCAAATGAGACTTGTAAAATAACTTTGTAAATCTAAAGCTTTAAATAAATGATAGTTATTGTTAGAAGTAGTATCTTAATCATTAGGAGGCTATTATTAATGTATTATTCGATCAGGCAATGACATCTTACATTTCTCTATTTCAACTGTTTGCATTTTGAGCTATAGTGAAAATTCCAAAGGTGCCTTTTACTGCCTATCCCAAGTGTAGACTTTTCTTCTGTAACATTACATTGGTAATGTTATATTGGTTATGACATATATGTTATGTTAGTTATGAAGACAGTAGAAGAAATTTTAGGAACTTATACAAAAGGAATTTCCAGGAGAGTCCTTCTCTGAAGGATTCTCTTTTCATTTCTGTTTTTGCTTTTATCTCCATATTAATCCTTGTTGTCCACATCTCAGATTGTGGTCATAAAACCTACCTATCTGAGTACTATTAAATACTAATAACTACTCCTGTTTTGTGTCTAAAATTGAATAATGGCAGTCTTGTCCCCAGTCCTTCTCCCCACACTTATCTGCCCCATTATAATTATTAATTATTTTATCAATTTAAGTATTAAATGTTTATCAATGTAAGTGTTAAATATTTTCCCTTAAATTTACCTTCTTAAAACAGCTTGTGAGAAACAGTTTTGCCTCGCTATTTATGTTACGGTTATCAAACACTTTATCCTTTAAAGAAGGTGGGAAGACAATGATATCTTTTAAACCTGGAGGTAACATGCTTCAATATCCTTACATAAGCTGTGTGGCCTTTTTACCTTTACCACTTTTATGATTCTGAGAATATCACATAGGGACGCATTCAGCCTGTGGTGGTGGTGCCCTTGAGCAACTGCAGGATATCAGATGCATCTCTTGTTTCATCTGTTTCCTCTCTTGGTGGTTTAGTCGCTAAGTCATGTCCAGCTCTTGTGACCCCATAGACTGTAGCCTGCCAGGCTCCTCTGTCCAGGCAAGAATACTGGAGTGGGTTGCCATTTCCTTCTCCAGTTTTCTCTCTTGTTCCTTCCTTTTTTTCTACAACTATCTTTCATCTCCTTTCCTTTTTTTCTCCTCCTTGTCTTCCATTTTTTCCTTTCTTGGGGTATCAGTAACACTCACTGGCATCCAACGATGTGCCCTGTGAGTTTTCTGGATTAGACATATTCCATGTAGAGAGATGGTCGTTCTTGTCTCTGAAACATCCGAGGGACTGAGGGCAAGAAGCTGTTGCACCCTGAGTGCTCAGAGTGGTTCTCAAGTTTGACATTCTTGACTGAAAGTTTAGCTCTTTTGAGTGATTATATTTTAGGACTTGCATCAAAGCATAAATTGGAATTTTCAACTCTTGTTTTGTGATTGTGGCTTTATGACCAAAATAGATACATTGTAAAGCATTTTATGTTTTATTATAAAAGAGAACAAACTTATTTAAGTTTTTACTTTACTAATTTAGGTTTGGATGGCAGAACAGAAAATATCATATGATAAGAAGAAACAAGAAGAGTTAATGCAACAGTATCTAAAAGAACAAGAATCATATGATAATAGGTAAGAAATTCCACTCTGCTGGTATTTTTTTGGAGTAATTGGTTACATGAGAATATCCTTTACTGAATCATATACTAGCTTTTTTTAACTGAATGCCTCAGTGATAGGTCTACATTCCCTGTGATCTTTACTCTTACATTGATAGATGGGCACTTTTTCCAACCTTACCCATAATTCACATAAAATATAGATTGATGTGAATATACACTCCATATACAGTTAATAGAGATGTTCCAACTTACTCAAAACTTGGAAGAAAAATAAATGTCTATACTTGAACTACTGAGGCCTCATACAAAGATATTTCTTCAACATACACTGAAATAAAAAGATGCGCAAGATAGCTTCAAGAAGTAAAGTGTCTCTACCTGACCTGCATGTCATCGTTCTTTTAATAGGATAAGAGCTAGTTCCTCACTGGCTTACTGTAGAGTACAGTATCCACCCCTACCCCAGCTATTGTCATTTTATGTTTGTATTTGCAGGTCTAACTCTGAAGCTGATCTCTTTTGGTTAATCAAACAAATAAATAGTGGTGCTTTTGATAAGTCATACTTTCTCTTCCAGTCAGTCCTGTATTTCATCAAAACATGGATCTTAAACAAAGTAATACTAAACTATTATCAAATACTCTCTATGAAATATAGTGTATTGAGAGCAAAATTAGAGAAATAAAACATTTTATTCAATTAAGTACTTTTCTCACTATTTAATTTGATTGACTTTTATTGAGTACCTACATCATGCGAGGCAGCAAATGAAATTGTAGTGACCTATAATATAAAAATGTGATGCATAGCTTCTGTCTAGCCTCAAGAAAATATAATAACGGATATGTACATACATATAGTTCAAGCAGCCATGAAATGAAAAGACACTTACTCCTTGGAAGGAAAGTTATGATCAACCTAGATAGCATATTGAAAAGCAGAGACATTACTTTGCCAACAAAGGTCCGTCTAGTCAAGGCTATGGTTTTTCCAGTAGTCATGTATGGATGTGAGAGTTGGACTGTGAAGAAAGCTGAGCGCCGAAGAATTGATGCTTTTGAACTGTGGTGTTGGAGAAGACTCTTGAGAGTCCCTTGGACTGCAAGGAGATCCAACCAGTCCATTCTGAAGGAGATCAGCCCTGGGATTTCTTTGGAAGGAATGATGCTAAAGCTGAAACTCCAGGACTTTGGCCACCTCATGCGAAGAGTTGACTCATTGGAAAAGACTCTGATGCTGGGAGGGATTGGGGGCAGGAGGAGAAGGGGACAACAGAGGATGAGATGGCTGGATGGCATCACTGACTTGATGGACGTGAGTCTGGGTGAACTCTGGGAGTTGGTGATGGACAGGGAGGCCTGGCATACTGCGATTCATGGGGTCGCAAAGAGTCGGACACGACTGATCTGATCTGATAGTTCAAGGCTGAAAATAATAACTAATTGAAAATACACTGTTATAAAAACTGTGGCAGGCTAGCATAAGACAAAAATAATTCCATTTGGGATAACAAGGTAAGACTTTATGAAAGAGGTGAGGGAGAAGGGAGCCGCAAGGAGAAAAAGAAAGGTGACATTTGACATAGTTCAAAGCTGAACTCTGAGGAAGGATAAGGATTTAGAGCCATGGTTCTCAACTGAGGGCCATTATTGCCCCAGGAGATATGTGGCAACGTTTGGACACATTTTTTGACTGTCATAGCTCAGGGGTTGGGTGATAACAACATCTAGTGGTGGATTCTAGGGATGCTACAAAACAGCCTACAGTGTACACAAAGAATGGCCAAGTCCAAAATGTCAGTAGCACCGCTGTTGAAAAGCCGTAATCTGCATCTAGTCAAAGCTTTTTAAAGATGAGCATGGTGGGAACGTGGAGAGTGTGTTAGGAAACAGAAATATAGTTGAGTTAGACCAATAAAGAGATCATGGATGCATGAAACAGGGCACTCAAACCCAGTGCACTGGGACAACCCAGAGGGATGGGATGGGGAGGGAGGCTGGAGCGGGGTTCGGAACAGGGGGACACATGTACACTTGTGGCTGATTCATGTCAATTTGTGGCAAAAACCACAATCAGTTCAGTTCAGTTGCTCAGTCATGTCCGACTCTTTGCGACCCCATGAATCGCAGCACTCCAGGCCTCCCTGTCCATCACCATCTCCCAGAGTTCACTCAGACTCACATCCATCAAGTCAGTGATGCCATCCAGCCATCTCATCCTCTGTCGTCCCCTTCTCCTCCTGCCCCCAATCCCTCCCAGCATCAGAGTCTTTTCCAATGAGTCAACTCTTCGCATGAGGTGGCCAAAGTCCTGGAGTTTCAGCTTCAGCATCATTCCTTCGAAAGAACACCCAGGACTGATCTCCTTCAGAACGGACTGGTTGGATCTCCTTGCAGTCCAAGGGACTCTCAAGAGTCTTCTCCAACACCACAGTTCAAAAGCATCAATTCTTTGGTGCTCAGCTTTCTTCACAGTCCAAATCTCCCATCCATACATGACTACTGGAAAAACCATAGTCTTGACTAGACAGACCTTTGTTGGCAAAGTAATGTCTCTACTTTTTAATATGCTATCTAGGTTTGTCATAAGATAATTAGCCTCCAATTAAAATAATTAATTAAAAGAGGTCGTGGAGGTGGGAATGTAAGAACCCATGCAAATATCTTGTTTCTCCCTGAATTTCACGCAGTAGTGTGGGTGTATTCATTGATAGTTCTTGCGTGCATCAATTGTTACTGTGGTTTTCTAACAGTGATTTTCTGTTTCTCTAAATTCCTCTACGTTTTTTAATTTGAATTTCTCTGGAAAGAGGATTTTTCCCTTGCCCTCACTTATTGATTTAATCATTTATTCCTGTCATTATGAATTCAGATATTTACTTAATTGGTTATAATTCAATATTCATATACTTTTTTGCTCAAGTTTTGACCTTTGCTAGCTCTATCAGCTTGACTCCTATGTCCATTTAACATGTTCCATCCTTTTAAAAAATAAATAAATAAAACTACTTCATGACACTATAAGATTATCAAAAATTTGTCTTTTATTTTTCTCTGCTCCAGCGTTGGAATCAACCTGTTCCTTTTATTTGAGAAACATACTTTGAAACCTGGGTCTGGACGCTAGGTTTGTTTGTTGCCTCTGGGTTTGGTGGTTTGAATTTACGAGTATATAAAAGCAAATTTATGAGTATTTGGAGTGATTCGCTACATTTTTCGTTTTTCCTTGTTCAAAAATGTTGTCTTTAATAGTTCTGTTCTTTAGAATTCTATTTTTTCCCTTCTAAGTTTTTAAATGTCCTAGATATTTCTTAGTGTTTGTGGATATTGATCCACATGACAATCATATTTATTATTCTGAATGGATAAATAAAAGGATGTCAGAACATCTATACATTTCACTCTACTTAGAGTCAACAGCAAAAAAAAGAAAAAAGAAAAAACCTGTATAGGTTTTTGCTGCTGCTGAGTCACTTCAGTCGTGTCCGACTCTATGCGACCCCATAGACGGCAGCCTATGAGGCTCCCCCGTCCCTGGGATTCTCCAGGCAAGAACACTGGAGTGGGTTGTCATTTCCTTCTCCAAGGCATGAAAGTGAAAAGTGAAAGTGAAGTCGCTCAGTCGTGTCCGACTCTTGAAGTTAAACCATAAATACTAATATAGTGGCTTTTCCTTTTATTTTGTATACCTGTTGAGTTTTGCACAAAATGGAATTGATCTTCCGGTTTTGATTTTATATGATTTTTGTTTCAGTGTAAATGAAATGCTTTTTTGGAAGGGAATATATAAAGCATAAAATTTATTGTTTTATGTGCACAGTTCAGTGGCATTAATTATATTCATAGTGTTGTGTACCATCACCACTGTCTATTTCCAAAAATTTTTTTTCTTTACCCCAAGTAGAAACTCTGTTCCCCCTGCCTCTAGCCCCTGGTAAACACTATTCTTTCTGCCTCTATGAAATTTGTCTTTCCTAAGTACATCATGTGAGTGGAATTATATAATATTTGTCCTTTTGTGTCTGGCATACTTCACTTAGTATAACATATTCAAGAGTCATCCATATTGTAGCATGGATCAAGCTTATTTTTTATTATGGCTAAATAATATTCCATTGTTTGTACACACCACAATTGTTCTACCCATTCAACCATAATGAACACTTGGATTGCTTCCATCTTTTGGCTGTTTTGAGTAATGGCATACCAGTATCTGTTCATCCCCCAACTTTCAGTTCCTTTGGGTATACACCTAGGAGCAGAACTGCTGGATCATCTGGGAGTTCTGTGTTTGACTATTGAAGAACCAGAAAACTGTTTTCCATAGGGCCTGCACCATTTTACAGTCCCACCAGTGATGCATAAGGGTTCCAATTTATCCATATCCTTGCCAACGTTTGTTATTTTCCTTCTTTTTTTTTTAATAACCATTCTCATGAGTGCAGCATGGTATCTCATGGTTTTGATTTACATTTCCCTGTAACTAGTGCTACTGAGCTTTTCATGTTATTGTGAAAAGCATGAAGCATGATATTGTGCTTCATGTTAATTTTTTAAATAGTGTCAATATAAGATATAATTTATGATCTTTAAAGTATATGTTGGCTTTTAGTATATTTAAAGTTTGGAGCCATCACCATAACCCATTTCAGAACATTTTCACCATCTGAAGAAGAAATCTTGTCCCCAGTAGCGGTCACTTCCCGTTCCCACAGCCTGGACTCCCAACTCCTCTCAGACCTAAGCAACCACTGACTTACTTGTCTCTGTAGCTTTACCTATTCTGGAAATGTCATATGAATGGCATCACACGATACGTGGCCTTTTGTGACGGGCTTCTTTCATACAGTACGGTGTTTTTGAAGTCCATCCATGTTGTAGCTGTGTCATCGGTTCATTCCCTTTCATTGCCGCATCATATCCCGGTGTAGAGGTAGATCCTGTTGTGCTTTTGCCCTCTGCCTTACAGTTACTTGTAAACTCCAGTGGAAATAGAGAGGACTTACAATTATGCAGGCTATACTTTGTGATAGCCTTTTCCGAATATAAGAGGAAATTCTGTTTACTCTTTGGGTTTCTTCTCTTTAATCAGTACTTTACATAGATCTTATGAATTAAAGGCTTAACTTGATTATTCATTCGGCTTGTCGCAAAGCTATTTTTCTAAAAAGCACAGCATATCTCTAAACAGAACAACATTCTCTAAACACATATCTCTAAACAGAACATATCTCTAAACATCTCTGTAAACACAACAACAGTGTTCTCCAAACAGGGAACATTCAGTGTTGAAAAGAAATTATTAAAAAATGATTTTTAAGATGCAGTAGATAGTGAGTCCATCATAGTAATTAACTTGTTGTAGATTTTCTTTAAACTATTCTCTTTTCATTGGCCTTGCTAAAGAATTTTGTTTATTCTTATTGAGTTTGACTCCTGTAAGCTTTAATTGGATTTGACTTCCTAAAGAAATCCAGAGAGATTTATTTTTCTAAACTGATTCCTCACAATTAAGAAAAAATGTTGGCACTATTTAACTTAATTCCAAATATGTGTTGGCATATAGCATTTCAAGACATTTCAAAGTTTAAGAAAAGCATGTGAGGGTAAACATGGCATTTTCCCCTCATTTCAGTTGGGAGGGCTGGGTTCTTTAAAGTATTGAGAAGGTCTGGGAACTTAAAACCAGTTACTAAAGAGGCAGCACTGTTGGAATTTTCATTCATAAATTTCAGATGTCATTTAGTCAGAGGAGTAGTTTTGGAATTTTATCTCTAATAAAAACATTTTATCCTAATTCCCTTAGAATTTAGGGGAATGGAGGGACAGTTATTCTGTAGTTTTTTCCCTCTACAAAAAAATTTGAAAATTTATCTCTTGTTTGATTTAGATTGCTTATGGGAGATGAACGTGTAAAGAATGGCCTTAATTTCATGTATGAGGCTCCACCAGGGGCTAAAAAAGGTACTTGCTTCATTTCCTCTAAGTCTTTGATGTGTTTGTGACTAAAGATTGAGAACTGTTATGACAGATATTTTTAGAAGTTGCTCTTCATCTTTTAAAATTAATACTATTCTATAAAATAATGTAAAATACTACAATCAATATAGTAGGATAAATACTAACAGTAATTCTCTAGTGTAATAATAATTTCATGATGTGTTCTTCAGGGAGGAAAATAAAATCTCAGCATCACCAGAAGTATATTTATTATTTTATAATTTGTGTCTTTAGTCCTTCTTGCTGAGTATATTTGTAAATAGAAGGCATAATATTCACTGTCAATGAAAAATATAGAAGTTTAAAGATTAGAAATTAATCTTTTATTAAGATTAATAAAATACTGCCTCTTATTCGGTACTGTTTTTTATCCTACAGTGATTTGAATTTTATCTTGTGAAAGAAGAAAAAAGTCAAAGCAATACATTCTTACAAGTTAAAATTAAATACCGTGATACCATAGTGTAGTATATAATAGCAGACTTTCATGTTGAAGTTTTTAACTTGACCTACCTTTTTTCCTCCCATATTTTTGATATGCAATCAAGAAAACAAAGAGGTAAAGTACTGTTTTCTATGTTTGGATTTATTTGCAATAGATTGAAATTTTAATGAAATACTGAAAGACTTTAATGAATGTTTTTAGAAAGAAGAAACAGAAGGAGAGACCGAATACAAATTTGAATGGCAGAAAGGGGCCCCACGAGAAAAGTAAGAACTGGTTTTTTTTTAAAGATAAAATATGTATCATTAATTTTATCTGATGTGTGTGTGTGTGTTAGCTGCTTAGTCGTGTCCAACTCTTTGCAACCCCGTAGACCACAGCCCACCAGGCCCCTCTGTCCATGGTGTTCTCCATGCAAGAACACTGGAGTGGGTTGCCATTTCCTTCTCCAAAAGGAACTATAGAAAGAAAGAAAGAAAGTGAAGTTGCTCAGTCGTGTCCGACTCTTTGCAACCCCATAGACTGTAGCCTATCAGGCTCCTCCATCCATGGAATTTTCCAGGCAAGAGTACTAGAGTGGGGTTCCATGGCCTTCTCCAGTTTTATCTGATATCCCATCCTATGTTGCTTTTTATTCACCAGAGAAAGCAATTAATGTGAAAAGTTATTTTTAATGATTTGTCTTATGTAGCTAATTTGCTTGATCATAGTCTTTAGCTTTATTTTTGTCATTTTTTTAAAATCACAGGTTATCAGACTGGATACTTGATAATAAAGTGGTGTTTGGAAATACTAAATAGATTTTATGGTTCTGTTTATTTACTAAAGTTGTATGTTTCATAATTTACTTAGAACTGTAAGACTATTTTTAACTATTATTTTTCTTAATATTGTTTGTACATTTTCTCTCCGTAATAGATATGCCAAAGATGACATGAACATCAGAGATCAGCCCTTTGGTATTCAGGCAAGTGACGCATTTATTCTGTAAGAATAATTTTTTCAAAATAAATACTTCTTTATATTATTGTCCAAAGGTATTTAAGCTGAAAAGGGTTTCTATGGTTTCTGAAAAGCTCTATGGTTTCTGTTTGTATCAGATAGTAGAAGGACTCGGAGAGAAAACGTTAAATGTAGCAAAGATACAAATCCAAATATCAAATCATGATAAAAGATAGGAGTCAAAATTTTATAGTGAGGGCTATAATGAAAATGGTCTCTGCAGTTTTCAAGGAATTTGGAGAATTAGCTCATGGTCAAAAAATAAAACTGTTTGAATACTGCCGTACTTACTCATTTACATATTGTTTGTGGGTGCTTTCCTGCTGTATTGGCAGAGTTGAGTGGTTGCAACAGAGACCTTTGGCCCATACAGCCTAAAATATTTATTGTCTGGCTTTTTACAGGAAAAGTTTGCTAGCCCTTGGTTTAGGAAATTGAAACCTCAAAGATTAACTGTTTTTTAAATTAGAGAATTCCAGATTGAGACAGGACATCATTCTTTTTTGGTGTTTTACCATTTCTTTTTGGATTACATTGTTTTATTGCCACAGGTAACACTCAAAAAGAAATTGGATTCAGCTGAACTTTTAGACACAATTTATAGTAAAAGATTTTAGTGTTTGAATTACTTTTACCAAATATATGTGTGGAGTCTCTTTCCTTGGAGATCTTTTAAAAACAAGACTAATTTCACTTAAACTCTACAAGGAGTAAGGAGTTGAACAGTAGTTAGGTTCTTAGTATTTTAATAACCAAAATAATTAATGTTTACTATTTCTCAGGTTCGAAATGTAAGATGCATTAAATGTCACAAATGGGGTCATGTCAACACAGATCGAGAATGTCCTTTGTTTGGTCTTTCTGGAATTAATGCAAGTTCAGTTCCCACTGATGGCTCAGGTAGGCACTGGACATCATTTGTTTGTTGTAGAATTTATATAGAGGACAAACAAAGCTAAAGTAACTTTTTTTTTAAGTCTCTCTCGGTATTGGTTTGATTTGGTTTGGTTTTGTTTTCTGGGGTTAGGTCACATTCCCAAAATGGTCAATGGAAAACTCTGATTATATGTTTTGAATATGAAATTCTGTGTATTAGGATTTAATTTTTCTAGCCAAGGGCCCTATGAAATTGATATTAAAAGTAACATATATTAAACATCATTTATCAGGTTGGTAACCCAAAAATAGAAGGAAGAAATGGTTGTTTCTCATGTTTATGTCCTCCTGAGTTTTAGGACTAAGCTGAACTAGACGCCACAATTGCAATTTTTGTTTCAGAGAAAATTGAGTTTTAAAAGATGTTAAATAATGTTAAAATTAATTTTTACTTGAAAGTTATTTACCTTCCTTCCTGTTATTGTCTATTTAAGAAAAATTGGTTGAATTTGGTTTAAATCATTTGAGTTCTTCTTGTAAGAAGATATTAAAACTGAGAAGTTTTAACTTAAATTTCTCAGTGCCTTGTTAGTATGTTGTTCAAACAGCCACACTAATCCAACAATAATTCTTAATGAATCATAATAGCAATAACCTGCTTAACCCTGTAACCTTAAGTCATTTCACTTTTTATGAGTTTCAATTCTTCATTTTAAAATAAAGGATGATAGTATAACTCAAGAGATTTTCCACATTTTTTAAACAGCTGTAGAATCTTTAAAAAAATTTTTTTAATCCTACATGTAATCCAAAGTAAGCCTTTTGATTAGGGTGAAAGAGAAGAGAGAAAAAGTGGGCTTAAAATTCAGTAGTAAAAAAACTAAGATCAAGGCATCTGGTCTCATCACTTCATGGCAAATAGAAGGGGACAAGGTGAAAGCAGTGAGAGATTTCCTCTTCTTGGGCTCTAAAATCACTGTGGGTGGTCACTGCAGCCATGAAATTGAGACACTTACTTCTTGGCAGGAAAGCTATGACAAATCTAGACAGTGTTTTAAAAAGCAGAAACATCACTTTGCCAACAAAGGTCCATATAAATCAAGACTATGGTCTTTCCAGTAGTGTACAGATGTGAGAGCTGGACAGTAAAGAAGGCAGAGTGCTGAAAAATTGATGCCTTCCATCTGTGGTGCTGGAGAAGACTCTTGAGAGTCTCTTGGAAAGCAAGGAGACCAAACCAGTGAATCTTAAAGGAAATCAACTCTGGATACTCTTTGGAAGGACTGATGCTGAAGCTCCAATACTTTGGCCACCTGATGTGGACAGTTGACTCATTGGAAAAGATCCTGATGCTGGGAACGATTGAAGGCAGAAGGAGAAGAGGGCAGCAGAGGATGAGATATGTTGGATGGTGTCATTCAATGGACATGTACTTGGGCAAACTCTGGGAGATGGTGAGGGACAGGAAAGCCTGGTGTGCTACAGTCCATGGGAATCACAGAATCAGACATGACCTGGCAACTAAACAACAACAGTCCCAGATGTAGAAAATATAAAGGCCCAGCCGCTCTACTGACGCAGATGCTCTAGGCATGAAGCGCCATCCTCTCAGCTAATCTCGGCCTCTGATGCACCTCTTTGGACTCGCTGAAGCTTCCACTGCCACCTCTGAGCTCAAGGTTCACCCTCAGTCAGCAGATGACCTTCAGGCTCTCTTCTATAGCTAGAGATGAGGCTTGCTTCCAGCAGGCCAGATGCAGGCTGTTGGACTCAAGATGCTAGTTCTCATATTAGGAGTTTAGAAATTTGATCCATTGTCAAGTTTGACACTGTTTCCTTAGTGGTGTTACGAGTGTCAGGATGGGTAGAGGAAGTACACACAAAATATTATACATTAATTTTGAAAAATCCTTATGTCTCTTTAAAACATTTTTAAAAACCACATCTTAAGGACCTCCCTGGGTCCAGTAGTTAAGAATCTGTCTGTCTGTGCAGGGGACATAGGTTCTATCCCTGGTCCATGGGGCAGTAAGCCATGTGCCACAGCTACTGAAGCCCATGCACCCTAGAGCCTGCACTCTGCATCAGGAAGCCCAGCACTGCAACTGGAGAGTAGCTCCCGCTCCCACAACTGCAGAAAAGAGCCTGAGTACATCACCAACAACCCAGCACAGTCAGAAAAACACACATTTTAAGTAGAGGGGAAATTGCTCAGTGGTGGGAGAATATGGATACGAACTCCTTGGTGGGACAGTCTCTGACAAAAGAACCTCCTGCTGATGCCACAGTGCAGGTGCTTTTAAACCCCTCATACTAGCTCCCTCTCCCCTGCCCTCACCCAACTGGGGAAAGAAGGGAGAAAAGTTGCCAAAGAAATCAAGCCCAAAGCAAAGGAAAGTGGAGTAGGATGAAGAACCCAATAGCACAGATATCTCTGAGCTCTACTTTTGGTAGTCACAGGGATCTGTTGCTATGTTTGAAAGGCATATTTTGTTTCCTGGAAGGGGTTACATCTTTCTCATCTCTGCCTTCACTCCATCCTTATGGTGCCCTTCCAGCTGAATGACTTGGTGTTGGCTGTGGGGGGGCAGTGTCAGTGCTGTCTTTGTTCTTCAGCCTTGTCTTACTCTGACCTGCTTGGAGAGCATGAGTAAGATGGACCCTGGGATACTAGGGGACTAGGATGTAGGCTGTAGACCAGGATAGCCCTTTATTTGGTATTTGATGCACCTACTTTCTCTTGAATCTACTTAGAAAGTCTACTAACAACAACCAGAAGAACTTACAGTAAAGATTTAAAAGTGTGACACAGCCAGTGTTAGAGCAAGTATGATAAAATGAACATTTTAATCCACTATTGATAAAGTGGAGATAAATTAATAAATTTGAAGAGTCATTTGATGTATCAAAAACCTATCAAAAACTTTAAGAACATACATATCATTTTACTGGAAATTCAACATCCAGGAATTTATAGTAAGAAAGTGATAAGGTAGATGCCCAAAGGTTTATAGTAGTGAAAGATTAGAAATAACCCTAAATAAACCTAATCAGTAAAGGGTTGGTAAAATAAACTCACCCATTTATTCAACAATTAAATGTGGAGTAGTTACTCTGTGTCAGGTATTTTTCTAGGTTCTCGGAATATAGCCCCAAGACAGAAATTCTTTCATTCTATTGGGAATGACAGAAAATAAACTAATAAGGAAGTACTACGCATTTATAACTTCTGTGATGACAATTACATTGGATACTGTGGTAAGAATTAATTGGGGAATAACTAGGTGAGGTGGTCAGGAAGGGCCCCCTCTGAGGAAGTGATATTAGGCTGAGACCTAGAGGACAGGACAGTGCAACCATGTATTTGATGTCTCAGGCAAAAGGAACAACCTTCTGCACAGAAGGAACTATAAATTCAGATTGAAGGTGTGGAGGTACAAAGATGCCTGATTTGGAACCCCTGCTCTCTACTTAGTAGCCATGACTTCAAGCAAGCTGTCAACTCCTCTGTGCCTCAGTTTGCGGAGTCTGTAAAATAGATATTATACTAGTACCTACTTCATAAGGTTGTTATGAGAACTAAATGAGTTAATACATGTGTAGTGCTTAGAATAGTACCTAGCACATAGTAAGCACTTTATTAGTATATTTTTTAAAAATTAATTATGGGACTTCCCTGGTGGTTCAGTGACTCCATGCTTCCACTAAGACTGCTTGCTTCCACTGCAGGGGGCATGGGTTTGATCCCTGATCAGAGATCCAACATGATGCACAGCATGGCCAAAAAAAAATATTAAAAATAAATTAATTATGGAGTTAATTGGAATACCAGTGTAGCCAAAATGGAATACCATATAGCCATTAGATAAGATATATGAACTGAGCTGTTGTTCTGTGTTGACACATGAGGATGTACCAGGATATATCAAGTAAAAAAAAGAAGAAACAGTATTTCAAATTTCTTAAATCCTGTCTTACTTTTCTAAGAATACCTCAAAGCACTGAACTCTATGAAAGATTATGGTAAAAATAGATCAGTAACTTTCACTATCTATGATACCACATAAGATGAAAGTTACTGATCTATTTCTGATGTACTGTCAGAGTTGAAAACCATCAGCTTCAACTGTAAGAACAACTGAAGGTTTGGGAAATAGGTCCTTGTTTGTTTAAATAATGTTTTACTAATAATACACAGTCATGAAATTGTCCCATGGGAATAGTCTTGGATATGTCCCAAGGTTTTGTTGTAAAGCATTGTGTAAGAGAACCTAAATATCTAATAAAAGAATGTTAAGTGAATAATTATGGGATATTGTCACAAGGGAATACTATACTATGCAACCATTAAAAATGATAGGAAGATTTGTTAATGAATAGATATTGTTTATAACATTTGGCCAAATAAAGCATATTATAAAACAAGGTAGCTACACGGATTCCATTCATTTTTCTCTTTACATCTTTAAGTAGACATATAGAGAGATGCTTTTAGAAAAATAAAAATGCCTGGAAGGAGATAGACTAAAATATTGACAATGGTTATACATTTATAATTTTAAATGAATATTAGAGGAATTAAAACTTATACATAGAAATAAATTATTTAAAATGGTATTGTTCACTTAATACCTTTTAAAGTTTGACCTGAATTTAGCAGTACCACTTAACTAACATTAATAGAAACTCCTAAAGGGTCTCTCAAAAACAAAATAAAAAATACTCTGCTGTATCAAATAGGAAAGCAAATAATGATGTTATATTCTGAATTTGAATGTGATGAAAAACAAACTGGCCAATTTCCTAATCCACTTGCTGATTCAAGCTAAAAAATCTTTTCATTTAAAAAAAAACACCTATTGAATAATGTCTCACCAGTGAATAGAGATTATTTTTGCAATAAGGCAATTTCAGTGGATGTGGTTATCATGGGATAATCACACCCCTGGGGTACAGTCTTGTGCCTGTAATCTCCCAGGAGTGTAATTATTTCATGATAACTGCACCCCCTGGTGTTACATTATTTCTATTATGAAATTCTTAGTTTAGTATATAAAGTAACTTACTTTGATCACTGGAAACTGCAAGGTGCTGTTAGAACATTCCAGCTGTGAGGTTTACAGAGACCAGCTATAAGATTTACTTCTCCTTTACAAAGTTAAATTAGGCAATCAAAATGCTTCTCATGGCTAAGCTGGTTTAGAATATCTTTTCTACTGATAAGATCATCTTAACTTTGTAAGTTTTTGTACACTCCAGATACATCAAAATTATATATAAAACTTATAAGCTTCAATGGTGACTGAATATTTGTAAAATATTTTTATAGTACAACATAACTAAATGCCTGGCTCACTGGCCTTTTGTTTATACTCTGTAGCCCTTATTCCTATCCTTGCCTCTTACCTTCTGTTACTTACTCATATTTTTAATGTAAATTGAAACTAGCATTTTTTTTTAATACACATTGGTGCTTTTCAACAAAGCAAGTGGGTTTTTTTTTTTCTGTTTTATTTTTTTGGCTTTAATAGAGTGAATGGTCACATATATCTGTATGTCTCTTACTTAATCTTTTTGTTTGTTTTGTTTCAGTCTTGTTTGTGTTTTTTCTTAATAGACTTTAGTTTTTAGAGCAGTTTTAGGGTCATAGCAAAATTGAGAGAAAAGCAGTTCCCATATGCCACCTGCCCCCACAGATACATAACCTCTCCCATTATCAGCATCCCCCACCTGCCCCCACAGATACATAACCTCTCCTATTATCAACATCCCCCAGCAGAGTGGGCATTTGCTGTAGCTGATGAACCTACATTGACACATCATCATTATCCAAAGTCCATAGTTTACCATATGTCTCACTCTTGCTATTGTGCCTTCCATGGGTTTGGACAAATGTATGATGGCATGTATCTACCAGTATCAATTCAGTTCAGTTCAGTTCAGTTCAGTCGACTGCTCAGTCATGTCTGACTCTTTGCGACCCCATGAATTGCAGCACTCCAGGCCTCCCTGTCCATCACCATCTCCCGGAGTTCACTCAGACTCACATCCATTGAGTCAGTGATGCCATCCAGCCATCTCATCCTCTGTTGTCCCCTTCTCCTCCTGCCCCCAATCCCTTGCAGCATCCGTCTTTTCCAATGAGTCAACTCTTCACCTGAGGTGGCCAAAGTATTGGAATTTCAGCTTTGGCATCATTCCTTCCAAAGAACACCCAGGACTGATCTCCTTTAGAATGGACTGGTTGGATCTCCTTGCAGTCCAAGTGACTCTCAAGAGTCTTCTCCCAACACCACAGTTCAAAAGCATCAATTCTTCGGCACTCAGCCTTCTTCACAGTCCAACTCTCCCATCCATACATGACTACTGGAAAAACCATAGCCTTGACTAGACGGACCTTTGTTGCAAAGTAATGTCTCTGCTTTTCAATATGCTATCTAGATTGGTCATAACTTTTCTTGCAAGGAGTAAGCGTCTACCAGTATAGTCTCATACAAAGTAGTTTCACTGTCCTAAAAAGTCATTTGTGCTCTGAGCATTCGTCCCTCCCTCCTCTCTAATCCCTAACAACCACTGATCCTTTTACTCTCTCCATAATTTCACCTTTTTCTGAAGGTCATATTGTTGGAAGCATACTGTATGTAGCCTTTAAGATGGGCTTCTTTCACTTGCGTATGTTAAGGCACTTCAATTGTGTCTGACTTTTTGCGACACTGAACTGTAGTCCCCCAGGCTTCTCTATCCATGGGATTTTCCTTCCAGGGAAGAATACTGGAGTGGGTTGCTATTTCCTTCTCCAGGGGATCTTCCCAACCCAGGGATCAAACCCAGGTCTCTTATGTCTCCTACATTGGCAAGTGGATTCTTTACAACTAGCACCACCTGGGAAGCCCTTCTTTAACTTAGTAATATGCATTTAAGGTTCCTCCATGTCTTTTCATGGCGTATTAGCTCATTTCTTTATAGTGCTGAGTAACAGCCCATTGTCTGGATGTACCACAGTTTATTGATCCATTCACCTGCTGAAGCACATCTTGGTTACTCCCATGTTTTGACAGTTTCAAATAAAGCTGCTCTATTAACATCTACATGCAGGTTTTTATTTGGTTATAGTTTTCAGCTTGCTTAAGTAAACATGAAGGAACATAATTGCTGGATCATGTGGTAAGAATATATTTAGTTTTATAAGAAGCTCCCAAACTGTCTTCTAAAGTAGGGCACCATTTTGCATTCCCACCAACAATGAATGAGAGCTCTTGTTGCACCACGTCCTCATCAGCATTTGGCATTGTCAGTGTTAGGGATTTTGGTCGTTCTGGTTGGTGTCGAGTGGTACCTTGTTGTTTTAGTTTGCACTTCCCTGGTGACGTATTATTCAGCACATCTTTTTATATGCTTATTTGCCATCTGTGTATCTTCTTGGTGAGGTATCTGTTAAGGCCTTTGGTCCGTTTTTTAAAACTGGGTTATTTTCTTATTGTTGACTTTTAAGAATTCTTTATATAACGGGTATCAATCCTTTATCAGATGTGTCTTCTGCAAATATTTTCTCCAGGTTTATGGCTTATCTTTTCATTTCTTTAAAAAATGTTTTTTAACAGCTTTATTGAGTTATAATTTGCACACCATACAGTTCACCCATTTGAAGTACACAGTTCAATGGCTTTGAATTTGTATATTCACAGAGTTGTCCGTCCATTATGATGGTTAATTTTAAAACATTATCATTTCCTCAAAATGAAACCCCACATTCCTCAGTTCCTATCCCCAGTCTTCCCCAGTCCTAGGCAACCATTAGTCTACTTTCTGCTTTTTTTTTTTTTTAATTTCCTGTTCTGGAAATTTCATATAAATGGAATCACACAATATGTAGAAAAGAAAAATTTCACACTTTAACACAAAATTGCCTTGCTTCTGCCTACCCTAGTCACATAGCTTCCTGTGTCCTCTCTGCACAGAGTCTTCGGGTGTCATCTTCCTTACGTGTTGATGTGCACCAGTACGCACAGAGCACTGTTAACCAGGGAAGCTCATCCATGCCGTCTAGAGTTTTTATTCAGGTTTAATTACATAGGCATGGTTCACTGAATCAATGGCCATGTGGTTGAACTCAATCTCTTGTCCTTCTTCCTTCCCCTGGAGATCAGGCTGACATATTGCTCAAAGCTCCAACCCTCTAATCACATGGTTGGCCTTTCTCCTGTGGCCGGCCCCATCCTGACTCACCTCCTTGGCATAAGCGTTCTAGGGGCTCACCATGACACTCTATCACTCAGGAAATCCCCGATATTTAGAGGCTCCCTTCCACAAACTGGGGACAGAGGCTCCCAAGTTCTTTATTATATGGCAGTTGTATTTTCATTTAGTTCAAAATACTAAGTTTCTCTTGAGATTTCTTCTGTGTGTTATTTATAAGTGTGTTTATTTAATCTCCAAATATTTTGCAATTTTCTGGTGCTCATTTTATATTGGTTTCTAGTTTAATTCCATTTTGGTCTCAGAGCACTCTTTGTATGATTTCCGTTCTTTTATAAATGTTAAGGTGTATGTTCTCAAGGCAAGAATACTGAAGTGGTTTGCCATTCCCTTCTCCAGTGGACCACGGTCTGTCAGACCTCTCCACCATGACCCGTCTGTCTTGGGTAGCCCCACAGGGCATGGCTTAGTTTCATTGAGTTAGACCAGGCTGTGGTCTGTGTGGTTAGATTGACTAGTTTTCTGTGATTATGGTTTCAGTGTGCCTGCCCTCTGATGCCCTCTCACAACACTTACCACCTTACTTGGGTTTCTCTTACCTTGGATGTTGGGTATCTCTTCACGGCTGCTCCAGCAAAGCGCAGCCGCTGCTCCTTACCTTGAACGAGGAGTGTCTCCTCACTGGCCACCCCACCTAACCTTGAACATGGAGTAGCTCCTCTCGGCCCTCCTGCGCCCACGCAGCCACTGCTCCTTGGATGTGGGGTTGCTCCTCTCAGCCGCCGCCCCTGACCTCGGGGTTCTTGCCTTGAGAACCCCATGAACAGTATGAAAAGGCAAAATGAAGGATACTGAAAGAGGAATTCCCCAGGTCAGTAGGTGCCCAATATGCTACTGGAGATCAGTGGAGAAATAACTCCAGAAAGAATAAAGGGATAGAGCCAAAGCAAAAACAATACCCAGTTGTGTATGTGACTGGTGATAGAAGCAAGGTCCAATGCTGTAAAGAGCAATATTGCATAGGAACCTGGAATGTCAGGTCCATGAATCAAGGCAAACTGGAAGTGGTCAAACAGGAGATGGCAAGAGTGAACGTTGACATTCTAGGAATCAGCGAACTAAAATGGACTGGAATGGGTGAATTTAACTCAGATGACCATTATATCTACTACTGTGGGCAGGAATCCCTTAGAAGAAATGGAGTAGCCATCATAGTCAACAAAAGAGTCTGAAATGCAGTACTTGGATGCAATCTCAAAAATAACAGAATGATCTCTGTTCATTTCCAAGGCAAACCATTCAATATCACAGTAATCCAAGTCTATGCCCCAACCAGTAACGCTGAAGAAGCTAAAGTTGAACGGTTCAGTGAAGATCTACAAGACCTTTTAGAACTAACACCCAAAAAAGATGTCCTTTTCATTATAGAGAACTGGAATGCAAAGTAGAAAGTCAAGAAACACCTGGAGTAACAGGCAAATTTGTCCTTGGAATATGGAATGAAGCAGGGCAAAGGCTAATAGAGTTTTGCCAAGAGAATGCACTGGTCATAGCAAACACCCTCTTCCAACAACACAAGAGAAGACTCTACACATGGACATCACCAGATGGTCAACACCGAAATCAGATTGATTATATTCTTTGCAGCCAAAGATGGAGAAGCTCTATACAGTCAACAAAAACAAGACCAGAAGCTGACTGTGGCTCAGATCATGAACTCCTTATTGCCAAATTCAGATTTAAATTGAAGAAAGTGGGGAAAACCACTAGACCATTCAGGTATGACCTAAATCAAATCCCTTATGATTATACAGTGGAAGTGAGAAATAGATTTAAGGGACTAGATCTGATAGAGTGCCTGATGAACTATGGACCGAGGTTCATGACACTGTACAGGAGACAGGGATCAAGACCATCCCCATGGAAAAGAAATGCAAAAAGCAAAATGGCTGTCTGGGGAGGCCTTACAAATAGCTGTGAAAAGAAGAGAAGCAAAAAGCAAAGAAGAAAAGAAAAGATATAAGCATCTGAATGCAGAGTTCCAAGGAATAGCAAGAAGAGATAAGAAAACCTTCTTCAGCGATCAATGCAAAGAAATAGAGGAAAGCAACAGAATGGGAAAGACTAGAGATCTCTTCAAGAAAATTAGAGATACCAAGGGAACATTTCATGCAAAGATGGGCTTGATAAAGGACAGAAATGGTATGAACCTAATAGAAGCAGAAAATATTAAGAAGAGGTGGCAAGAATACACAGAAGAACTGTACAAAAAATATCTTCACGACCAAGATAATCACGATGGTGTGATCACTGACCTAGAGCCAGACATCCTGGAATGTGAAGTCAAGTGGGCCTTAGGAACAAAGCTAGTGGAGGTGATGGAATTCCAGTTGAGCTATTTCAAATCCTGAAAGATGATGCTGTCGAAGTGTTGCACTCAATATGCCAGCAAACTTGGAAAACTCAGCAGTGGCCACAGGACTGGAAAAGGTCAGTTTTCATTCCAATCCCAAAGAAAGGCAATGCCAGAGAATGCTTAAACTACCGCACAGTTGCACTCATCTCACACGCTAGTAAAGTAATGCTCAAAATTCTCCAAGCCAGGCTTCAGCAATATGTGAACCGTGAACCTCCAGATGTTCAAGCTGGTTTTAGAAAAGGCAGAGGAACCAGAGATCAAATTGCCAACATCCGCTGGATATCGAAAAAGCAAAGAGTTCCAGAAAAAGATCTATTTCTTCTTTATTGACTATGCCAAAGCCTTTGACTGTGTGGATCACAATAAACTGTGGAAAATTCTGAAAGAGATGGGAATACCAGACCACCTGATCTGCCTCTTGAGAATTCTGTATGCAGGTCAGGAAGCAACAGTTAGAACTGGACATGGAACAACAGACTGGTTCCAAATAGGAAAAGGAGTACGTCAAGGCTATATATTGTCACCCTGCTTATTTAACTTACATGCAGAGTACATCATGAGAAACGCTGGGCTGGAAGAAGCACAAGCTGGAATCAAGATTGCAGGGAGAAATATCAATAACCTCAGATATGCAGATGACACCACCCTTATGGCAGAAAGTGAAGAGGAACTCAAAAGCCTCTTGATGAAAGTGAAAGTGGAGAGTGAAAAAGTTGGCTTAAAGCTCAACATTCAGAAAATGAAGATCATGGCATCTGGTCTCATCACTTCATGGGAAATAGATGGGGAAACAGTGGAAACAGTGTCAGACTTTATTTTTGGGCTCCAAAATCACTGCAGATGGTGATTGGAGCCATGAAATTAAAAGACGCTTACTCCTTGGAAGGAAAGTTATGACCAACCTAGACAGCATATTAAAAAGCAGAGACATTACTTTGCCAACAAAGGTCTGTCTAGTCAAGTCTATGGTTTTTCCAATAGTCATGTATGGATGTGAGAGTTGGACTATAAAGAAAGCTGAGCATGGAAGAATTGATGCTTTTGAACTGTGGTGTTGGAGAAGACTCTTGAGAGTCCATTGGACTGCAAGGAGATCCAACCAGTCCATTCTAAAGGAGATCAGTCCTGGGTGTTCTTTGGAAGGAATGATGCTTTAGAAGGAATGATGGCCAGTACTTCGGCCACCTCATGCGAAGAGTTGACTCATTGGAAAAGACTCTGATGCTGGGAGGGATTGAGGGCAGGAGGAGAAGGGGATGACAGAGGATGAGATGGCTGGATGGCATCACTGACTCGATGGACTTGAGACTGAGTGAACTCCGGGAGTTGGTGATGGACAGGGAGGCCTGGTGTGCTGCAATTGATGGGGTCGCAAAGAGTCAGATACAACTGAGCAACTGAACTGAACTGAACTGAAGGTGTATCTTAGGCTCAGAATGTAGTCTTGGTAACTTTTCCATATGAGCTTGAGAAGAATGTATATTCTGCTTTGATTGGATGAAGTGCTCAATAAATAACAACTAGATCCAATTGATGGGAATGGTGCTGTTCAACTACGTCCTGCTGATTTTTTGCCTGGTAAATCTGTCAGTTTCTGATAGAGGAGTCCTGAAGTTCACTCCAACTATGATAGGGGATTTATCTATTTCTGAAAACATTTATATCAGTTTTGGCCTCACATATTTTAATACTGTCTTACTAGGTGCATACACATTTGGGATTGTTATGTGTTAATGTGCCCTATTTTCATTATGTAATTGTCTCTGTTTATCTTTCATAAAGGATTGGTCTGAAAGTATATTCCTTGGTCTGAAATATGCTTTATCTGAAAATAAAGTGATACTCCAGCTTTATTTTATTAGTGTTAGCATGGTATATCTTTCTCTATATCTTTACTTTTAATCTTTTTTTTTCCCTCAGTGTCTTTAAACTGGGTTTCTTTTTTTTTTTTTTAAGACTGAAAATTTTTATTGAAAAGTCACATAATCAAGGCAGTCAAAACTAAAAGTTAAAAGGTATCATAAACATTACAGAAACAAAAATGAAAACAATCTATATAGTTTTTGTATCTACCTAAGAGTTTTAATTCTGATCTTTTGTTGAGATCAATGTGAGATTTCATGCAAATAATTGTCTAGCAATTAATAAATCAATTTTAATAAAACCAAGAGATCAAAAGATACCTTCGGCAAGTACTAAATCATACTGCTGATGTAATGCTTTATTACTTTATTTTATTTATTATTTGTTTATTTTAATCTTAAGTGGAACAATAAGCAATTAAGGATAAAATCCAATTTTAAAAGATGCTTTAAATTCTGTAAAACATTCCACATGTGCACTAAATTTGGTCAAGTGGTCTCACAGAAGGACTGACAGATGATGGAGTCAAGAGCCATGACTCCCTCACTGGAAGGGGCCAAGTGCCTGGAGGGGGAACCAACAGGAGGCGTGGATAGGTCTGCAGATGAAGGAAGGCAAGAAAGGGTGGAGGATTTTTTTCTCACAGCTTCCTTGTGATGTAGGAGTTGAGATTATTGACCAAGAAAGAGGGATTGCAAAGAGGTGGGGGTTAGCGATTTAAGAGCAATACAATCTGATGGAGGGTTGAGAGCCAACTAGGGAAACAGCACAGTAAACTGAGGCAGGAGTAGACCCCACTTTTTAAGACACCCTAAACTGGGTTTCTTGTAGGCAACATATAGTTGGATGTTTTTTAAATCTATTATGGATACAATTGGATTAAGATCTGCTGCTGCTGCTGCTAAGTCGCGTCAGTTGTGTCCGACTCTGTGCGACCCCATAGACAGCAGCCCACCTGGCTCCTGTCCCTGGGATTCTCCAGGTAAGAACACTGGAGTGGGTTGCCATTTCCTTCTCCAATGCATGAAAGTGAAAAGTGAAAGTGAAGTCGCTCAGTCGTGTCCGACTCTTCACAACCCCATGGACTGCAGCCCACCAGGCTCCTCCGTCCATGGGATTTTCCAGGCAAGAGGACTGGAGTGGGTTGCCATTGCCTTCTCCGGATTAAGATCTACCATATTTATAATTGTTTTCTATTTGTTTCCCTTGTTCTTTGTTTTTGTCTTCCATTCTTTGCTTTCTCTGGTTTTAATTGAGTATTTTATGTGATTCCATTTTCTGTCCTCTCGTAGCATATCATTTATGCTTACTTTTTAAGTTGCCATCCTAGAATTTCCAGTATACATTTAGAACTAACCTAAGTCCACTTACAAATAACTCTATACCACTTCACACATAGTACCAGTGTCTTATAACAGAGTAAACCAATTGGGTTTACCAGTTCCTTCCTCCTATCTCTTGCAACATTGCTGCATACATTTCATTTATCCATAGTTATTAATATAATGCATCCAATGTATTATTGCAGTTATCATTTTGAATAAGGTGTTATCTGTTAGATCAGTTAAGAATAAGAAGAATAAAATATTTATCTTGTATTTCTTCTTTTGAAGGATAATTTACTGGGTACTGGATAATTTCTATACTAGTGGGTTTTTCCTTTCAACCTTTATATAGTTCAGCCTACTCTCCTTACTTGAATGGTTTCCTAAGAGAAGTCTCATAGGATTCTTATCCTTGTTCCTCTCTTAAGTTTTTTTCCCCCTCTGACATCTTTCATCTTTCTCTGCATCTTTTATTTCCTGCAGTTTGAATATCATATACCTGGGTATGGATTGTTTTGTATTTTGTACTGCTTGGTGTTCTCTGAACTTCCTGGATTTGTGTTTTGGAATCTATCATTAGTGTTGAAAAATCTCGGCCATTATTATTGCAGGTTTTTTTTCCCATTCTTTTATCTCTTTCTGGTATTCCTATTGTACATATGTTACACCTTTTGTAATTGTCCTACAGTTTTTGGATATTCTGACTCCCTCACGTGAGGCCCATGTTTTAAAAAATTTTCTGTTCAGTTTGAGAAGCTTCTGTTGACCTATCTTAAAAGCTTCTTGATTCTTTCCTCAGTTACACCTAGTCTGCTGATGAGCTCATCAAAGGCATTCTTTATTTCTGTTAGTGTTTTTTTTCCCTATCATATCCATTAGATTATTTCTCAGAGTTTCCATCTCTCTGCTCACATTACCCATCTGTTTTGCATGTTGTCCACTTTTGCTGTTAGAGCCCTTAGCATATGAATCTTGTTATTTTAGATTCCCAATCTGATAATTCCAGAATCTTCATTATAGCTGAGTTTGATTCTGATGCTTGCTTTGTCTCTCCAGACTATGGTTTTTGCCTCCTAGCAAACTTATAATTTTTGGTTGAACGCCAGACATACTGTATCAGGTAGACAGAACCAAGGTAAATAGGCCTTTAGAGTGAGGTTTTATGTTTGTCTGGCTAGGAGTTAGATTCTTCTTACTCTTTGTTGTAGCTGTAAATTTTAAAGGATAAGTTTCCTCTGGTGTCCTTTTGTCTCCTCTTTTATCTTTGGGTTTTCCTACAGATTCTGTTAATAGAGGCTGAGCCTGGCTTCAGTTGTAATCTGATATTTTACAGGAACCCTGCTGATGCAGTGGTAAGATATGAGGGAAGGAAGGGGAAACATTCTGTCATATAATTCTGTGACTAAGTTTCACTCTTTTAGAAAGCCTCTGCCCCTGGGCTGTAACCTTCACAAGTGTTTCTCAGCTTTTTTCCCTTCACTTCATACAGCTTCTTTCTTCCCTCACGTAGGTTATTGTGGTTGTTGCTTGGTCAGTAAGTCGTGTTCAACTCTTTGCAACCCCGTGGATGGTAGCCCACTAGGCTCCTCTGTCCATGGGTTTTCCAGGCAAGAATACTGGAGTGGGTTGCCATTTCCTTCTCCAGGGAATCTTCCCAATCCAAGACTCTAACCCTCATCTCCTGCATTGGTAGGTGGATTCTTTACCACTGAGCCATAGCTTCCTTTGAGGTTAAGTACTTGTTCAAGGCAACAAAATGCTCTGGGCATATTTCAATATAGTTACTTCTCCCTTCCCACTATTGGAAGGGAAGTACAAGGGGATTGTTCTTTGCTGTTGACAGTGAGAACTTGATGGGGTTTCTGGAAGTAGAACTCACAAAAGTGTCAGGGCCCCTTTAAGGTTGGGCCCCAGGAATTTTCATCTCTTCAGCTAGTCCTTGCCCAGTCTCTGGCAGTACTTGGTTATCGTCTAGGTATATCTACCAGTTGTTGGCTGTTGGTTTCTGATCCAGATAAATTGATCTCTGTATTGCTTTTAAGTCTGAGTTGCCATATATTTAAAGTTATTTTGCCATTTTTTTAAACTTAGCTGTAATTTAAGACTATATGATACCATGGTAAGTTTCACATTTCTAATAAAAGTAAATTTTAAGTTCAGAATGGTGCCACTGGATATTCTTGACATATACAAAATTTCTTTCTCTGTATTAATGCCTAAATAAGAGTTCCCGCCATATCTCTAACAGCCAAAATGATGTTTGATACTTAATGTTTCAAGTGTCTCTATCCATTCTTGTTTATGCCAAAGCTTTTAGTGTGTTTAAACAATATGAAAATTAATAAGTAGCTTAAATTGAGGTATTATTTTATACTTGTTGCAAACATTTGTTTGCATGTCAGTACTCTTTTCCTTGCCTTATTTCCCCTAAGATTTGATTGAGTTTTTCTTGAAGAAAGTTACACTAAGCTGTAGCACTGATAGCAGTTGTCTGCAACAGAGCTCCCACATGCTGCTCCTCCATCTTTCCATCAGTCTTTCATGTGGGAGGAAGTTTTGTTGCTTGAGAACATGTTTGGGAAATTTAACAAAATAATTGTCTGATCATAAGCTTGTACTAGAAAGACACCTAGGAGCATGCTGGAGTGATTTTCTTTAAAAAGATGATAAACTCAGTTGACTGTCTGGCCTATCCCACTGTATCTGTTACTGAGTTCTTCTGTGTAATGCTTTGAAGAAGTTGAATCCTCCCAGCGTAGCCACTGAGACAGCATTACATCTGATGGCAGAACTTTTTCTTAAATCCTTCAACATAATTCTACTGCAGAAAAAGTATTACCAGAATCTCTTTAAAGTTCCTCAAGTAGGCAGATACTGAAACTAATAAATAAAGGATTGACCTCAAAATAAAGAAGGAAGGTTAGACACCATTTCTTCTCTTCTTTAATATGTAGTTGTGTGGTTTTTTTGTTATTGAGTTGTGTGAACTCTTTGTATATTTTGAAAATTAAGCCCTTGTTGGTCATTATTCAGCCATAAAAAAGAATAAAATAATGCTCTTTGCAGCATATGGATGGACATAGAGATTATACTAAGGGAAGTAAGCAGACAGGGAGACAAATATGATATCATTTGTATGTGAAATCTAAAAAAATAGTATGAACTTATTTACAAAACAGAAATAGACTCACAGACATAGGAAACAAAACTATATGGTTACCAAAGGGTAACCAGTAAAACTTGTCAGTTCCTAGTATTTAAAAGGTCAGATTGATGCACTTGACCAGTGAGTAATTTTGAACTGTCCATAAGCACTGGTATAATTCAGTGATTAAATTTGTTGTTAGAGTGGCTGTGCCTTAAAATTCCATTGATATTAACAAATTAATTGCAATCCTGTTCTCTCAGTAAATGGTTTGGCTCTGTGTTAAAAGGCATGTATGAGGCTAGTGGAGGCTACACCTCCCATAATCTCAAAGGGGTGTTAATGATTCTCAGATCGCAGTCATAACTCTCTTACATGACTCTTCCTGTTAATATCATTCCATCTACTCAAGGTCTGCCAACGTCAAGTAAAGGAAATTAGTGATTACCCGGGAAAAGGAGAATGAATGATATGTAGTCTACCTGATCTAGGTAGTCTACCTACCTAGAAATAATTCTACCCAAACATGAATCTTAATCACGTTCCACTTATTTAAAATGCCTATGTTTTACCTTTTCCTAAACCTTATATTAGGAGTTTGAAAGTCAAACTCACTTTCTAATTCTTTCCTAGAAAGTATTGCTTTTCTGAAATAGGTCCTGTATCTCATTTATCATTATATTCCCAATGCTTTGCACAATGTACATGCTTAGTAAATAATAGTTAGTGACTGATCGTTAGGCTTTAAGTATACTAAACATTATCTTATTTATCATCTTATTCTCTGAATGTATAACACAAATTTACAATTTATATATTTCCTATTCTTTTATATGAACTAGCTTTCCCAAAAAGATTGAAAACAAAAACCAAGTTCTCTATTCTTTATTTCTCAAGTACCTAGTGAGATAAAATAATAAGCCCTCAGTAATACTTAATATTGATTTATAAAATCACTTTCTATGTAAAATTATAATTCCTTATGCAGGGGTCTCTCCATAGTTTTAGAGAGACCTAGTTTAGAAATGTAGTGAAAGTCTATAGTAACTTAGTCATTCAGTAATTACTGTTGAATGCTGTTGTTCGTGGTTGTTAGTCACTAAGTCGTGTCCGACTATTTGCAACCCCATGGACTGTAGCCCGCCAGGCTCCTCTGTCCATGGGATTTCACAGGCAAGAATACTGGAGTGGGTTGCTGTTTTCTTCTCCAGGGGATTTTCCCCACCCAGGGATCAAACTGGTGTCTCCTGTATTGGCAGGCAGTTTCTTTACTGCTGAGCCAGCAGGAAAGCTCCACTGTTGACTGACTGGATATATTTTTAAGTAAAATTCGCTGGTCTTAAATTTAGTTTGAATTTGACAAATGTATGCATCCATGTAATGAATTTCTCCAACAAGATTTAGAGCATGGAGCGTTGTCGTCACCTAGTAAATACCCTTCAGTCCCCTTTCCAGTCGGCCTCTTCCACCTACAGCTACCACTCTAATTTCTAATCCCATGTTACTTTTACCTGTTCATGATCTTCATATAGATGGAATCATCCAGTATGTGTTCTGTGTCTGGCTTCTTTGACTCAACATAATGTTTTTGAAGTTCATGGATGCATTTCTTTTCAAGAGTGTTCATACTCTCATAACTTCTTTAAAACTTAGTGCTGACCTCTAATACTTCATATTCATCACAAGTGATTTTTCTTTGTTCTCTAGAACTGTGAATTCACTTTATTATCTTTATCACTTTATTATAATATTAGTGATAGATGTATCATCACTGAAATATCTGCATGTAAATTAAGTTGAAAATGTAAAGATATAATCAAATGAAACTCAAATATCTTTAACATTATTGATTCTGTAAGGCAAAGTTGTTTTTAATACAGTGTTTTTCACTAGCATACAGTAGGAGCAGTTTCACCTTTCCTTGCTTTTGTGTATTTTCCAGACACACAGACAAAAATGAAATGTTTAATTTTTCCTTTGTATTGTATGTCTTAATAGAGATCAGATTAGCTTTCTTCAGGATGAACTTGGATAAGGGCAGTAAAAAACCCTATTGTTTCCAACCTCCACTAAGATGAACTGGCAATGTGTCAGGAAAATTCCCAGTATGGAGCAGTTTTATTACAATTCAGTACAATTGGTTCTTGCATAACCTTTAGAAAATCATACATAAAACATTCTCATCTATATAAATAAAAATCACCCACACACTTTATTAATAGCTTTGTTCACTTTTTCCCTGGGACGTGTGCTGCATGCTCCTACTGTGCCCCTTTACAGTCTTTTTTTAAGATAACTTTCTATAAGCTTTCTTTAAAGCAAAAAGGTTAGATAATATTAGGAATCAAATACAAGTATAATGTAATTTTGATAATTCTCCCTCTTGATCACTTACATAACTAGTGTTTCTAAGTGTCCTTTTTAGTGACAGGGAGTGTGGATTTTTCACAATATATAGTCAATTTAACTTCAAGAAAGAAAGAAGTGAATGTCGTACTTTACATGGAAATAAGAATCATAATTTATTTGTGATGTGTTTGGGGGTTTATTTTCAAACATATACATTTTTAAGGTTTATGTCATGTTAGTATGACCACAGTAAATAACATGGTGAAACCAAGAACATACCAAGTTGAAGTCTCAGCCTTTTTTCCTTAGTCTAGTTCATTAGCAAAAATGTGTTTGTTTTCAGGTGTCATCTTCCTGAATCCAAACTTTAGAAAACCTTCCATTATTCCCCTAAAGTATGTGTTATAAAATACCCAGATAATTTAATAATAAGCCTTTAGATCTAACTGCTAATTTACAGGAAATACAAGGGTCAAAAGAACATATTAAATGACATCACTGCCCAGAATGGGGGAAATTCTGCAGGAAAAATGACCCAGTTTCCTGAACAAATGAATAGCAATAAAGAGGGCATATGGAGGAAAAATGGCTACTTTTTTTAGATTAAAAGAGATTTAAGATGGGTCATTTATACCTCAAAAAGAGAGAAGGAGAGGGAGAAAATACACTATCAAAAAAGAAACAAAAATACTTTGGAGGTAGTAAATAGAACAAGAATGGTAAAATATTGATAATTGTTGAAGCTGTGTGATGAATATATAGAGCTCTTTACATTATTCTAAGTTTGAGATTTTTTCATTATATAAAGTTAAAATACACACACAGAACAAGAAGGAAAAAAATTGATCACCCTTGTCATTGCAAACAAAATTATATTCACTCTAGGAATAGCATTTTAATCCCAGCAAACAGTTTGTGTTGTTCACTGTGCCAGTAAACAGTAGCATCCTATAAATTAAATTAGTGTATTTGGGGGAAGGAGGGCAAAGTATTTCTAATACAGCTATTCTTAACCTAGAACTCAGAACTCAGTGTCCTCTCTTCTCCCACTGGATGCCGTAAAATAGTAGAAGGTAATGCTTTGTTTGAGAGGAGTGATGAATTTTGAAAGGCAGATACCTCTGTCTTAGGAAAAGCAGATGGACCTGGGTTAACAGTGAAACACAGGAAGTGTCTCTGCCTTTAGCATTAGTCTCCCTCCTGTGCAGTGTGTGGCATTCACCTGGACTTCTGTCCTCTGTGAAGTCAGCAACAGGGCCTTTCTCACAGCCAGCGGTTTTGATTCCTATATTATTCTCTGATAAAATACCTATTTTACTACAGAAGATTTTTTACCTTCTGTTGCTTTTACTTAGTTCTATAAAAATGAATGCTCTTAATGAACAAATTAAACCCTTCCCAAACATGATTTTAGTACAATGTAATTTGCCTTCGGAGAATTTTTTTCTGTGACATTGACTTCATGGTATTTTTCTAGTAGAATAAAGTCTGGGTCTAATCAGGACATAGAACTGCAAACTATAGTCACAATCAGTATTTTGATATTTACCCACATATCATAGCAAAGCAAGTTTGCAAAATCAATGAATGCTGAAAACAGTTTCTTCCGTGAACCTGCTTTTCTAATTTGGAATACTGGTTTTCAGGCTATGGAGGCTTAACCCAACCTGGCTGAAGTGATCTAGAAAGGACCTTACAAATCTACGTTTTAAAACAAACGCCCTTTTTTCTTGGAGAAGGAAATGACAACCCGCTCCAGTATTCTTGCCTAAAGAATCTTGTGGACAGAGGAGCCTGGTGGGCTGCTGTCTATGGGGTCACACAGAGTCGGACACGACTGAAGCGACTTAGCGTGCACCCATGTATTGGAGAAGGAAATGGCAACCCGCTCCACAGTTCTTGCCTGGAGAATCCCAGGGACAGAGGAGTCTGGTGGGCTGCCGTCTATGGGGTCACACAGAGTCAGACACGACTGAAGCGACTTAGCAGCAGCAGCAGAAGCCCTTTTTTCTGAGTTCTCTAGAATCATTCTGCCATGGCAAATTTAAGAGCAAACCAAACATTCCTCAAGCCCAGCTACATGTGTAATTTAAATTATTAAGGTATCCAAAAAAAGTAATCATTTTGCATTTGAACATATTTGCAAAATCTGTCTTTTAAACATATCTGTATAATCTATTATATTAAATTTTGAGCTCTCAGCTGGAGTCATGGCTGTCAGTTTAACTCTACCTAGCCACTATCACAATAACATGAAAGTATAAAGATATCTTGCTAAATATATCTTAGTTAAACTTGATATGTCACATCTTTTAAACCTAGAACTTGTGATGATAGAAGGAGGAAGTTTAAGTACCAAATGAAGTGAATAAGTCTGGATTTTGAAAAATGTTACTATCAAGAGCATTTTTTGTTAAAAAAAAAAATATATATATATATAATAATCCTAAATGGTTATAGCTACTGACAAAAAAATAGTTATTTTATTTATTGAGTACTGTTTGTTAGATTCTTCACTAATCACTGTATTTAGAGTCTTACAGTGTAGAAGTATGCGCTGAGCATATGTACTATAAAATCTCAGTTAAGATTTTGGAGAAATATAAGTGATGGAAGAGTAATGTTTGTTTCATAGTCTGTATAATCTCTGTCAGCCTGGGGAAAAAGAGATCATTTTCTTGAAGTGGTTGGAAGTACTGTAATGAAAAAATTTTAAGCATGTTTTCTAATATATTTTATTAAAATTACCCATCTTTTGATGAAATCAGTATCCTCTCATCATAATGGCCAAAGCTCTTTAGCCCTTCACTGGAGTGCTTTTTATCCTAATTCTTAACATGTTTGCTTTCTGAATTCATTTAACATCTAAAACGTTGTTGACAAAGAAGTGTAGTTTTGACACTTCAGGAAAGACATTTTCTACTTTGTAAAATTATGTTTCTACATGTGAAATTTGAGAAGGCACCAAAGTGAACACTCTATAATTAATTTAAAACTATTGTATTAGCACTTCAGTGCCATTTAGAGGCAGTCCATACTAATATTTAAAATTCAGTTTTTTACATAACATCTTATTATCAATGTTATCAGCCAAATTGAATAATTTTTCTCAAAGTCATTAAAGTAATCCACAGGAACTAATTGTATAAAAAAAAATATATCATGTTGTTTCAAAATGAAATATATCAGTCAAAGGCACTGCTTTATGATGTTTTTGTTTTCAATAAATAAGGCTTTTTCCTCCAATAAATAAAAGCATCACATTATTAATACTTCCCATACTCCAATAATAGGCAGTTTTTCTAATTATCTCCCTAATACCTATAGGCAACTTTCAGTTGTTTTTGCTAATATGAATAGAATGGTAAAGCCCAGAGTCCAATAAGAGTTATTGACGTACACCTGAACTTATCTGACCAAACTTTTTACCAAAGATGCTACGGACAAGAGAACAGATTTAAATTGTATTGCCTGTTTCCTTTTGTTTTTTATGGTAACAGGTAAGTGAGTGTGCAAATAAGTATCAATAGTTAAAAGACCAGTAGAGCAGTTAAAAGAATAAAGAAATTAGATGACATATTCAATCAGCAAACTAGAATATCAGTTTCTGACTGTTTCTCCATCCTCCCAACTTCCCATATGAATTCCTTGTTGGCAGGAACTGTCCTATTCTTCCCTGTATTCCAGATACATTGCCCAGTGTAGTTCATTGGAGCCAATGTAATGATTTAGGCCAGAAACTTAAAACCTTCCATGAAATGTCATGATTTGCTTCTGGCAGGGAAAACAAAGTGAAACTGGAATATGCAAAAGGAGGAAAGAGCCTCTCTTATCTTACATAAATAATGTTTGAGGGAAGAGTATAGATGTTTAAAATTTTTTTATTGTTAATTATATCTGTGTTTAGCCTATATTATTTGTCTTTAGAGCATATTATGTTACCAGAACAAGCTCACTTTTCAAAAAGTTTGGGGATTTTGCTAAAGTGCAAACAACAGCTTGTAAAAAATATAACACATACACACATATAACCAGCCTAAAACTGCTTGTCACCAACCCCAAACTAATGACTAGAAGCTTCAAACTCTGGGTATGTATATGTGCAAGATTATAACTAAAGTACTCGATGGTTACTGATAGCATGTGTGTGTGTGTGTGTGTGTGTGTGTGTGTGTGTATGTGTATGTGTGAGTTAGCAACCACATGACAATGTATTCAGTATTGGTATTTGATAAATAAGGGTTAGGATTTTTTAATTGGGAACTAGAATAATAAATTGCTCATGTACCTTTAAAAGTATCTCTTTTTAAATTGAATTCTTACTGAGAGAATAACTATTAAAAATTTAGTTGCAGTCTTTTTATCATTTTGCTTTGATTTTATACTAAAAACTACCAAGAAGATAACATTTAAGTGTATCTTTTTCAATATGACAAAGTTACATAAGAAGAGAGTCCCCTAGCACGTAAAGAAAAATGCAATTATTTTCTATTCTGAATCTCCAGACTGCTGTTTTAGAAAATCATATCTGATTATTTGCTCAGCAGAAGATTATTGAGTTGATTTAGCTGTGATTTTATTTAACAAAGCTTCAACTGCATTCCTACTGTGGAGTCCGAAAAAGGTAGAGAGATATAAATGATACATTCAAACTGTGATTTTTGTGAACAGGGCCATCGATGCACCCCTCGGAGCTAATAGCGGAGATGAGAAACAGTGGGTTTGCGCTGAAACGAAATGTACTGGGGAGAAACTTGACCGCAAATGATCCATCACAGGTAATGATCTTTTTATCAGTAAGCTGAAAATGTCTATAAATCTAAATGTGATTGCTTGTGAATTGCTACTTAATGTTTTCCAATATGCATATATCCATAGGAAGGCAAGATAGAGCAAACAAAATGCCTAAAATACATCTTGATTTTGCTTCTTTATTATTTTAACCTAAATGAGAAATTGTTTTTAAACCTATATTTTAATAAACGAAACTGCTTCTCTGGGTTTTTGTGGATAAAATACCTAACTGATCTGGTGATAAGGTTGTTAACTTTTTCCTTCCTGCTAACTTACCCTGAAGTGACGTTAAACAGAACCAATGAGAAGTGTATAAAAGCAAACCCTTCAAAATAATGGAAAATATTTTAAACAGTTACTCGATTAAACTGTACATAGATCCAGAAATGGTTGAGTTTAAAGGGTTGTAGATGTTCTAATATAAACCATTTATTTCATTTAATGAGGAAACTGGAGCCCACAGAAGTTAACTGATTTCCCTAAGATCATGGGGCTATTTAGAGACAGAGCTGAGACTAAAACCCAGACTCCCACTGGCATAAACTTGTGCTGCTCTGAGAGAGTCACATTCCATCTCAAACATTGCTAGGGATTGTACGTGTAACCTATCTGCTATGTATAAAGTGAAGTGAAGTGTTAGTCGCAGTCGTGTCCTAATCTTTGCAAGCCCATGAACTGTAGCCCTCCAGTCTCCTCTGTCAATGGGATCCTCCAGGCAAAAATACTGGAGTGGGTTGCTGTTCCCCTCTGCAGGAGATCTTCCCCACACAGTGATCAAACCCGGGTCTTCCGCATTACAGGCAGATTCTTTACCTGAGAATACCAGAGAGCTCTGAGCCACCAGAGAAGCCCATTTATTATGTATATGTACTGTTTAATATATTTAATAATGTACTGTTGAAATTACAAAGGCAAAAAGTGTTGAGTGTTTTGACCTTCCTGTAAAGTTCGCGACCTTTGTGGGTTTTATGTTTCATTAAATTAAAAAGAAAATATTTAAACCCACAAGTGTTTAAATTCAAACTTAAGAGAGAATTGTAAAGCCATTTATCCTCCAATTAAAAATAAATAAATTTTTAAAAAATAAAAGTGCAGAAAGGTTAAAAAAAATAAAAACGAGGGAGAGTAGAAGCCATGCTTTAAACATTTTATCTATGTTTCTGTATCGTCCTCTCCTGATAAAGCAGTCATCTTAATCTCTTAGGGCATTATGATCCTCCTTGGCAGGTAGACTACAAAAATTTTTGAATTCCACTTTCCAATCCAAAATGTCATACTCATCAACAGTATGTCCCTAATATAAAACTTATTTGTAAATGTTTTCTGACAACTAACTTGTTTTCTAATCTAGCAATTTAATGATGTTTTTGTTGATTTAGGAATATGTTGCAAGCGAGGGTGAAGAAGATCCAGAAGTTGAATTTTTAAAGTCACTAACAACCAAACAAAAACAGAAACTCCTCAGGTGATTAAAAAGTGTCTGTTTAATTAATTCAACTACATTTTTTCTTATGTTTCATTTTAGGGTCATATTCATCTCTGATCCTAAGTTTAAGGTACTTAAACCATGTATCACGTTGATGTATTGATTTATTCTTCAGCTACAGTAATATAGTTTTGTCTTTCAGGAATATGAAAATGAATGTAAGATTATGTACTCAGCTTATACCACAAAGTCACTGCACTTTTCAGAAAATTTAGTTTGGAAATAGATTTATTTGTAGGTTTTACTTTTCATAGTAGATTTGTATATCTTTATATACAGTTTGTTCTTAGAAGATTTTGTGAGCCATGTATTACTCTCAGTTTTATGAGGAATGCTGAAAATGCTAAAATTTAAAGTAAGTATGAATCACGTTAAACAGACTACCTATGGATTAAAGAATCCAAGAAATGTCTGGTGAGTCCAATAGAGGGAGCTCATGTTGTTTCAATATGTGGAGTTTTGAGGATGGCTGGACAGAATCCAGTGAGGACATTTTTATTTCAGAGTAACTCAAATATATCATATAAATAAATGTTACTCTTCTGAGAATGTGAATTACTCTTTAGAAATGCATAATGCCTTAATAGAATTGTCCTAATTATTTATTTAATAAGGCTAAACAATTGTTGAAAACTAATATGTGATCTTTTATATAACTAAAATAGAGTATTAAAAATGTAAAAATATATTCTTATTCTGAATTTCTGGAGAATATGTTCTTGAATTTTGACAGTGTAATGTTGTTTAGTATTTACATATTTTAAAATAGTACATACATAAAATTAATGTTTCATTGATTAGAGGTTTATATTTGAGTTTGCAATTGATCCAGCTAATGTTACAGACCTTTCTTTATGCCGCGGTGACGATTACATAGAATACTATATAATTTCAAATTCTGATTCAGTAAAAAAAAAAAATGTAATAGTCATTACTATAGAGGACAGTATACCAAGACAGTTAATGTATTTTTTAATTTAAACTTATTGTGTATGTGCCTTGAATAAAAGGAAGAAAATGATTTGTTGTTTAATAAAAGTAAAGAATGTGTTTGTAAAAGTGGTAAAAAATACCACTTTTAATGTTTCTAAGAATCTGTATTGTCTATTCAAAATTTTATATTTGTCAGTGAAAGGACAGACTATTTTTACATGGCCTATTACTATTTTTTCCCTAATAACAGGAAATTAGATCGACTCGAGAAGAAAAAAAAGAAAAAGAAAAAAGATAGAAAAAAGAAAAAGCTTCAGAAGAGCAGAAGTAAACACAAAAAACATAAAAACAAGCCCTCCTCCCCCTCCTCCTCCTCCTCCTCCTCCTCCCCATCCCCACTGTCCTCCTCCTCCTCCTCTAGTGACAGTTCAGAAAGCAGCAGCGAGAGCGATGGCAAAGGGACAAAAATACAGAAGAGGAGAAGAAAGAAAAACAAGCGTTCAGGGCATAACAACAGTGATTCTGAAGAGACAGGGAAGTCTAAGAAGAGAAAACGGGATGAGGAACACTCTTGCAGTCACAGTAACAAGGAAAAGCCTAAGTTTTTAAAACAAGAGAGTTCTAGGGAGAATAGCAAACGGAGCCATTCTGATTCTGACAGAAAGCCCAGAAGCCATGACCAGAGTCCAGGGAAGAGAGGATCTGGAAGAAAGGAGAGGAGCAGCAGGAGCCAGAGCAGGGATGAGAGGAGCAGGAGAAGCCGGAGCAGAAGTCACGGTAGTTACAAGCCAAGAGAAATAAGGAAACGGCCACGGCGCAGTCCAAGTGAAGATCGGGACAGAAGAAATGACACCAGATGCCATGGCGCAGATACGTACAGAGGAGGGCAAGTGCACAGAGAGCATTACCGGGAGATAAGCATACTGGAGTGACACCAAAAGAATGGAGCAGAGGTAGAGAACAGAGGGACTTCCATGCGACAATAAACTGCAAAGAAAAACATCTCCACTTTTTTCTCAAATACCTTTAGCAAGGGCTAAATTGTATACTGTTGTCTTTCTAATAAGAAGCTCTATTTTAATTTTTCATCTCTGTAAACTGTTACATCAAGTACAAAACTACATGAATCCCATAAGAATAAACTTTGCAAATATTTGTAAGTAATCTATTTGGAGGCTGTAAAAACATATTCTGTTGACAAAATGTTTCTTGTATCCTATACTGAAATAAAAACCCCTTATTACTCTGTGACATTTTCATCATTAAAAGAATGACAGTACATTGAATGGATATAGTTTAATTATTTTTTCAATTCACATTTATTACTTTTAAGATTTGAATTTACTTGAAGCCAAGTGTAATCGCTGTAGAAATTCCCTGGTATGAATTAAATAATGGGTTGATCAGTATTACTGTAAGACTTTAAACTTCTTTCAGTTGTTTTGCTCTAGGGTAAGAAGCTAGCTACATTTGGATGATGTGTTAATTTTCTATGCTGCCTTAACAAATTACCTCAGTCTTAATGCAAATACAGCTCTGGAGATCAGAAGTCTGAAATGGGTCTCACTGGGCTAAAATCAAGGTGTCAGCAGAGTTGGTTCGCTCTGGAGACTCTGGGAAAAATCTGCTTGACTATTTCAGCTTCTAGAGGCCACCTGCATTCCTTGGCTCCTGGCCCCTTTCTTCCATCTTCAAAACTAACATAGTCAAGTCAGATTCTCACACCTAATTGCTCTGACACTTTGACATTCTGCATTGTTTTCAACTTTGGGGGACCCTTGTGATTCCATTGCGCCTGTCAGGAGACTGGGATAATCGCCGTATTTCAAAATCAGCTGATTAGCAATCTTCATTCTGTTAGGAACTTTAATTCCCCTTTGCCATGTAACCTAACATCTTCATAGGCTCTGGGTTGGGGCTGCTGTGTCATTAAGGGATCATTATTCTACCTAGAACAGATGGCCTTTCAACTACTGACATTTCAGCGATCGCAGTTTACTTCTAAAGGTTAAGCATTTATTGTCATGAACGAGTAAACTGTTTAGATATATTTCATAAGCATAGGTATGTGTGGCAAACATAAATTTAGCTATAAATTTCCCCTTGTGTTTCAAAGCGTATGGTAAAGGAGAACTATAGAAAAAATCATTTAGTTCAAATTACAAGTAACATGCAATTCAAAAAAATACATAGTAACCATCACATACGCACGTATTATCATCATGGTTCCACATTTTAAAAACACCTCTTTTTAATACAATACAAATACTCATTAGTTCAGATGGTTTTTGAGAATTGGCAGTCCTAGTTTCATAAATTTATTAGAAAATAATTTAGAAGAATTACTGTAAGACCTGTGTATCTGGTGTGCGTGTGTGTATATATATCTTTCTCTTGTATATGCACACACAGATGTCCTCTGATTTACAAGCAGCTAACTGAAGATGTAAAGCAACTCTTTGATTATTTACATTTTTAAGAGAGTTGGGAGAGGAGAACTTGAATTCCTCCTCCTGTACTCTTCAGTAACTTACTGTGCACCTCAAAATCCCCTTCCTTCTTCATTTAAAAAAAGAAAGCATGCATTTGAGATTGATAAAGACTGCTAATTTACACCTTGAGTTCATCAGTGTCGCACTGATTATTTCCTATGTTATGCCTTTTTAGACTTTATAATTTTGATAATGTCAAAACCTATGCAATACTTACTGCCTTAAAGGATTTCTGAACCTGTAGTGTTCATGAAGGGAAATGTTGAAATGCATCCTGTAATTAAAATGAATTCAATACATTATCATTTAACACTTCCACAAAAGTGTGGTGCCTTTTTAACTTGAAGGTGACCGCAAGAATTTTTAAATCTCTGGTTAACTTATCCTTCACTGAGAAACTATAAAGCAGTACCAGTACCCCCAATATTCTTATCAACCCAACGGTGAGAAAAATTCACATGTAGTTATAGAAAATGTTGGTTTGCTGTTTGGCTTTCAGACTTGGTCACCCAAGGTTGCTAGACAGCCCCAAGGAGTTAGCATTCCAACTTGGCAAACTTAAAAACTGAAGGGAGGCATTTTCACGTATAATCATAACATGGTAACAGTTTTAAAGAGGCTCACCTGACTTATTCTGCATATTCTAATGTAAAGGCAAAAGCAATTCAAAGTGATTTTTTAAATGTTAAACATCTTGTTATCCTTTTGCTTTTGAAGTATGAGGTAAAAACCAGAGATAAGGCTCATAATAGAAAGTATGTCTAGTTGTATGTGTAGAGGTTTTCCTAAGTACTAACTCCAAAAAAAGAATCCTCCAAGTTTAATGCGTATGATTCAAGAACAAAAGTCCTCAACAGTAACTTTTTTTTTTTAGAAAACCACAGGAAAAGTCTGGTGATAAGTCATTCTTCCGACCCTTAATAGAGAAATTCTTTTCAAGAAATCTGGGTGTATCTAATGACATTTCTTATTTGTCCAATGGCCTGACATAGCACTGGCTAACTTCGGAGACTTTATGGGGGTCCCTTCCTCTCCTTGCCCTGGCTTAACATAGAAGGTAATTTAACACTAGCAAATTAATTCCTGCAGGAGGTGCTGTCGATTTACAAATGGTCAGGCATGATCAGGTTACTAGGTTAGGACTTGTTTATTTATCTGAATGTTTATGTGGTAAGGTAGTCATCATTTAATTTAATAAATATGCCAGAATAGGCAAGGTTGCTGCAGCATAGCAGCAGGTTTCGGCTTACCTTGCAGTGGGAAATGGAGATCTTGCTTTGTATCATACGGTTTTAATCTGAAGAAAGCTTTTTATCTGGAAGGCTTGAAGAGCCCTTCCTTGCTGTTCTTCCAGGAGATGGCTTGCTGACAGTGAATCACGGTGCTGTTGGGAGCTTGGCTTTTTCCCGTTTTTAATCACCAAATATTTACTATGCTTCAGCGTTGACTCTCAAAAATTTTAAAATCCACCTAAGCCATTTCACTTTCCTCCTTAGGAAACAACCGCTGGGCTGAGGTGCGCTGGAGGAGGCCACTGCAAGGCCGCACCCGCCACACCCTGTGCTTAGTAAGATCTGGGAGAAAGCTGCATTTTAGCTTCAGTAGCTGAGCAGTATTAAGAAATCTTTATTTCGATTTTCTGAAAAGAAAACCTAGATAGTTACCACTTCTTGAAAAGAGAAAAAGGCATGCAATAGCTGCTGGTCTTAGGAGCAAGTTTTTCAGATCAAAAAGGAGAAATGCTTTTTAAAAGTTGTGAGCAACAACTAAGAGGGAATTATAAGGTTTGGGAGATGCGATGGCAACCCAATACTGATGAATCTCCTCAAACCCCGTTACTGCTGAGAAGCAGAAACAGATCCTCTTCCTCTACCCACTTTCTCACCTCTTCACTCCACACTTAACACCCTCAGAATATAATAATGAAGCGGGGTGAAACGCAGGAAACGTAACGCAAAGTAATGCACATTCTGGCCCAAACTACCCGTGAATCGCCTTTCCCCGACTCGTAGACACGGAAAACCCCAGTCCTTTCAATCTGAAGGTCCTCCAGATGGGACGGGCAGAAGCGGAGGTCCGGAGGCTTGGGTGCTGACCGGATCGTGGCTTCCAAGCACCTGGCCTTAGACTGAAAGGAGGCCAGATGGGGGCTGGAGTGAGTCCCGGGCTGGCTTGCTCTACACATCCCGAGGCGACACCACCCCTGCGCACTGTGATGCTTTCCTAGACACGCGTCTGGCAACCTTCTGAACATACCTCAAACCCACATGAAAGCCTGATTATTAGGGGGCCCGTCTCCCTCCTAGAATAAGCGAGGAGGCCGCTGGACTACCCACCGACGAAGTGTAACAGGAAAGGATGCGGGCTAACTCGCAGCACCGGTCCTCCTCCCCATCCCCGACCCCACCGGTGGCCCACTCAGAAGAAAATCCAGGCTGTGGGCCAGGGGAGCTGCGCCCTGGGGACCAGCGCGCCAGGGCCACCACGCGCCCTCGCCTGCCAGTTCCCGCCTAAGCTCGCCCGGCCTCCCGCGCGTTTCTCCTCTGCAGGTCGGAGGGTGGACTTCGCTAGTTAGGAAAGCGAGCCAGTATCTCTTGTCTCTCGGGCTCCACAGGTGAAGAGGGCGCTTTAGGACGCTGATGCTAATCTCTCGCTCCCGGGGCAAAAATGAAAATATTGACTCTTGCCAGCAATCTGCAAGCAGAAAACAGATCAGGGTTGCGGGGCGGGGGCTGGGGGGTGGAGAGGGGACTTATCAGTCTGCATTTTTAAAATAAATATATCACCCAGAAATGGTTGGATGTTTGCAAAACAATGTAAAATCCCTGGTATGAATTCTAAAGGAAGAGAGTGTAAGGATCTTGGAAAATCTAAAGCCTTGCTTTGCTTTCCCGGGTCCCTGAGAACAGGCCCTAGAGGAACATGTTTCCATGGACTTGCTGAAACCTTCCCTTAACTGGAGGTGCAAACACACTGTATATATTTATATCAATAACATATAGGGTAGGCATGTCTGTATGTATTTACCTCATACATATTTCTATAAACTCCAGCGTCTGGAAAGGGTGGGGGTAAATAACACTGAACGGTTAAAATTATGGAGAAGGGATAATAACTGATTACTAATTTGAAAGTAAATAAACAGGTGACTTTTTCAGATCAAATTCCTCCTTGGATCGTTACAATAAATATCTCTGAAGGAAGCTCTCTATTTATGTTGTCATTGATTAATTCTTCACTACCTCATTTGATTTCGATTTAGAACGATTTGATTCTAATTTAATTAGCATGTAATTTGGATGTACATAATTACTGTAATTATGACATTCAGGTAAGGCAGCTTTAGGCTGAAAGGCAATTTCAAATTTTCTAGCAACCTACTTTGTACTTGGAAATGGACAAGGACTTTGCGCCCTGCTATCCAAGTAGTAATTAGCACATCTTTGAAATAGGCAGTGCGGCGGGATTTGTATTAAAACAGCAAATACAAACCCAGCCGAGTTACCCGCTGCAAAGGTGGCTGAGAGTTCCGGGAAACGCACGGCGTTTCCCTGGCGCAAGATCAGGGAGCCCGGCGCCCCGTCGCCTCGGCCGGCTTTATCTGCTGCGGGCTCCGGCGCCTCTGCGGCCTTGGGTGCCGGATTTGGAGGTGTAGCTTTTAAGATTAAAATACAATAAACGTGCGGGGAGGGTGGGGGACAAGAAAGGAGGGGAAGAAGCCATTGCACGACGTCTGAAGACGAGGGGTGGGGTAGTGGACTAGGAAGAGGAGGGAAAGGGGCGGCGGGAGGACGGCGAGACGCAGAGTGGAGAGAAAATTGGTCAACGCCCCCAAGTGTTATCCGATTTTAGATTTGGGTTTCCACGGGAAAAGGCGGGGGCAAAGGGGATCAGTTCGCGCCGGCGGGCAGGGCAGACCCTTCGCAAGGAGCTGGGAGGAGGGGTTTCAGGACTTCTGTCAGCCCTCGGAGACCCTGACCGCCCCGCCGGGTACCGGCCTACCCAGTAGCCCCCAGCACTCGACTCCGGCTGGACGGCGCCTGGAAGACAGCCGCGAGGCAGGAGACTGCTTCGGCCATCCCCGGGTCCGGGCTGGAGAAGGTGCGGGTCCCTCGCTTCTCTCCCCTTCATAGGGGGTCTCGGGACATGGGACGATCTGCTTGCGTGCTTTAATCAGCTTGGTTTGGTCGGTCCAGGCCAGGGTCGTTGGGCGAAGAGCGCGGGGGCGCTGCGCCCACGGCCGGGTCCCCATGCCGGCTCCAAATCGCCGCCGACAGCGCCCAGCGTGCTCAACTCCAAGTTGGAAGACCCTGAAATTGCCTTGAAAGAAATGTTAAATACGCCAATTCTAAGACTAGGGCCAAGCAGGGCGTTATTTTATTTGTTTGGATTTTCAGTTAGCACATCTCAGAAAAAACTTCCTTGCCTAGGAGCAATAATACCGGCCGTTACTAAGCAGTGCTCCCCAGTAGCGGGGCTTGTCTTCCCCGGAAGACAAAAACTCGCTTTTCTTTGCTGGATTCGCTCGGTTGTTGCAGCTCGCTGCAAACGCAGACTCCCCGCTCTCGAAGCGGCGAGCGAGGGCGGATAGTGCGGCCTTCCCGAACCCGAACTCTAGATGGCGCCAGAGAGCCGCACTCGCCAAGCTCCTCTTAAAGGAATCAAGAGCGACTGTCAAACATAAAAGCAAATCAGAGTTTTCAGTTTTTTTAATGTGTTAAGAATGTTATTCCTTAAGAAAATTTGTAGCTAAATTATTCTCACTTAAAATAAACACTTAGTATACCAATTACACAAATGGGCGGGATTTATGTAAGATTTACTTCATCTGCATTTTTGTAGTGGGAGAGAGCCTTGGCGAATACAGATAATAGATGCAAATAAGATTAGAGTTAAAATAAATAAAGTTTCCATCTGAATAAAGAGAAATTCAATTTTACACGACTTATAACGATTTGACGGAATGTCCAGACAAGCCGCTCAGGTGCACCATCTAATCGCGTCAAAAGAATGTTTTCCCTCCTGAAGAAGAGAAAAATCTTTCTCCTTTCTTTTTTTCGTTCTTTCTCCACACCCCCTCCCCCACATCAGGTGGAATTCGATTCACTCCAAGGGTTAAAAAAAAAAAAAAAAGTAAATAAAGCCAAAAAAGGCAGAACGCGGAGGGGGAGGGTGTGGATTGCGGCTGGCTGAGAGAAGGGCCGAGGAAAACTTGGTCTTCGTTCCTCTCCTGCGCAGGAAGAGAAGCTACATCGCAGGAAATACTTGGAGACACCGGCTGAAACGAAATCAAATTTCCTCTCACCCGGGACTGAGAGAATTCAGAGCCCCTGCCTGCGCCCCCAACCCCACACCAGCCTCCGAGCAGCGGCCCTCGCTTGCGCTCAAACCAGAGCGGGCCGGGCCCAGGAGCCCCGAGGTGGCCCTGGGGAGACGCGGCCCCACCTCGGGTGGAGACCGAAATCGTCTCGGGGTTCCTGGGCTCTCTCCTCCCACGCACGCCTTCCCCAATTTGCTGGGGCCCAGCGGGTCGTCGCCTGCTCCAGTCAAGGTATCCCCGCGCCCCCAGGTCCCTCTGGGGCTGGAGGTTGGGGAAGAGGGCGGGAGTCTCCCTTGCCTGCTAGTTTCGGCTGGGGGCAGGAGCCCTCTCCCTCCGCGTGCAGGTCCCGCGAGCTCTGCTCTCCCGGCTGGACGCTCACGCCCGACCGCCGCCCGCCGTTCTGGGAAGCAGCGGTGATGGACGTCCGCTGACCCGCGGGGCACAGGCAGCGCGCAGAGGCCTTGATCACTGGGCTGCGGAGGGAGCCGCGAGGCGAGCGGGACCTGCACAGCCAAGCCCTTTGATCTGCCTTTATTATCCACGAGAAACAAAGCTGCCTGGGGCAGACGCCCGGGCGCCCTTATTCCCCGGGAGACCCCACCACACCCTCACCTCCGCGCCGCCTACCCTCAGCCCCCTAAACACGCCAGGCACGCTCTCGACCTCCAGCGCCTCGGCCCCAAGCCCCTAGAGTGAACATAGCCCTGGCCAGCTTCTCCAGGCCAGGCCTGGACGAGAGGGCGCGCGGAGTGTAGGCTGGGGGGCCCGGTGATAATCTGAGCCAGAAGAGAAAATGCCCAAAGAAAAGAAACACTCGAGGAAGAGCCGACCAGCCGAGGTTTCGGGGACGCAAGAAGGGGGAGCGGGAAGCCACCCAGCCCCAGACTCTGCAAACGTCCGGCTAGGGACCTTCGCTGTACGTTTTATCGCTACTTTGCTACTTGGCTTTTCACTACAGTTTGAGAGAAAAATTTTGTTGACTTAATAACAACAGTTTATTTTTTTTCTCCTCTATAAAAATCAAAACATTCATTCAAGTTCCCAAGACAACAATTTTTTTAAATCCCCACACTGCCCCTCACACTGAGGCTGACTTTGCTTGTATTTTCTATTATGAGGGGAGCCTTTTAGATATACTTTTATTCTGTAAATATGTACTTCATTTTCTAAATTAACATTTTTTCAAATTGTGGAATTATTACATTTACCAATTTTCTTTTCGTTTCTCCCTCTCTTTTAAACCGGGGCTGTTAAGTTGGTGGTCAGAAGACAAAGAGAATGAAAATAATTTTCATTTCAATAATTGCCTTCTGGTCAATTTAACTGTGCCTTATTTTGAAAGAGACTGTCTAAATGAGATTCCTGTCCCAAATGTGTTCCCAGGCCTGATCCCAGCCTTTAATTATTCCTGAGTTTTTTTTTTCTTCAGAATAAGACGCCGCACTGAGTAATCACAAAGAAGTCAGAGAGCATCCTTGAACCTTTTCAGAAGCAGCGCCACTGATATTCAAATAACCTGCGAGGGCCATTTGACGGCGCGGGGACCTAGGCATTTCCAATTCACTATTTGCATAGATCAGCCGTCTTTGAAAAGGAAAGGAGCAGTTGTCTTCCATAACATTAAAAAGCCTAGTTATCAAATCAAGTGCTTAGTTTGGGGGCTTTTAAAACGTTTACATTTTATCTCAGGTTGCCCTTTACCGTTTGACATGCAAATTTGGTGCAGTTAATTTAGACAATTAAAAAGATCTTCAAGGGAGCTTTGTCACCGAGAATATTTGGAGTTTTCCCCGTGGACCAGCTGAGATAAAGTTGGCCAGAACAAATGATGTCTAGGAGATTAATTAGATATTTGATAAGACATGAATCCCTAATAAGGGAATACAAGGCACAGGGGGCTGCTGTGTGCTCTAAGTCAAAATTAATAACATTTAACAAGATTTTCATTTAGGCATGAAATGTCTTTTCCGGGGTATTGATTCTAGCGATTTATTCCCTTGAGTCACCTCCTAACCGTAGAGGGTCTTGGGAGGTAAAAGACTTCTTTATAAAGGCTTTTTCCTTTCACTCATTGTTTCTAAATCGCTTTTTAAAAACAAACAAACCCACTGGAGTTTTGCCTGACCTCTCTAGCAGGGGTAGGCATCTCCTCAGTTAAAACTGCCAAGGACCTTTGCTTTTTCGAAGGGGTTCCAGAGTTTTAAAATGTCACCTTTTGAGAGCTCTCTCCTTAAGTAATACAACTACACCTTATAACCCCATTTAATTTATGCTGTTAATATACAAATAAATAATTTTGACTTTGCAAAAACGTATGTGTATTATGGCTTTTTATAACTCACATAAACCTTACATTACCTAAGACTAACATTAAAGGAATTTTTCCCATCAAAAAAGGTCGAGCCATGTAAAGGTTACTGGTGGGGGGCGGGGGTGTGTGTGTAACAGGATTAAAAAAAAAAAGAAAGTGTATTGTTCAGAGTCCTTTAATAATACCAAAATGAAAATATGGTGTCAAGATTTTCTTCATACAGATAAACGCATTTAATTTCTTTAGATGACCTTAACTTACGTGTTTGTGAGTGAAATGATAACTCAACATTTTAAATATATTTTACATATATACTGACTCTCACAAAGTGCATCAGAAAATAATAAAAAAAAAAACTCCCTGAATTTCAGGAATTCACCAAAAAAAACAAAAACAAAAAAAAAACCTCTATTCGAATGAACACTTACAAGAAAATAAAAGAGAACACAATCTTTTGAACCCTATTTTTACAGATGTTACGAAATACAGAGAAACTGTCACTAGACTTCCAGTTTAATTTCTCACCTTCAGCCTTTTTGATGCTTCCTTTTATAGGAAAAAAAAAAGTTTCACTGTAAGTAGATATCAAGCAGGACTTGGAGCATTTTATATATAATATAATCCACGCAAAGGGTCTGTTTTTATAGGTCCCGTTTGTTCTCAAATGTTCTGACAGTCCTTTGCAGGGTGGTGACTTGTTTTTGGAGAAAAGGAAAGAGAAGGGTGGAGGAACCGGGTGGGCAGTAGGGGAAGGAGGGAACGTTTCTATGTATTGCTCTTCGCTCGAGAAGTTTGTGCGAGTGGTGTGTTAGTGTGTGTGTGCACGCTTGAGTGTGCGTGCTTGTGGTTGTAGATCTCCGGCGTGTGTGTGTGTGTGTGTGCAGTTTTTTAAAGTGTTTGTGTCGCAGGTTGGTTCGCTTTTGTTCCTGGAACACGCGTTCGATTCTCGTCTGGGCTCGGGCAGCAGAGGGGAGCTCTTGGCTTGGCCGGCGAGCGGCGGTCCGCGAGCCGAGTGCCGCATCACCTCGCGCCGACCCGGGGGCGGCCCTGGAGCCCCCGCGCGTCCATCCCCCGGTCGTTTGCCCTCCGAACCTCTCGCTCGCTTTCGTTGTCTACTCGCTCGCTCGCTTCCTCGCGCCTCTCTCCGGATCTCTAAGAGTCGTTGGGGCCAGACGCGGCTTCCTTGCCTCCCGCCGAGGCTGCCGCCGCAGCCGCCGCCGCCGCAGCCGCAGCCGCCCGGGCCGCACTGACGCCGGAGTCGTGCAGGATGAGGTCAGGGGACTCGGAGCGGGGCGTCTCCAGGTTGCTGGCGTCCGTGTCACTGTCGCTGCCCTTTTTGCCCCCGCCGCCCCCGTTGTGCGTCTTAATGTGTTTGCTCAGGTGGTCGCTGCGCATGAAGCGCTTGTTGCACACTGGACAGGCGAAGCGCTTCTCGCCCGTGTGAGTCCGCAGGTGCCGCTGCAGCTCGTCCGAGCGCGTGAAGCGCTTGCCGCAGAAGAGCCAGTTGCACACGAAGGGCCGCTCTCCCGTGTGCCAGCGCAGGTGCGCCTTCAGGTGCGACGTCTTGCCGTACACTTTGCCGCAGCCCGGGATGTGGCAGCTGTGCAGGCCCTTGCGCCGCAGGCTCGCCCCGGCCGGGCCCAGCCGCTCCGCCTCCTGGCAGTTGGGGCAGTCGCAGGTGGCGCGGCCGGAGTAGCGGCGGGCCGAGCGCGCCGAGCTCCCCCCGGCGGCGGCGGCCGCGGCGCCCGAGATCATGGCGCTGGCTGCGGCGGCCGCCACTGCGGCGCTGGAGTCCGAGTAGGAGGGCAGCACCGGCTTGAAGCCGTCCTGGGCCAGCAGGTGCTGGCTGGTGGAGAGCAAGTGCGAGGCGGCGGCGGCCGAGGAGCCGAGGCCCGTGGAGCTGAAGGCCGAGTGCGTGAGCGAGCTGAAGTCGGGGTTGTAGGTGCCGAGCTGCGAGTGCAGCGAGGCTTGGGGGGCGCCCGAGTGCAGCGAGCTCTGGAGCCCCCCAGCGGGGTTCTGCACCTCCAGCCACGAGCCCGGGCTGCTGTGCACGTCCCACCACGACGACGCAGCACCGTTGGTCACCTCGCCCGCCGCCAGCGTCGAGTGGAAGCCTGACTTGTACCACGACTCGTACGGGTGCGCCATGCCCACGCGCGGGTACAGGCCGTCGGCCGCCGTCGTGTGCACCTTGGAGATGAAGGCCGATTGGCCTCCCGCCTCCTGCGGGGACACTCCGGCCGCTGCCGCCGCGGCCGCCGCTGAGTTGGAGAAGAGGCCGCCGTAGTCGCTGCTGAAAGCGGACGACGTAGGGGACGTGGAGGCCAAGCAGAAGGCGCTGTTGGCTGCGCCCGAGCCTCCCGCCAGGCCGCCCGAGCCGCGGCCGCCGGTGGCCACTGCGAAGCCCGAGAGGCTGGACCCGAGGTTGCAGCTGGACGAGGAGCGCTTCCAGGGATGGAAGCCGCCCTTGGCAAAGGCGCTCGACTCCGGCAGCGTCGTCAGCGGGCTCGTGTTGCCGATCTTGTTACAGGTCGCCGCCAGCATGGCCAACGGGGTCGTTCCGAAGCGCGGTTCTTCCTAGAGTGGGTGGGGTGAGGGAGGGAGCAAGGAGGAGGAGGGCAGGAACAAGTGGGAGGAAGACACAAAGTGCACCCGTGAGCAGCCCCGTCCCCCAGCCGCTGGTCCCGAGGCGGGGGGCGGGGGGTCGTGGCCCCCCGACTCGCGCCTCCTCCCGGTGAGCTCGCGGAGGATGCGCCGCGCCCCGCCGCGCCCCACGCGGGACAGAGGGAATCCCAAGAGAGAGGGTCCCGGAGCTGTAAAGTTGTTCTTCGGTGGGGCTACAAATCAAAGATGTGTCGGTTCTCCCCGCCTCAGTCGCTGCATATCCTGCCCCAAACTGGACTCAAGTCGCTCGCCTTCCGCTCGCCACAAGCCCGCTCCTCTCAAAGAAGCCCCCAAGTCGCCCTTCGGGATGAAGCGCGGAGGTAAACACATCGGCAACAAACACCAGGTGAGGGCAGAGGCGGCTGAAACAGCGACCGAGGGTGGGGGAAGCTTGGGGCACTCCTCCCAAGGGTGACTACGACTTGATTCTTTTTAATAGAAAACGTTTTAAATGTTTACATACACACACACACACGAAGACAAGAATCCGAGCAGAAGCGACCCCCGCGATGGATTTCAGTCATAGACGAACTAGGAAGCCGCAGAAGTGTAAATGTTAACGTGACTACATGGTCTGCAAAACGATTAAGACTGTTTTCTGGAAACACCGCTGTCGCGTAATTGCAACAATCCCCTAAGCAAGGGGGGGGGGGGGAGGATGGGATATAAATCACGCGGGGGAAAAAAAGGAACCTCTAAAACCGAATATTGAAAGGACTTGCTTGACAAATCCTTTTCTTTCAAAGGCACCTCCTAGGTTCCAATAATTTGGAAAGAATCAATCCCAGAAATGTGGAAAGTGCTCAAAGAAGCTGAGGCTGCAGTCGGGCAGCAACAGTTTCTCCAGAGCCGCCGACCTGGAGAAGCCATAACGAAAAATTACTCCTGTTAAAACAAGTAAATACCGCACTTTCGACTTACCCCAAGTATAGACGTGGCCATAGCAGGTCCCTGGGTGGCGTGGCGGGGCCTGGAGCGAGGCTGAGCCTGGCGGCTGCTCGGTAAAACTATTCGGGTTCCGCGCGGCTCCCGTGTCCCCGCGCCCGCGCCGAGCGGACTCCGGGCTCCCGCCGGCTAAACTCAGCCTAAGTGCGAGGAGCACCCGCTTTGAAGTGCCGCTGGCTGCGCTTCTTACCCAATGAGGGCGCAGGCAGAGCAGACGGGAGCTGCCCAGCAGCCAATCAGACGCGCCGAGGGGCCCAAGCCCGGGCTCCCGGCGCGTGCCAGTCACTGCGGCTAGCGGGGTGGGGGGCGGGGGCGGTCGCCGACTGGTGACTGAAGAAATTACAGCACAATTAAAAATTTACACACACTCACCAAGCCAGGTTTAAGTATCGCTGAGACCGAGTCACAAGCTTCCCCACCACCACCCCCCCTCGCGACCTCCCTGAGAAGATGCAAGTTAGGACTGACAGTCCTCGACTCTCCACTTGTGGGAAAGGAGACAGGAGGGGAGGGGGCGCCGAGGCGGAGGCCACACGAGCAAGGCCCAAGTAGAGATGAAAATGTCAACGCTCACTTTGTGTATCCAGGCTCTCGCCTGCGGAGCACAACTTCAGCTGGAATCCATCATTCTCGCTCGCGATTGTATCATTGTCACTTGTCTACCTGATTCCAGATTCCCAATGGATTCAGTTTTACTCTCAGAGTCACATTGAGGAGAAGGGGTGAAGGGACGGCTCCTCCGAAAGGAGAGAAATAGGCCTCTTCGTCCAGGTCTACACCCACAGACTTGGGAGATTGCCGCATCCCGCCATTTCCCCTAGCGGTCTATGTGACTTCCTAATTGTCGCTCTGGCCTCTGACCCAGTGGGTAATACAAGTGCCACTCACACCCGAAGCTTCAAGTGGTAATTGAGGGCACCCTTTGTACCGTTTGCCAGTGCCTAGATACCAGGTTAACCCAGTTGTCAAATATGACTAAACAGTGGGACGTGCTGATTATCTGCCGGGTTTCGCTGGGGGCTGGCATGGGGGTGGGAGACATCAGCCCATACAACACGCTGCACGAAGCCGCTTATTTTCACAATGCAACGACTTTGGAAACAGAGATCGGCGCGAGCCGCGTCCGCCCCCACCGCCACCCCCGCTGAAGCTGCAGCTTGCTCGGCTGTTTGTTTAACCCGGTGAAGATTTGCATGTCACGTTTCAGCCCAGAATCGAGTTTCTTGCCCTAGCTCCAACCCACTCACACTCCAGGCTGCCTGGGCCTACAGGCTCCTCTGAAGGACAAGGACTCCGGTTTGAGGGGTGGGCTTGCCCCTAGCTCCCTGCTTTCCTGGACGTGCTCAGGGAGCTTCTCCCCCGGACCTCTGTCCGTGAGTACCAGGGACGAGGCCACACGTGGGCGCCTCCACATTTTGCAAGCTGGAAGCATCTTAAAGTCCTCTTCGGATCCTGTCGTGTGATAAGACACGTCCTCAGACAGACAACTAACTACGCTTCTGGAACCCCTTAGTCGCTGAGGTGTTTTTCTTCTTTCTGGGTCTCCCCTTTTTCTTCAGGGTAGTCAGGAGCAGCTTTTGAATCAGAAATATCAGTGCCCTCGACAGACATGGGTACTGGTTTTAGTGTACCACATTTCCCCCTGAAAACCCACATCCTGCTCTAAAAGACATTTTAAACCACGAACCTCAACAGCTTGGGTGCAAAAGACGAGTTGTTGCGGAGGGGGAGCATACAGTACCTCTTGACCCAAAAAGTGCGACCACCGTGGCTCATCTCTTGGCCCTGAGCGGAGCCTGCGTGCATCCTGGTGCACTCCGTAGGTGGAGAAGAGTATATGGGTTGCTTTCTTTGCTTTTCGTTAGAGTATCTTGGCTCAAATGCTCTCCGCCCCCCCACTTTGGTCTAAGGTGGCGAAAAGGCCGAGGAAAGTACGACAGAGAAAGAGGAGAGAAGGGAGAGAGAGTGAGAAGACCCGCGCGGCTCTAATGAAGCTTTGTGTCCTGGGGATTGTAGTAGAAATTGGCAGGGGAGAGGGGGAAGGGGGAGTGTGAAAAGCCCCAGGGACTCGGCGTGGAGGGTTGAGGCGGCATCCTAGCAGCCTGGAAGAACCAGAAAGCCCGGCAGGGGGACCCGGGAGCCCTTCCCAACAGGTGACTTCTGCCCTGGGAGAGCAGACTGGTGTTCGGCTTCCCGTAGAGTCTTCGCGTCGATTTACTAATAGAGGGATTGTTAAGTGGCAGCGAGGCGTTGCCGACTCACCCAGTGCAGCCCGGGGAGGAGAAGCGCGGAGGTTCCCCTCAGCCACCTCCTCCCCCACCCCCAACACACCCTCTCTTTAAGGAAACCTGACAAAGTAATAAGACAATCCAAAAAGCCACTTAGCACTGGTGACATTTTCAAGTCAACCATTTAAAACAATTCACGCTGGTACCTCGGGCTCCCGGCGCCCGGGTTGCCTTCCTCTTCTCCTTTTCCTCTTCCTCCCTTCTTCTCCCCTCCCCCTCCCTGCGTTTTCAGCGTAGTTCCAGCTGTCAGACTCTACGTGGGCACTCGGATATTTCTTTAGATACACATCACCGGATCACAATAAAAGTTAGAAAATCTTCCAGATGATCGCAGGCAGACGCCCTGGGCACTTCAACTTTAAGGTGGGGTGCCCAAGGAAATCTTTCAGAAGTCCAGTTTTGTTTTGTTTTTTTCCCCGTGTGACAGATTTTTTTCTTCCTCTAAAAAATCTAGTTTTTAAACAAAGATCAATGTGTTATGCTGAAGTGTTGAGCTGACTGTTAAAACATTTGGGGAAATAATGACAATGTAACAAAGGCCTGGTTTGGAGTGAATCATCACCCTTTTAAAAGTTAAAGCAATTTTCAGGAGAATAGCTTTCAGCAAACGCTTTACATTATTCAAAACGGCCAAATAATGCTCTATTATAGCGCCTGAATGCTGCCAGTCAGCCCCTAAGTGCAATTTGTGCAAAGGCCCCGGTGCCTTATCTCCACTTCTTTATAAAGAGGTGAATATAAAACAATTTCTTCCAAACCCAGACAGAGAGCACGAAAATTGCTTCCCTTTCTGCAATCAGGGCAATTTAACTGGAGTGCAATTAGCACTATTAAATGTCGATTCTGCATAAACAAATCTGACTGAGCAGCGAAAGTGGGGTGAGAACCTCATATACACTGAAACTGATTTTTTAAAATTATGTATCCGGGTCCTTTACAATTGATCCGTGACGTTTTCATCTTGGAATATATTTACATGGTAAATACACTATGGTTAAATCAACATAATTTTTTTTTTTTTTGCAAAATAAAATTTCAATAAGAATCCTAATAAAGAAGAATAGGGTAATTAAAGGGAAGAGTTCACTTCCTTTGAACAAATATTGTTTCCCCCATCTTGCCTCTCCCGAGAGCTTCGATCTGAGCAACTGCTCAAGTTGCTGCGTTGAGGAGGCAAAGCCGGGGAAACAATTCCGTCATTAGCTCGGATCCGAAGGATTGGAGCTGCTACGCCACAGGGAGAAAAAAAAAAAAAAAAAGATGCTTCTCCTTGATGCAGCGGGAGACGGGAGAGGACCAGTTATCTTCTGAATAACTCGAAATATTAGGTGGCTGCCCAGTCTCGCAAGAGCTTTGGCAAGTCGCAGAGTTGAGCTGCGAATATATGGCACAGGCATGGGGTGGGGTGAGGTGAGGTGGAGTTGGGGGGACTTGAGGATGTGGGCAGGAGCGGAGGTGTCGGGAGAGGAGGAACAGAAGGTTCTCGCCTGGGCCCTGCTGGCTGCTGTCAAAGCCTCGGCCACCCAGACCAGGATGCCCAGGGGCGAGGAGAGGACCAGGAGAGGGGCCCTAAAAAAGGCATTTATCTGACCTGTCCTCCTCTCGCATGCCTTTATTTATTTGCTTAGCCACCAGGCTCCCTTTCTGAATAATACGCACAATTAATTATGCTTTTCATTTGCATGATCTACACTACAGCAGTGATTATCAGGTCAGCACGGTGTGGGAGTTGGGGAGATACATTAATAACGAGTTAAAAAACAAAACAAACAACGACAAAAAAAAACCCACATACAGGGAAAGCTGCCCTTGTGTACCACAGGGGCTGAAGAAGCCTGTACAGAGGTAAGGTTGTTGAGTCCAATGAAGCTTTTCCTCAGTTGGAGTTTGTCAATAGTGGGTGACAGTTAAATGCAGCTTTTAATTAGAAGGGAATCTTTTATCATGGACACAGATCTATATTTTTAAAAGCATCAGCCTTGAGATCAACTGGATGGAGAAAATTAACTGAAAATTAAGAAACTCTACCACAACTTCCACTGAGTTTTCACTTAATATTTGTTCTATAACACCCTCATTCCATCCCAACCCTTGCAAATAAAAGAAGCAGAAAGGTTCAAGAGGCCACTGAAACTTTCATCTTTTCTCTACCTCGGAAGTGTAACTGCTTTTTAGAGATGGGAGGAGATGCAAATCCTTTTTGTCTCTAAGATCTACTGGAGAATCTGAAAACCCTTAGTCTATTAAGGACACTCCACACCTTTGCCACACAACTAATTTTCTGCTGCTAGATGTATCTGGGCCATATATTTTAAGCCTGCCTTGATCTGTTTATCTGAGCCAAAAATGCATGAACAATTAAATGAAAGACTCTGGTGTGTCAAAGGAAGGAAGGTGTCTGTAGACTGTGATGATTTTAATGACTGCAATTATTGGAAGATTATTCGACAAGCATCATAGATTTGTTTACTGCCTTACTTGGAAACTATGGGGGGCCTATTCGCCTTGGGGTTTCACTCCCCCCCCCCTCCATCACCAACTACTACAGAGGGGTCTTAGACATAAGCAAATGTTGGCTTCTTCTTTTCTAGGGCATTTCTACCAAAATTGGACTTCCCTGGTGGCTCAGACGGTAAAGCATCTGCCTACAATGCAGGAGACCTGGGTTCGATCCCTGGGTCAGGAAGATCCCCTGGAGAAGGAAATGGCAACCCACCCCAGTACTCTTGCCTGGAAAAATCCCATGGATGGAGGAGCCTGGTGGGGTACAGTCCATGGGGTCGCAAAGAATCAGACACAACTGAGTGACTTCACTTTTCTACCAAAATGGAACACATTTGTTGTCTCAGCCAACTCTCATGGAACCATCTTTGGAGACACTAAAGCAATCTTTTCACACAGACCCTAAGTTAATATGTTTAAAAAACCCAAAGACCAAGGAATTCTGGTCATTCATCAGCTTCTCCTTGCCAGCGTATTAGTTTCCTCAGTTTTACACTTTCACAGGCAGCCTTTGAGGAGACTTCCAACTTCTCCTTTATCCAGGGTTTAGAGGAGACACAACTGCAAGTTATGAAACAGGACTTTAGGCATACTTAAAATGCCTATTGGAGAAAGTTTGGCTTTTCTTCTACAAGTGTTCCCTACCCCTACCCACCCCCAGCCATATGATTTCCAATCACAATTCCTAATGTTGCACTGTTAGAAATAAGTAAATAAAAAGAAGTATGACTGAGAGCAGTTTGTATCCAAGGAACTTCTTTGCTGTATTATACATAGACACAAGGAATGCAAATAAGGAAGATTTCTTGTCTGATAAAAGCAAAATCATCTTGTCTAACTAAATAAATCACAGCCTGGGTTTTGCTCCTTAGTGAAATTTGAAAAAAGAACAAAAAGGATAGCAAACATCCCTAGTAAGTCCCCCTTCCTCTCTCCCCTGAGGCTCTGAGGCTGCTGTGGCCTGGTCATCCTAGTGCTCTTCCTGGGTCTGTAATCAACCAGTCTGAAGATTAAGGTGGACTTCTGCTGGAATCAAGAACCTGTGCCTGTTCAAACAGGAGCCTGCAGAACTCTGCAAGTGGCAATTAGGAGCCCATTACAAGCCATTAGATTGATCAATGTACCTTAAACAATGCAAACGATTTATATGGCTGATTTATACGGAGTGGGGAAAAGAAAAGAGATGGGGGGAGGATGACTCCATATCCTTCCCATTATCTCACTGTTCTGGAGAAGACCCAGGCCCAGCCTCTCTTCATCACTGTTTAGAACCACCAGAGCGATTTATTCTGAAAACTTTTCAAGCAAAGACACAGGCTCGCCTGGCTCGTTTGGTGGATGGCGAGGTGCCCATTCTTTGCCCCTTTTCTCTTCTAAGGAAGAGCTTAGAAAGACCGAGGCCGGGATTCACAGCGACGCCACTCCCCCCGCGGAGCACGCAGAAGGGAGCGGTCCCAGCTGCCGCCTTTCCCCGGGTCTGTCCCGGAGAGGGGTAGGATGACCTACAGATTTGTGTTGAGAGCTGTGTGGCCTCCTAATTACGGCAGAACACAGAACCATTAGCCCTTGAAGTTTCAGGCGCGACTTCCACCCAGCTCCCCGCGTGCAGAAGACACTGGGGAGGGGGCGCTGAGGAGGGAGGGGGAACTCCTCGGAACAGAACTCCTCGCTAGAGATGACTATTTCAGCTAATCTAAACTGGAGAAGACAAATATACTACAGAGCCGAGGCGATCAAAGCTGGCCCCTGCCAGCTCCCTCCTCCCGCCCTCTTTCCCGCCCCAAAGTCTGTTTGTAGTTGTCTCCTGTGCTGCAGACACTCGTCCGTCTTCTCACGACAAGGAAATTCCTGCCAGTTTTTTCCAGAGCCTGCAAGGAGAGGACAGACGCACTTCACACTTCCTACAGGAGAATTCCCTTTGTCTTATCTCCCCTCCCCCAGTCCGCCCTCGGCTCTGAAATGGGGGGAGAGGCAGCAGGCGGAAAGACCCTGGGCGCTGAAGGGGCGATCGTAATCGAACCCCACTTTCAACTCTGCCCCTGTAGGTCCCCTCCCCCCTTTCTTCTCTTCTTTCCCCCATCTTTTCTCCTCCCTTTCTTTCTCCTTCCCTTTTTCCAATCCCCTAAATGCTCTTACCACTCAAGTCTTCTTGAGGGCTCCCGCGCCCAGAGCCTGGGCCGGCGCCGTTTTTTTCCCGGCCTTAGTGGTTTGGCGGGAAAGGGCTCCGTCCTGGCTTGTCCATGGGTGTTTGAGACAAATCCTTTTGTCTGTGTCTATATGTGGAATGGGAAGCATTACGGGTTGATAATGGATCACGGAAGGAAGAGGGAAAAAAACAGAGAAACTACAGGCACTGGGAGAGTTGCCACCTGTGTCTTTTGCAGCCAACCTGCGATGGGAGCCCAGGATATGGAAACTCTTCTAGATGGCTCATGACTTCACACACACACACCCCTCTTCCCCCAACTGCCCTCATCTGTTCTTTATTATCCTTACTCTTACTCTTCTGAGTTCTTCCCTGAGTTGTTTTCTTCCATTCTCCACCCCGCTCCGCCCCTAGGACTTCCCAGGGCTCTATAGTTAAGTGAGAGACTGAGAAAGAAGGTCGGTTAAGAGTCTCACCAAGCATCCAGGCACTCCTGTGACATCTCCCAGAACCGGCCTGTCCTGGGCCGACACTTTCGTGCTTTCTGAATTTCAGCCAATCTAGAGCCCTCTCTGGTCACATCCATCCCCATCGCGAGGCCAGACTGCCACCTCCATCCTGAAGTATCCAGAGCCGGGTACTCAGAGGGGCAGGGGAAGCTCCGCACACATTAGACACGTGCGTCTCCTCCTGCCCCTCCCCCTCCCCCGCGGCCGCAGGCGGAATGTACATTGATGACACTGACACACTCACTCGGGCACGCGCCAGCGGCGTCGATCCTCCTTCCCTGCCAGGCAGCAGCGGGCGAGACGGCCTTGAGGCAGGTGACATAGCCTCGGGGAGATAGACTCCGCGCTCCAGATGCCACCCTGGGACTTGGGGGTGTTCGGGTCCCCCAAAGCCAGCGGCGGGGCTCCCCGGCCGGGTGGCCATAGGCCTCGCGGTGGCGGAGCCTCCGGTCCGCCTCCTGCTGTGATCCCCGCGCCGCCCCATGCTCGGCGTCCCGCACAGCACCTTCACCGCCGCAGCCTGCGAGCGCCCGCCTCCGAGAAGCCTGCAGTCCGCCCCCTCGCCTCCGCAGGCTCGGTTACATCTGGGATGCATTGCCCCTTAATTGTCAACCCCATCGCTGTGATCAAGTGAACGTTGCTAATCTCTACATTTATTGTTTAGGTAAATAGAGGCTGCGTTTAATCAATACGCGGGGCCCTAGCCCTCGCAGCGCCAAGTAACTTAAGTCAACGGTGAAGATTTCAGTGTGTGCGTAATTATAGAGCACACGGAATATTCACTCCAGCCTAATCCCACATCCCACCCGGGGGAGCGAGAGGAGGGAACGTGAGGAATCTCCACCCTCCGAGGGATCGAGGGCCGGGTCCCTTCAAGGAAGAAAAGGACTTGGCTGTGACACCACGCGCCGAGCGCGGGGGCCTAAGACTGGACTGGGAACTGTCCTGACATCCGAGCGGCTAAAGCCGGCGTTCCGCGCCGTCTTCCCGAGGCTTCTGGCCGCCTCCGCTCCAAATTTGCAGCGGTGAAGAGGGTGGTCCCCCACCCGCAGGTCCCCGCCAGACAGGAAGACTGAGGGCGGGGCCCGGGAAGGAGGGTGGGGCTGTATTCCCGAAGCCCAGGACTCCGCCAGCGGTCAGGGTCTCTTCCTCTCCCTCAGTTCTGAGCCCCCGAGCTCCTTGCCCCGCGGGAACTCTCGAGAACCCCAAGCCCGAGCGCACAGAGCTCTGGGGTATTTGCGCATCTTCCTAAACAGCTATTGTTTCCTAATTAAGAAGACCTTAGCCCAACGCTAGGTAGAGCTACTGGGACTCGCTGCAGGGAGTGGGCAGGCCTGGGGAGGTGGGCGGTCCGCACTGGCGGGAGGTGATGTCCGACTCCTAAAGCAGCTTGGCTGCTGGAGTGGCCTCTGGGCTCGGCAGGGAAAGGGTTAATTAGCTGGGGCTCATCCTGGTGGTTTTGGCGAGAACCCAATCTCTGGCGTCGCGCTAGAGTGGGGCCTAAGAGGTTGCGCCTCCAGTTTGAGATACTAACGCTCTCTCCTTGGGCACTTGGTCGCTAGGGTTTGTTTCTCCTGGTGCCTTTTTCTCCGTTGCATTCCCGGGAATGTTCGATATAAACAACCAATAACTTTGGTTGTAATCAGATACTCGCCTTGCACGGAATTGCCCCGCTTTCAATATGCTGGATTCTAAAGTCAACTGATGATTTGCAAGTTTAGGGTGTCAGCGCAACCACGGAACTAAATGACAGGTGGGACTTGAATGGGGGCCATGGTTCTGGATGGTAGCTGGCTGGTTTTAATTTTCGGAACTGAACAGTTCTCGTATAAGGTATCTCTTTTTAGCTTTCTCCTTCCCATAAAAGTTGAATAGCATTTAGAACAAGAGGAAGATTAAACACAAATGTCAGGGCAATCCTAAAGTCCTTTTTCTAATACTTCTTCCTGAGAATCCTGTCTGCCAGCCTCAACCTCCCACCAAGCCTTTGACTCTCCTTACCAGCTATGCAGATCTTTCACTGCCCTGCTACAAACCAGCCTGCCAGTCAGTCCACAGGACACATAGTGTCAGACTTCTTTGATTGGAGACAACTTAACTTTTTCTATATTGTGGCTGTTTTTAAGCTAAGTCCAGGAAAGAAAGAAAGGCAACAGGACTGATGTCCAGGTTTTCTGGATGGGGACAAGCCCTTTGGGACTCTCAGGAGCTGGGTGCAAGTTAAGGTCCACCACTTAATGCTGTGACCTTGAGTGGGCCAGGAAGCTTCTCATTTTCTTATTCTCTAAAATGAAGCTAATAATTTCGACTTGAAGGGATTGTTAGTATAAATAAAACTGTGTAGGGAAATTCCTAGCAAATGCTCAGTACTTATTAATAGTTGCCTCCCCTTTGCCACTGAAATTCCCAACTAAAACGTTCTGTGAAACTAAAGATAAAATCAACAGCTACCCTAATATAGAATTTTGGTGCATATGGAAACCACAGGGCCTAGTAAAGAATCAGACTGAAGGAGGATGAATGCAAGGACAGCCCGCAACTGCCTGTTTGGGAAAGAGTGAGATTAGCTGCTTCAGTCAGCAATACATCTCATGGTCAGACTTTCACAGGTCTGCACATGGGGGACGGAAAATGTCTCTAACAGTAATAGCTAATGTTTATTGAGCATGTATTACATGCCAGGCACTCTGTCAAGTGCTTTACACATAGCATCTAATTTAATCCACAGGATAATTTATCAGGTATTATTGATCTCTCTCTTTTTAAACTATTTTTATGAAAACTCCCAAATATATATATATTTAAAAGAAGAGAGTATATTATAATGAACCCCTCTATGTTGATCACATAGCATCAATAATTGTCAGCTCCTAGCCAAACTTGTTTAATCCCTATCCCATCCATTTCTTCCTACCTTATTTTAAAGCAAATTTCAGACATCATATCATTTGTAAATATTCCACTACTTATTAAAATATCAAAAGACAATAACCCTTGAAAAAAAACAAACTACTATACCATGTTATAATCATACTAAACACTTTTGAAATAATTCCTTAATATTATCAAACATCTAATCAGTGTTCAAGTCTCTCCAATTATCTCATAAATTATTTTTTACAATTGTTTTTCCCCCCAGATCTAAGTAATATCAACACGTTCAGTCTCTAATGTCACTTTTAATCACAGATCCCTCTCCCTCTTTTTCTTTCCTTGCAATTTATGTATTGAAGTAACCTAGTCATTTGTCCTGATATCATTTTTATAAATGAAGAAACAGACTCATATAGGTCAAAGGAATTTAGTAAGAGATAGAAAAGGAATACAGACATAGCCACATCTGACTCCAGAGTCCAAGTGCTTAATGGCTTTATCATATTCTCTTTAGATCAAGTGATGAAAAGCAAGACACAGGAAAAGCACAAAAAGATTTCAGAACATGCCTGACTCGCTTAAGTGACTAGTTCCTTTGCTAAGTACCCACAGAAAAGTGTTCACTTAAAAACCCAAGCAGGGTTTGAATGTGGGAAGAGAAATTGAAAACAGGATAACCCAGAGTCCTCCTTCTGGTTTGAATCCAGCTACATAATTCCTTCGTGCAAATGTATGTATAACGTGGTGAAGGGATTTTTATTTCCAACACATATTTAGCAAGGCAAAAACATTTCTTAAATGAATCTACCAGTTTCCTTTTCTCTCTTCTCCTCTTTATATAACTCGTATTTCCCCCTTTTCTCTGTTCTCCATAGCTAGATAAGGAGAAAACATCTCTTTTAAGTAGTTATTTTAAAATACTAGTCAAATTAACAATTTGGTAGTTTGATATGTGATATCTGGCTTTTGTTACGGTAGTTTTGAAACCACAGTTACCCTAGCAACTGAATACATTTTTTTCTTGAAAAATTTTTTAGCTGTCTGGAGGAAGAGAAAAAAGAAAAAGAAAACTTCTTGCCAGAATTTCCCCATAATAGCCTCCATTAACTGCAGTGACTTCTATTGGAGAGGCCAGCACTGCTATCTCCTGCTGTCACCAGTCATTCACTGATCCAGGAGATGTTTTGTTTGATAAGGCCAATTTGAGCTTTATAAAACATTTATTTTTTCACCTCCAAGGAGCAAATACCAGTAAGGATGGAATTCAGCGTCTATCACTGGATACCATACAAAGGCCTCAACCCGCCAGTGGAGCTTCTGGGTAAGAAGAAACGCTAAAACAAACGTAAAAACTTTGTTTATTTAATTTAAAAAATAGAGGGAGGATGGTGCAAGGGCTTTAGATCAGCCCCTTGAGACTTAGCGTGAGGTTAAAAAAAAGCAAGTAGATGAGCCAATAGTCCACTCTAGAATCTTTCTGGAAACACCTTGTGCTTAACCACTCAGTCATGACTGACTCTTAGCAACTGAATGGACTGCAGTCTGCCAGGCTCCTGTGTCCATGGGATTTTTCCAGGCAAGACTACTGGATTGAGTTGCCATTTTCTTCTGCAGGGGATCTTCCCAACTCAGGGATCAAACCCAGGTCTCCCACACTGCAGGTGCATTCTTTACCAACTAAGCCACCAGAGAAGCCCTGGAAACATCTTTGTAGGTGAGCAATTGCCCAAAGTGAACAAGGATGTGAGATAAAGAAATAAGAGAGAGGGGGATGCCCATAGCATTGTTTTATAGATTTGATAAAATATGTATTAGCATTTCAAGGAGGTGAAGTAGAGAAGGAAAAAAAGCTGTACATTAGGGTTTTTTGGAGTAAAGAGACTGTAAACACTTGTAAGAATATTCATTCATTTGCTTCTGAATAAAATTCCCCTCACAATAATGTTTCTAATGCACACAACTCTAGATTCCTCTTCTTAACAAAACAGACTGACTTTGTAAATTACAAATATCCAAATTCTTTCTCTTGAGTAGAAGGAAGCTTGGTTCAAGACCTCAGGCTACGGTATGAGGAACCCAAAAGGCAGAGAACGAAGTGCTGGGCAGTTCTGCTCCTGTTGTTAAGATGCCTCCTCTCAAGAGTCTCCCAGGCCAGGAAGTCCTCCTCTGCAATATAAGGGCTCAACAAAAATAAGGTTTCAGTCCTTCCATTTTATTTTAGATTGCCCTATTGAGGGAAAATATTTTGACTTGAGGAATTATATTTTGAACCACAGTAAGAACTAAACAGAGGATGAGATGGCTGGATGGCATCACTGACTCGATGGACATGAGTCTGAGTGAACTCTAGGAGTTGGTGATGGACAGGGAGGCCTGGCGTGCTGCAATTCATGGGGTCGCAAAGAGTCGGACACGACTGAGCAACTGATCTGATCTGATCTGAAGAACTAAACAAAGAGAGAAAGAGAATATTGCTTCTATTTGTGGAAAATACAATTACTCCACAATAAATTTATCCTGAACAGCCACAAAAAATTTTGCAAACATATGCATATTCCTCTCTAGGTCAAAATAGGAAAAAAAAAAAAAAAGGCAGAAACAGCAATACCAGCTAGGGATCTTTCTTAACTACCTGAATCACTAACGAGATCTATTGCTTCTTTTTCCTCCCAGCTTTTTTGAGATATAATTGACACATAACATCTTGTAAATGTAAGTCAACAACATGTTGGTGTGATACAATATATATTTTGAAATGTTACCACAATAAGGTTAACCTCACATAATTACCTTTTAAAAATTATTCTTTTATTTTTGGCTGTGCTGTCTTTGTTGCTACAAGTGGGCATTCCCTAGTTGTGGCGAGTGAGGCCCCTGACTTGTTGCAGAGCAGGGGCCCTAGGGCACGTGGAAACTTCAGTAGTTGCGGCACAAGGGCTCAGTAGTCGTGGTGCACAGGCTTTGTTGCCTCGAGGCATGTGGGATGTTCCTGGACCAGGGATCACACCCATGTCCCCTGCCTTAGTAGATGGATTCTTAACCACTAGACCACCAGGGAAGTGTCCTCCACCCCCTGCCTGCCTCTGCTTTTTTTTTTTTTTTGTAGTGGTGGTCATGGTAGAGACACCAACATTTGAGATCTACTTTTTAGCAACTTTCAAGTACACAATACGTGTGACTAACTATAGTCACTGTGCTGTAATCATTAGACCTCCAGAACTTACTCATCCTATGACTTGGAAGTTTGTACCTTTTGGTCAACATCTCATTTGTGCCCCTTCCAGCCACTCAGGAATTCAGATTGAGTACAGAGGGAGAAGGCAATGGCACCCCACTCCAGTACTGTTGCCCAGAGTATCCCATGAATGGAGGAGCCTGGTAGGCTGCAGTCCATGGGGTTGCTAAGAGTCAGACACAACTGATCGACTTCACTTTCACTTTTCACTTTCATGCATTGGAGAAGGAAATGGCAACCCACTCCAGTGTTCTTGCCTGGAGAATCCCAGGGACGGGGGAGCCTGGTGGGCTGCAGTCCATGGGGTCGCACAGAGTCGGACACGACTGAAGCGACTTAGCAGCAGCAGCAGCAACAGAGGGTATGGATGGTTTGTTTCTGCTCCACTGTATTTGAAGCCTCAGCTAGGAAGACTCAAAGGTGGGGATGGTGGTGGTGACTTCAGCTATCAGAGACTAGAATCATCTGGATAAGTCTTCATTCACTCATTCATTTACTATCTGGCATTAGATGCTGGGTGGGCTTCCTAGGTGGCACTAGTGGTAAAGAACCCACTTGCCAATGCAAGAGACACAAGAGACGAAGGTTTGATTCCTGGGTCGGGAAGATTCCCTGAAGGAGAGCATGGCAACCCACTCTAGTATTCTTGTCTGGAGACTCCCATGCACAGAAGAACCTGGTGGGCTACAGTCCCTAGGGTCGCAAAGAGTTGGACACAACTGAAGTGACTGAGCATGCACTCCCGGGACATCTATACATGGTCTCTCTGCATGTTTGCAGACTGGTTTGGACTTCCTCACAGCACATATGTGAATGCCTAGAGCCATGTCCCAAGACAAGATGAAACAACACAGTATTTTTGTGATCTCTTGATTGGGACAGACACAAATATTTGCTCAGGTTTGAGGGACAAGGACATAAACTCCAGCTGTCCATGGGAGGAGTGTTAAGATCACATTGTAAAAAGAGCACTCAGGGTATGAGATACTGTTTTAGTCCCTTTTGGAAAATACTATCTCTAAGAATATATGTATATACATGGAAAGGGAACTTTCTAATAGAGTGCAAAGAGTTGACAGATACCTGAGAGCTATCTTTCACTGTCTGGCAGTTGAAAATTAAATTGTTTCCTCTGCAATTGCCCACCAAACACGAATACCCAGTTTGGAATTCATAGAAGTAAGAAAGAAGTATTAATATTTTGTGTGATCCATTAAGAAATAGTAAAGTCTGTCTGAGATGTAAAGCAGGAACTTACATATTCCCTATGCTTCTTTATTCGGAGAAGACAATGGCACCCCACTCCAGTACTCTTGCCTGGAAAATCCCATGGACGGAGGAGCCTGGTGGGCTACAGTCCATGGGGTCACTAAGAGTCAGACACAACTGAGCAACTTCACTTTCACTTTTCACTTTCATGCATTGGAGAAGGAAATGGCAGCCCACTCCAGTGTTCTTGCCTGGAGAATCCCAGGGACGGGGAAGCCTGGTGGGCTGCCGTCTATGGGGTCACACAGAGTCAGACATGACTGAAGCGACTTAGCAGCAGCAGCAGCAACAGCATGCTTCTTTATTAAGAATTATTTTTCACTAATTTCTTGCAAGTGTAAAGTTTACAGTGTTTTGATTAACATTTTGCTCTCACATGCAACTCATCAGCAGATGAACAACAGCAAGTGCAGAATTTCAGTAACTACCAGTTTCTCTTTTGGCTCGAAACACTGTAGTAAAAATATTCATCTAATAACTTGGTCACTCTCATCTTTTTAAAGTAAAATGTAATAGGCAGCTTTAATAGAGAATTATTGACAGTCTCTCAGTTGTGTATTCGTTTTTATTAGCTTCTATTCGATTACATAATGCAAAGCTTTGGAATATTCTAAATCAGCCTGCACCTTTGAAAGAAACTTCGATACTTTTCTTTGTTACTATAAGTCTTTTCCTTTTTAATATTAAAAGAGACTGAGGAAATGTCTTAATGTTTGGTTAATAAATTAAAAACCCATGTTTAAATGCTTTAATATCCTGGTCCTATTTCACTGTGTCATCAGGAGTTGATTTATCAACTGTAAAATTACATAAGATATCTTTTAAATGTAGAACTTTTAAATGTAGATAATAGTTGGACTTCTGTACAGACACTGTGATCTTCTGATAATGTCTATATCAATTGTGACAGCTCATTGTAGCTCACCCAGACCAGCTCTGAAACCAGTGATGCCTTTTCAGAGATCTGAGACAGGTCACAAAGCTGGGCTTGATTTCACTATCTAATGCTGGTTACACATACGTAGTTCAGGCCTTTTCCATTCTTCCCTGAATGCTTTCTGCAAAGTTATGAACAAAATACTTTTTTAGAGAACCAATTGGTGTGTTTGTTTGGGTGACCTTTCAACTGAGAAGACAGAAAAGATATGGATTATATTACAAGGGCAGATTCAAAGCAAAATTTCGAAAATCAATAATTTGTCATTTTAAAACACTGAGTTGAATGGAATACATCTCAGTTAATAGTTAAATTAGATCTGGAGGCATGAATTCAGAGCTAACCCATTTTTCTGTGTGCTAGTTCCATCATAACTGAGGGATAAGGAAAAGTACACAGAAATGTATGGAAGTTAGGATTCATCTCGCTACATGTGTCAAAAAAGTCAGAAACCAAGATAATAACATTGGCTTGAAGTTAACAGAATAGAAGCTTACTTCTAAACCCATATGGCAGCCCCGTGATCGTCAGGAATTTAATGCCTCTCTTCATGCCTCACCTATTTTACTAAGGACACAGGCATAGAGGTCTTATGGGTTTCCCAGCTGGCACTAGCGGTAAAGAACCCATCTGTCAATGCAGGAGACACAGGTTCAGTCTCTGGGTCGGGAATCCCCTGAAGGAGGAAATGGCAACCCACTCCCAGTATTCTTGCCTGGGAAATCCCATGGATAGGGGAGTCGGGCAGACTATAGTCCTTGGGGTCGCAAAGAGCCCGACATGACTGAAACAACATAGCATGCTCACATATAGGTCAGGATGACTACTGATTCTACCTTCTAGTCAGCAGAAAGAAGGAAAGGAAACGGAAAATGTATTCTTTCCCCTTAAGAGCATTACCCAGGAGCTTAATTTAACACTGTACATCTCATGTAATATAATTTGCTCACATGGCCACATCCAGCTGCAAGGAATGTTGGGAAATATAGTATTCCTCATGACCATGTTTCTAGATTTTAAAACCTACAAGGAAAAGAGAGAGGTGAGACATTGGAGGGCAAATAATATTCTCCACCACAAAGTATGTGCTTTGCATGAAGAGGAGTGATCTAGAAACCAACAAACTGTTGTGGTGAGGCAATTTGTACTAATTTGGGCTAGTCAGTATATGGCTGAATAGCAAAATAATCTTGAAATTGCTTCTGTCTCAAGTAAACATCAAGTATTCCAGGCCAGAATACTGGAGTGGGTAACTGTTCCCTTCTCCAGGGGATCTTCCCAACCCAGGGATTGAACCAAGGTTTCCCACAAAGCAGGTGGATTCTTTACCAGCTGAGCCACCAGGGAAGCCCAAACATAAAAAATTGTATCTAAATAAGACAAAGTAATTATTATTGATATTGTTAAGTGTGAAATGGCTTTATGGTTATGTTAACATAATGCTTTATTTTTTAATGATTTGTGTTGAGTATGAAGAGATGAATAACATGATCTCTGGGATGTTCTTGAAATACTTTTGCAAAGGAAAAGGGAAAAAAGATGAAGAAAATATGGTCAAAATATTGATAATTTTGAATTTGGAGTTTTAGACATATGGGATTTATCATCCTACTAGAGTTCCAAAGAATAGCAAGAAGAGATAAGAAAGCCTTCTTCAGCAATCAATGCAAAGAAATAGAGGAAAACAACAGAATGGGAAAGACTAGGGATCTCTTCAAGAAAATCAGAGATACCAAAGGAACATTTCATGCAAAGATGGGCTCGATAAAGGACAGAAATGGTATGGACCTAACAGAAGCAGCAGATACTAAGAAGAGATGGCAAGAATACACAGAAGAACTGTACAAAAAAGAGCTTCACGACCCAGATAACCACGATGGTGTGATCACTGACCTAGAGCCAGACACCCTGGAATGTGAAGTCAAGTGGGCCCTAGAAAGCATCACTACAAACAAAGCTAGTGGAGGTGATGGAATTCCAAATCCTGAAAGATGATGCTGTGGAAGTGCTGCACTCAATATGCCAGCAAATTTGGAAAACTCAGCAGTGACCACAGGACTGGAAAAGGTCAGTTTTCATTCCAATCTCAAAGAAAGGCAATGCCGAAGAATGCTCAAACTACCGCACAATTGCACTCATTTCACACGCTAGTAAAGTAATGCTCAAAATTCTCCAAGCCAGGCTTTAGCAATATGTGAACCGTAAACTTCCTGATGTTCAAGCTAGATTTAGAAAAGGCAGAGGAAACAGAGATCAAACTGCCAACATCCGCTGGATCATGGAAAAAGCAAGAGAGTTCCAGAAAAACATCTATTTCTTATTTATTGACTATGCCAAAGCCTTTGACTGTGTGGATCACAAGAAACTGTGGAAAATTCTGAAAGAGATGGGAATACCAGACCACCTGATCTGCCTCTTGAGAAATCTGTATGCAGGTCAGGAAGCAACAGTTAGAACTGGACCTGGAACAACAGACTGGTTCCAAATAGGAAAAGGAGTTCGTCAAGGCTGTATATTGTCACCCTGTTTATTTAACTTCTATGCAGAGTACATCATGAGAAACGCTGGACTGGAAGAAACACAAGCTGGAATCAAGATTGCCGGGAGAAATATCAATAACCTCAGATATGCAGATGATACCACCCTTATGGCAGACAGTGAAGAGGAACTCAAAAGCTTCTTGATGAAAGTGAAAGTGGAGAGTGAAAAAGTTGGCTTAAAGCTCAACATTCAGAAAACGAAGATCATGGCATCCAGTCCCATCACTTCATGGGAAATAGATGGGGAAACAGCAGACACAGTGTCAGACTTTATTTTTCTGGGCTCCAAAATCACTGCAGATGGTGACTGCAGCCATGAAATTAAAAGACGCTTACTCCTTGGAAGGAAAGTTATGACCAACCTAGATAGCATACTCAAAAGCAGAGACATTACTTTGCCAACAAAGGTTCGTCTAGTCAAGGCTATGGTTTTTCCTGTGGTCATGTATGGATGTGACAGTTGGACTGTGAAGAAGGCTGAGCGCCGAAGAATTGATGCTTTTGAACTGTGGTGTTGGAGAAGATTCTTGAGAGTCCCTTGGACTGCAAGGAGATCCAACCAGTCCATTCCGGAGGAGATCAGCCCTGGGATTTCTTTGGAAGGAATGATGCTAAAGCTGAAACTCCAGTACTTTGGCCACCTCATGCAAAGAGTTGACTCATTGGAAAAGACTCTGATGCTGGGAGGGATTAGGGGCAGGAGGAGAAGGGGACGACAGAGGATGAGATGGCTGGATGGCATCACTGACTCGATGGACATGAGTCTGAGTGAACTCCGGGAGTTGGTGATGGACAGGGAGGCCTGGTGTGCTGCGATTCATGGGGTCACAAAGAGTTGGACATGACTGAGCGATTGATCTGATCTGATCTGATCTGAATATAATATATATATATATATTTAGTAATTGAGGTTGAAATTTCTAAATCCTAAGTGGTAATATGAGTTTCTTATAGGGTTGGCCAAGTTACTTAATGTTATGGGTCTCAGTTTCTTCATATGTAGAATGCAGATGATAGTATCTTGTCCTAACCATTTAAGAGCACCACAGTGAAGGTCAAATGTAAAAAATGCCTATGAAAGTGTTTCAGAACCTATAATGTAGTATGGCATCAGTTATTGTTAATCATATGCTTGCTGTCATTTTTGTTATCATTATTCATGTAAGGGCAAAGGCTGTGTCTCATTATTCACTGCTGTACCTCTAGTGACTGGGAAAATGCCTGGAACATCATAGATACGAAATAAATGTTTGATGACTGAGAACAAAAATTGGTAAGCAAAAAATTGTATCTGTAACTGACACGGGATAGAAGAGCCATGAAAGCTTATCCAACAACTTCCTAGTACATATTAAATGACCAGCTTAAAATGACACAGGGTGGCAGAGTGTCAGTACAGGGGAAAGGCAAAGGCATAGTCAAGCTCAAAACCACAAGGGAACACCAGAGGCCCAGAAAGAATGTTTTTTTCTTTGTAACTGCCTTGGGAAAAGCATGCCATAATATAATCATGTCACTTTTTGTTAGAGTCCCAAGGAACAGTGCATTTTCTAGCAGTACTCAGTTTTGTTTCATTAACTACTATTTCTAAACAGGAGGCCAACCAGAGGGGACTCAGAAGTCCTTTTGTCATGCAAACATTTTGTTTCCAATGGTCCCTATTGTAAGAACTGGTCTTGTAAATAGAATGACTACCTACCTCTTTTCTTTAAAAGTTCTCAAAATTCTGTTACTGGTTGTAGCCAAAGGTGTGAATTCTGTTCAAGTTTTTCACAGGAAATTCTCTTCTTGAGTATGCATGTGGATCAGTCATTTCAGCAGCGTCCTGATACAACAGGGCTGAATTAGATCCACATTGTCAGATTATCGCTCTAGTTTTGTGTGTGAGATATGTATGCTCAGCACTCCCCTAGCAAATAACAGCAGAGAACAATCATTCGGTAGCCAAGATTACAATGATAGAAATGATCAGATATTAATTTATCTTGGGATACATAATTTATATTATGTATCTTCATACAATACACGTGTATTTTTGCTCATGAAATCTATAAACTGGTTAGGTAATTCTGCTGATCTGAGCTGGTCTTGGTTGATCTCAGCTGGAATCACTGGGGTCTGTGATCAGCCGGCTGGTCATCTGGTGGCTGATTGAAGCCAGATGTTCATGGATGAGATTGCTCATCTTGACACTCTCATCCTTCAGCAGGATCCCATGCTTGTCATCATGGTGAAGGCAGGGTTTCAAAAGAGCAAGCAGAAGCATGTAAGTCTTCTTCCAGGCCTTCACTCAGAGCTGGCACATCCACTTCTGCTGTATTTACTGGTTAAGCAAGTAACAAGGCCAGTAGGAATTCAAAGCCAGGGAAAACAGATTCCACCTCTACATCATAAGTCACGTCATAAGAGGTATGGAGACCTAGAAGAGAATAATTGGGGCCTTTTTTTTTTCTTTTTTAACAATCGGTCTACCATAATAAGGATGAGATTTTGCTAGGGATACCTTAGCGAGATTTGCTCTTGGAGTGTCCCCAACTAACCAAAGTGCTTTACCTCTTGAGTAGGAACAAGAGAATTTCATTGGAATAGGGGGTAGGCTGGCAACAGATACTGAACTTTATTTAAAAGTTTACAAAAGCAGGCACAGATCTAATTTTTCAGTGCCTTCTAGAGTTTGCCCAGGTCCAATAACATGGATTTCTGTGTCCTGGTTATTAAGCTCTTTGCATATTGTGCTCAGTCATTGACTTGTCTCCAACTCTTTCTGACCCCATGGACTATAGCCCACCAGGCTCCTCTGTCCATGGGATTTCCCAGGCAAGAATACTGCAATGGGTTGCCACTTACTCCTCCAAGGGATCTTTCTGACCCAGAGATTGAACTGAACCTGCGTCTCCTGTGTGTCCTTCATTGGCAGGTAGGTTTCTTTGTCACTGAGCCACCGTATTGTATAACTCATTTAATTCTTACACCTACCATATATGATATCATTATCCCTATTTTATGGATTAGGTAACTGAGGCTTAGGAAATTTAAAGGTTAGGAAGGTTTAACACGCTAATCAAGCTTTCTCAGCTGTAAATGGAGTGTGGATTCAAACCCAGGGCATTCTAACTTCAAGGCCAGTGGAAGATACTAAACACTATGCTGTTTAGTCTTCCCAAATGAAGAAGCTCCCTCTTTCCCTGCAAATGGTATTATACATCCATTTCCCTGCAAATGGTATTGTACATCCGTTGTACTCTAACCATCTCAAATTTAAAAAGTAGTAGAATCTTCATCTATGGTTAACATGAGAAAGCAGCTTCGTGTCATATCGCAAAACAAGTGTCAACAAACATTTTCTACAAAAGGTCAGATATTAAATATTTTAGGCTTGTGGGTCATTCGTCTCTGTTATGTATATGTAACTCTATATGTAAATGAATGAATGTGGCTGTGTGCCAACAAAACTTTGCTTATAAAATGGGTGGCCAGTCACAGAGAATTTGATTCAAAGCCAGGACTTAGCAAAAATGCACTCTGTTTCACCTGCATGAGAGAGGGGGTTTGGGAGAGAACGGATACAAGGACATGTATGGCTATGTCCCTTTGCTGTTCACCTGAAACTACCACAACATTGTTAATTAGCTATATCCCAATACAAAATAAAAAGTTCAGAAAAAATTAAATAAGGTAAAAAAATTAAATCAACAATACTTCAATTAAAAGAAGTGATCGTGGTCGAACGTGGGGGCAGTGAAATAGGATCCAAAAGGTCTGCTCTGTTTTGAGCTGTAAACAAAGATTTTCTATGTGCTCTAATCCTTCATTAGCTGTTTAATAAAACTAACGCTAGTTTCAGGATAGAGACAGAAAGAGATCTTTTACTAAGGAAACCAGATTTGTTTTATCTTGGTTTTTATCTCTTATCCCAGGAACTTAAGATCAAACAAGCAAGGTTTGCAAGCAATGAATTGATTGCCTTTACAACCTCATCAGAATGACAAGAAATATATCCGTTTTTTTTTTTTTAATCCGTTTGAGAGGGAAATTTGCAGACTTCCACCCAAAAATGCAAAGGAGCAATAGGCATTAATAAAATGTGAGCCCACATCCTTCTTTTCAAATATTCCACTCTCCCTATAAGTGTATCTGTATCAATCTATTCAAAGGCCCCAGTCCTTGTAACTCGCAGTGAAATTGTCTCTTAATGAAGTGATGCCCTTGAGAGCCAAACATCATTTGATGTTGACTTCATGACTACCATTAGGTGTTAGAACATGGTGTTAGAACATGCATCAGTTTTGCATCAGTTTTCTAATTCCTCTGATGGATTATTTGATTATATATTTTATGCCACTATTTCTCTAGAGCTTTAGAGACTCAAAGATATCTGCTATATACTTTATACATATGTAGATTGTTATTTTATACCTTAAAAAAAGCCTTGTTATTTTATTTCTTAAAGTCTGTATTCATGAAGTGAAATAAAAAGTTCTCACCCATATAAAAAAATAGACTTTGTTCCAAAGGCCAGTTTGAAGTGTTCTCCAAATCCTCTCAAACATGATAAATATAATAATAATGAACATTATAATAATTCATATGTGCTATTAATAAAATATAGTTAAAAATAAGGCAAAATCATGATTTTTCAGATAAATAAAAAACATACAGGTCAAAGATCTTATTTAACTCATTAATAATTAATGAAGGAAACAGTAAGAGAGTAAAACCTTTTCAAAGGAGAATTCAAAGAACAAACACATATAACAGCAATCAGGAATGCTGAAATTCGCTTACCAATGAATGAGAAAATAATATTTATAGGAAATGTAATGTTTGGAATCATCTCTTTTACATGTGTCTAAGTCACTTCAGTTGTGTCCAACTGTTTGTGACCCTATAGACTGTAGCCCACCAGGCTCCTCTGTCTGGCAAGAATACTGAAGTGGGTGGCCATGCCCTACTCCAGGGGATCTTCCTGACCAAGGACTGAACCCACGTCTCTTATGTCTCTTGCATTGGCAGGTGGTTTCTTTACCACTAGCCTCACCTGGGAAGCCCTCTCTTTTACATAGTGACAATCAACTGCACCTTCAACAGAGATGATTTATTTTCACGTCTACAGATAAGACTCTTTTGCATCAGTTTTCTACAACTTACAGAGTTGTAGGTAAAATTGCCCAAGGATCGTGAAAACACAGACACCTATATAATAAAATAACCCCAAAGGATCACCCAGACAACAACCATTGAGAAGATACCTAGTAATCTTCACCTATTCTGAGTTTTCCCTGATGATCTATTATAAATTTTCTTAACACTGTGCTTTTTAAAAATTGAAGTAGAGTTGATTGACAATATTGTATGGTATTAGTTTCAGGTGTACAGCAAAGTAACTCAGTTATACATATATATTGACATAGATTTATAATTTAATTCTTTCTCATTATAGGTTTATACAAGATATTGAATAGAGTTCCTGTGGTATACACAGTAAATCCTTGCTCTCTATGTATTTTACATGTAGTGGCGTGTATCTGTTAATCTCATACTCCTAATTTATCCCTCCTCTCCACAGTTTGTTTTCTATGTCTGTGAGTCTGTTTCTGTTTTGTAAATCAGTTCATTTGTATTATTTTTTAGATGCCACATATGAGTGATATAATATTTCTCTGTCTGACTTCACTCAGTATGATAACCTCTAGGTCCATTCACCTTGCTGCAAATGGCAATGTTTCATTCTTTTTTTATGGCTGAGTTAATATTGCATTATATATATATATATACAGATACATCTTCTTCATCCATTTCTATTGATGGACACTTGGGTTACTTCCATGTTTTGGCTGTTGTAAATAATGCTGCCATGAACTTTGGGGTACATGTATCATTTTGAATTAGAATTTTCATCTTTTCTGGATCTATTCCCAGGAATGGGATTGCTGGATCATATGGTAACTCTATTTTTACTTTTTAAGGAATGTCCATACTGTTCTCCATAGTGGCTGCACCAATTTACATTCCTACCAGCAATGTAGAAGGGTTCCCCTTTATCCATACCATCTTCAGTATTTACTATTTGTAGACTTTTTAATGACAGTCATTCTGACTAATGTGAGGTGATACCTCATTGTAGTTATGATTGGCATTTCTTTAGTAATTAGTGATGTTGAACATCTTTTCTTGTGCCCATTGGCCATCCGTATGTCTTCTTTGGAGAAAGGTCTATTTAGGTCTCCTACTCATTTTTCGGTTGGGTTTTTGTTTTTTTTTTTTACTTGAATTATATGAGCTGTTAGTATATTTTGGAAATTAATCCCTTGTCAGTGGCATCATTTGCAAATATCTTCTCCCAGTTTGTAGGTTGTCTTTTTGTTTTGTTTATGGTTTCCTTTGCTGTTTAACACTATGTTTTAATCCAAAGTTTCCCAAAAGGTAGAAGATATAACACTGGTGATACTAAAGACAATTGTTTTGGGTAGCTTCCAGTCTTTTTTTTTTTTTTTAATTTTTAATTGAAGGAGAATTGCTTTACAATGTTGTGTTGGTTTCTGCTGTTCAACATGAGTCAGCCATAATATACATGTGTGCATGTGTGCTTAATCGAAAAGTCATTCTGACAATTTGTGATCCCATGGAGCCTGCCAGGCTCCTCTGTCCATGAATTTTCTAGGCAACAATACTGGAATGGGTTGCCATTTCCTCTTCAGGGGATCTTCCAGACCCTAGGATAGAACCCACGACTCCTGCATTTCCTGCATTGCAGGCAGATTCTTTACCACTGAGCCACCAGGGAAGCTGTAAGTATACATATATCTCCCTAAAGATGATTTTAAATGGTATGATAAATGTTTTTTCATCTTAATGATCATATGCTTATTTTACAATGGGTTGTAAAATTAAAATTAGTCAACTCATGATTTCATAGCTATTATTTTTTTTGAAATATGTACCTAAACAGATCACTCTGAAATTTCAGAACACTAGGTCAAGAGTCTAAAATCTTATAGAAAGAGAAAATGTTATTTATAAAGGAATAAGAATCAAACAAACATCAGACTTCTCATACACAACACTGGATACTCTAAAATTAGTCAACTCATGATTTCATAGCTATTATTTTTTTTGAAATATGTACCTAAACAGATCACTCTGAAATTTCAGAACACTAGGTCAAGAGTCTAAAATCTTATAGAAAGAGAAAATGTTATTTATAAATGAATAAGAATCAAACAAACATCACACTTCTCATACACAACACTGGATGCTCAAAACAAGGGGGAAATGCCTTTGGTTTGTAGTGAAAATTATGTGGAATAGAATTTTATTTCAATTCAAACTTTCCAATCAAGAGTGAGAGCAAAGTACAGTTATTCTCAGAAATTCAATAATTCAGAAAGTTTAATGTCCATGTAAATTCCAAGTAGCTTAAAAATGTACACATTTAAAAAAAAAATGTACTCACTTTGGACTTTCCTGGTTGCTCAGTGGATAGGAATCTGGCTGCCAATGCCAGGGACATGGGTTCGAAACTTGGTCCGGGAAGATTTCACATGCCACAGAGCAACTAAGCCTGAGCACCACAACTACTAAGCCAGCATGTTGCAACTACTGAAGCCTGTGTACCTACAGCCTGTGCTCTTCATGACAAACCTGTGCACCCCAACAAAGAGTGGCCCCTGCTCGCTGCATCTAGAGAAAGCCCACACATCAACCAAGACCAAGCGCAACCACAAAACAAAAAAGGTACTCATTTCCGGTCAAGATGGGGTAACAAAAACCAGATTGACCCACTTCCCTGAAACAACTTTAAAAAATCAGATGAAATAGTGAATATATGAAATAATTATTTTTTAGATGTTAGGCATTAGATAATGAAGGACAGTGATCCCTGAGAGATGGGAAGCATAGCAAGGTGACTTCAACAATTATCCCAGTTTAGTTCCTGGAGAGAGTTTTCAGGCTGTAGTGCAGGAGGAGAACCCCAGCGGAATGCAATGATCTTTGAGTGGAGCAGATGGAACTGGGAGTTGGAGAGATGAAGTTAAGAGAGAGGCCCAAACTGCTGGAGTTTGCAGAACAAAGAACCAGAGAGGAGAAAACTTGTCAGAAAGATAGAACCCCCCCAAATGTCCAGAGGTGCTCCCAGAAGTATTCGTCTGAGAGCTTACCAGCACATGCATTTGAGAAAACTATACTAGATCATGTAAAGAACCACCAGTAAGGAGCTCACTCAGTGCCACAAATAGTGCCAATGCCCACCAGCCAAACTGGAAAACATCACAGTTCATGGGATATTGGGTAGAGCATGCAGAAGGGTCTCATTTCAGTAGTAGTACAAAATTAGCCCTAGATTAGATGCTCTCCTGGTCCTTCCTCAGATCAGATTAGTCGCTCAGTCGTGTCTGACTCTTTGCGACCCCATGAATCGCAGCACACCAGGCCTCCCTGTCCATCACCAACTCCCAGAGTTCACTCAGACTCATGTCCATCGAGTCAGTGATGCCATCCAGCCATCTCATCTTCTGTCGTCCCCTTCTCCTCCTGCCCCCAATCCCTCCCAGCATCAGAGTCTTTTCCAATCAGTCAACTCTTCACATGAGGTGGCCAAAGTACTGGAGTTTCAGCTTTAGCATCATTCCTTCCAAAGAAATCCCAGGGCTGATCTCCTCCAGAATGGACTGGTTGGATCTCCTTGCAGTCCAAGGGACTCTCAAGAGTCTTTTCCAACACCACAGTTCAAAGCATCAATTCTTCGGCACTCAGCCTTCTTCACAGTCCAACTGTCACATCCATACATGACCACTGGAAAAACCATAGCCTTGACTAGACGAACCTTTGTTGGCAAAGTAATGTCTCTGCTTTTGAGTATGCTATCTAGGTTGGTCATAACTTTCCTTCCAAGGAGTAAGCGTCTTTTAATTTCATGGCTGCAGTCACCATCTGCAGTGATTTTGGAGCCCAGAAAAATAAAGTCTGACACTGTGTCCGCGGTTTCCCTATCTATTTCCCATGAAGTGATGGGACCAGATGCCATGATCTTCATTTTCTGAATGTTGAGCTTTAAGCCAACTTTTCACTCTCCACTTTCACTTTCATCAAGAAGCTTTTGAGTTCCTCTTCACTTTCTGCCATAAGGGTGGTATCATCTGCATATCTGAGGTTATTGATATTTCTCCCGGCAATCTTGATTCCAGCTTGTGTTTCTTCCAGTCCAGCGTTTCTCATGATGTACTCTGCATAGAAGTTAAATAAACAGGGTGACAATATACAGCCTTGACGAACTCCTTTTCCTATTTGGAACCAGTCTGTTGTTCCAGGTCCAGTTCTAACTGTTGCTTCCTGACCTGCATACAGAATTCTCAAGAGGCAGATCCGGTGGTCTGGTATTCCCATCTCTTTCAGAATTTTCCACAGTTTATTGTGATCCACACAGTCAAAGGCTCTGGCATAGTCAATAAAGCAGAAATAGATGTTTTTCTGGAACTCTCTTGCTTTTTCCATGATCCAACGGATGTTGGCAGTTTGATCTCTGTTTCCTCTGCCTTTTCTAAATCTAGCTTGAACATCAGGAAGTTCACAGTTCACATATTGCTGAAGCCTGGCTTGGAGAATTTTGAGCATTACTTTACTAGCGTGTGAAATGAGTGCAATTGTGCGGTAGTTTAAGCATTCTTTGGCATTGTCTTTCTTTGAGATTGGAATGAAAACTGACCTTTTCCAGTCCTGTGGTCACTGCTGAGTTTTCCAAATTTGCTGGCATATTGAGTGCAGCACTTCCACAGCATTATCTTTCAGGATTTGGAATAGCTCAACTGGAATTCTATCACCTCCACTAGCTTTGTTCGTAATGATGCTTTCTGAGGCCCACTTGACTTCACGTTCCAGGATGTCTGGCTCTAGGTCAGTGATCACACCATCGTGGTTATCTGGGTCGTGAAGCTCTTTTTTGTACAGTTCTTCTGTGTATTCTTGCCATCTCTTCTTAATATCTTCTGCTTCTGTTAGGTCCATACCATTTCTGTCCTTTATCGAGCCCATCTTTGCATGAAATGTTCCTTTGGTATCTCTGATTTTCTTGAAGAGATCCCTAGTCTTTCCCATTCTGTTGTTTTCCTCTATTTCTTTGCATTGATTGCTGAAGAAGGCTTTCTTATCTCTTCTTGCTATTTTTTGGAACTCTGCATTCAGATGTTCATATATCTGATATTGGGTAGAGCATGCAGAAGGGTCTCATTTCAGTAGTAGTACAAAATTAGCCCTAGATTAGATGCTGTTCTGGTCCTTCCTCAGATCAGATCAGATCAAATCAACCGCTCAGTCGTGTCCGACTCTTTGTGACCCCGTGAATCACAGCATGCCAGGCTTCCCTGTCCATCACCAACTCCTGGAGTTCACTCAGACTCACATCCATCAAGTCAGTGATGCCATCCAGCCATCTCATCCTCTGTCGTCCCCTTCTCCTCCTGCCCCCAATCCCTCCCAGCATCAGAGTCTTTTCCAATCAGTCAACTCTTCACATGAGGTGGCCAAAGTACTGGAGTTTCAGCTTTAGCATCATTCCTTCCAAAGAAATCCCAGGGCTGATCTCCTTCAGAATGGACTGGTTGGATCTCCTTGCAGTCCAAGGGACTCTCAAGAGTCTTCTCCAACACCACAGTTCAAAAGCATCAATTCTTCGGCGCTCAGCCTTCTTCACAGTCCAACTCTCACATCCATACATGACCACAGGAAAAACCATAGCCTTGACTAGACGAACCTTTGTTGGCAAAGTAATGTCTCTGCTTTTGAATATGCTATCTAGGTTGATCATAACTTTCCTTCCAAGGAGTAAGCGTCTTTTAATTTCATGGCTGCAGTCACCATCTGCAGTGATTTTGGAGCCCAGAAAAATAAAGTCTGACACTGTGTCCGCTGTTTCCCTATCTATTTCCCATGAAGTGATGGGACTGGATGCCATGATCTTCGTTTTCTGAATGTTGAGCTTTAAGCCAACTTTTTCACTCTCCACTTTCACTTTCATCAAGAAGCTTTTGAGTTCCTCTTCACTGTCTGCCATAAGGGTGGTATCATCTGCATATCTGAGGTTATTGATATTTCTCCCGGCAATCTTGATTCCAGCTTGTGTTTCTTCCAGTCCAGCGTTTCTCATGATGTACTCTGCATAGAAGTTAAATAAACAGGGTGACAATATACAGCCTTGACGAACTCCTTTTCCTATTTGGAACCAGTCTGTTGTTCCATGTCCAGTTCTAACTGTTGCTTCCTGACCTGCATATAGGTTTCTCAAGAGGCAGATCAGGTGGTCTGGTATTCCCATCTCTTTCAGAATTTTCCACAGTTTATTGTGATCCACACAGTCAAAGGCTCTGGCATAGTCAATAAAGAAGAAATAGATGTTTTTCTGGAACTCTCTTGCTTTTTCCATGATCCAGCGGATGTTGGCAATTTGATCTCTGTTTCCTCTGCCTTTTCTACATCTAGCTTGAACATCAGGAAGTTCACAGTTCACATATTGCTGAAGCCTGGCTTGGAGAATTTTGAGCATTACTTTACTAGCGTGTGAAATGAGTGCAATTGTGCGGTAGTTTAAGCATTCTTTGGCATTGCCTTTCTTTGAGATTGGAATGAAAACTGACCTTTTCCAGTCCTGTGGCCACTGCTGAGTTTTCCAAATTTGCTGGCATATTGATTGAAGCACTTTCACAGCATCATCTTTCAGGATTTGGAATAGCTCAACTGGAATTCTATCACCTCCACTAGCTTTGTTCGTAGTGATGCTTTCTGAGGCCCACTTGACTTCACATTCCAGGATGTCTGGCTCTAGGTCAGTGATCACACCATCGTGGTTATCTGGGTCGTGAAGCTCTTTTTTGTACAGTTCTTCTGTGTATTCTTGCCATCTCTTCTTAGTATCTGCTGCTTCTGTTAGGTCCATACCATTTCTGTCCTTTATCGAGCCCATCTTTGCATGAAATGTTCCTTTGGTATCTCTGATTTTCTTGAAGAGATCCCTAGTCTTTCCCATTCTGTTGTTTTCCTCTATTTCTTTGCATTGATTGCTGAAGAAGGCTTTCTTATCTCTTCTTGCTATTCTTTGGAACTCTGCATTCAGATGTTTATGTATCTGATATTGGGTAGAGCATGCAGAAGGGTCTCATTTCAGTAGTAATACAAAATTAGCCCTAGATTAGATGCTGTTCTGGTCCTTCCTAATGAAGCTTAAAAGCAAGCCCTGAAAGGATCAAGCTTATTTCCTGGTAAGTTAGCTACATCCCAGGACAAAGCTCAGGAATATTTATAGGAATATGAGAATACTCATAGCCGACAAAGTAAACTTCACAATGTCTGGCATATAATAAAAAAAAAAAAAAAGCCATCAGGCATGTGAAGAAGCAGGAAATTTCTAAAAGGAAAATTCAATCAATAGAAATTGGGAGAAAACTGATATGGATGATAGAATTAGAAGACAATGACATTTAAATAGTTCTCATAACTGTACCACATATGTCCCCAAATCTAGCACAGTAGTTTTTAAGAGAGGGCTTATTTTTTTCCCCCAGCCAACATTTGGGAATGTCTGGAGGCAGTTCAGTTATCACAACTGGAGGGTAGGGGTGCTACTGCTGAGCGGTGGGTAGAAGCTAGGGGATGCTGCTAAACAGGCTACATTGCATAGGACCGCCCCGCAAAGAACCGGCCAAACCCGAGTGTCAGTGGTGCCCAGGTTGATCTAGAGGAAAGGACCGATCCTGATCTAGAGGAAAGACAGAACGCGTTAAGTAGAAACACAGTAGATTTGCAAAAAGACACAAACTGAGCTTCCAGAGATGAAAACTATGACATTGGATAGGATTAATTAACAGAATAGATGCTGGGGGAAAATCAGGAGTGAGTTTGAAGACATGGTAGTATAAACTATGCACAATGAACCCAGACAAAAATAAGTCTGGAGGAAGAAAAGGACCAGAGCATCAGTGAGCTGTGGGCTAACGTCGAGCAGCTTACCATACATGTAATTGGAGCCTTGATGGAAAGGTGAAGGGGGGAGTGGTGACCGGAAAAAGTATTTGAAGAAATAAGAGCCAAAATTTTTCCAAATTTGAAAAAAACTAGATCCAAGAAGTTCAACAAGCCCAAGCACAAGAAACACAAGGAAATCTATACCACAGTCACATCGGAATCAAATTCATTAAAACAAGTTACAAAGGGAAAGTATTAAAAGCAAACAAAGGGGATGGAAAAACACGAGTACAGAGGAACACAGATAATGACAGAACATTTCTTGTCAGAAAAAATGTAAGCAAAAACACAAACCAACCGGTGGAGTAACATCTTTAACGTACTAAAAAAACGAAGATTTAAAGATGCCAAGCCTAGAAATTCTAAAAAATAGGTTCTCAGGATAAAATACAGCTGAGAGAGGAACTGATTATGTCTGGAACTTCATTAGCTATAAAGACCCATAGAAAGCTGTCTGGCTCTTAGTGCTTTTGTGCTCTGTTCTAACGTATGATTTTGCTTCTAATACTGATTGGAATGTTGCAGAGCAATTGCATGATTTACTCAAACCCATAAAGATAAATTCATTTCTTTTTAAAAATAAGCTTATTTATTTATTTATTTTTGCTGCACTGGATCTTCCTTGCTGTGTGAACTTTGCTCTAGTTGTGGCAAGTAGGGGCTACTTCCTGGCTGTGGTGTGCAGGCTTCTCATTGCAGTGGGTTCTCCTGTTGCAGAGCATGGGAACTGGGGCGCAGGCTTCAGTAGTTGTGGTTCCCAGGCTCTAGAGCACAGGCTTAATAGTTGTGGCGCTCAGCCTTGGTTGCTCCAAGGCAAGTGGAATCTTCCCAGATCAGGGACCGAACCAGTGTCTCCTGCATTGGCAGGCAGATTCCTTATCACTGAGCCACCAGGTAAACCCATAAATTCATTTCTTAATCTATACAATTATTCTGGAAATTAGTAATATTTTGACCAAAAATGAGGATTCCCTTAAAAGTAACCACATGGTTTATATTTAGAGAGATATTAGGTTGATAACAGTCTTAATTAGATTCGAGTAGAATACTTGAATGGAGAAGGCAATGGCACCCCACTCCAGTACTCTTGCCTGGAAAATCCCACGGATGGAGGAGCCCAGAAGGCTGTAGTCCATGGGGTTGCTAAGGGTTGGACATGACTGAGCGACTTCCCTTTCACTTTACACTTTCATGCATTGGAGAAGGAAATGGCAACCCACTCCAGTGTTCTTGCCTGGAGAATCCCAGGGACGGGGGAGTCTGGTGGGCTGCCGTCTATGTGGTCACACAGAGTCGGACACGACTGAAGCGACTTAGCAGCAGCAGCAGCAGCAGAATACTTGAAAATCTTTTTAATGAAGATGCCGAAGCTGGGTATATTATACTCTACAACCTGTTACAAACCTTTCAAATAAGTGAAAAATCCGAGATAGAAAATTAAGATTAACATTAATTATATTCCTTTGTGAGGCATGTTTTTATCTAAGCTATTTGCATTCTAGCACTTCATCTGAGATATATATCTATATTGCATAGTTGACAAATATTGTTAGCAGATAGCTGCTGTACTCATTTACATGTCTTTTGTTTGCTTGTTTGTTTTGGTTGTGTTGCTCGGCTTGTGAGATCTTAGTACCCTGGGCCCTCTGCAGTGAGAGTGTGGAGTCCTAACCACTGGACCACCAGGGAATTCCCTACATGGTTACTGTATGAGTGAGTTTTGATAGTTAATACTGCAATAAGAAACATGCACAAACCTCAGTGGCTTGAAGGTTTATTTCTCATGCGTGGAATGTGTCAGCTGTGGCTGTGCACACTGTGTGTTCATTTCAGGATCCAAGCTGAAGAAGCAGCACCTGTTAAGGACACTCATTGGTGTGGTAGACAGAAAAGAGTGTAATGGCTGAACTGTGCAATGGCACTTAAGCTTCTGTTCAGATGGTCAATCGCACCTCACATTTCATTGGCCAAAGCAAATCACATGGCTAAATCCAGTGTTAACAAAATAAGGAAGTATGTGCTTCCTATATGAGGGACCGCAAGTTACATGGAAATGTGTAGTATATATAACTCTCTTACAGGAGGTGTGGTGAATAGTTGAGAACATTAATGCAATCTTCTACCATTATTAAATGGGATGCATTCAGTGAAGAAACAATTCAACAGACTGTTCTGCTCTGATTATTCAAATAAGACCAACCTGATGGTTTATTTAATATCCTTTCAAATCTTATCACTGCATTTTCAATTTAAAAATCACGAAGCTTCTAGTGAAATACAAACCATTGCTACCCAGTGGTATTGGGGTGTGGGTTTGTTTGTTTGTTTTGTCTATTTTTTTGGTGGAAATGTGGGGGAGAAAAGTCTCCTTAACAGGATCAATCACTAACCAGTTATGTCAAAGATAGTGACTCTCCTCTAATAACAGCAGTGTTGTAAAGCATTTCTTCCAATATATGGCTCACATGTTGTTGTTAAAATGTATGGCAGCCACCACCACTCACAGTTCCTATTACTGTCTGTAACTCTTCTGTCCTTTAAAATTTGTCCCCTACTCAAAATCTTTTCTCGAGAAGAGCTGTCATTGATTTTTCTCCAGTATTCCATTGAGATGCCACACTGTTTGAAGCAGAGTGTCAGTGACTATCCTTCCAGCAATTGTTTTGGCTTGTAATCACCTGCACACCTTCACTTTGGCTCATCATATGGAAGCTAGCTTATCCTCCTGATGCCACACACATGTCCTGGGCAGGGGACTGTTTTTGAAGAGCTCTGCTACCATATGGTTTTTATAAATTTTCACTGTGATTCAAGAATTTTGGCATGGTGTTGAATTTTATATGTTTTGAGAGAGATTGAGCTCTGCCAGAATTTCAAAGACTTTAATTTTCTTCTATAGCTTGATGCCACCATTTTTCAGTTTCCATTATGATTTGATGGCCTTCCTGATATTATTGTTACATTTTCTTTATTAGTGCATGTAAGAGAATTATCCCCATCCCATGGCACGCTGCTGCCTTTAGAGAGAAAACTGTCATTTTTGGATGAGCTGAGAGATTCCAGATAATGGGAAGATCTGATAGTGTATGTAGGTAAAGGTAAGATTACTCACTGGATTTAGAACTTGCCTTTCATCTCTGCCAGGCACATGAGTGGGGAGTGTGAGGCTTCCAAAATAAAAAAAAAAAACTAGCAACTGAGTGGAAGATGCAATAGGGAGGCATAAACTTTGAATTTGAAAAGTCAGAAATTCTTCTGTTTGCCCCTGGTGAGTTGCTGACATAATAAGATGGAACTCATGCTATGAGGACTAAGATGAATGGAATTGCTAAAAAAGCAAACGTTCCTTAAAAGCCTTTGTAACTCACCAAAAAAAAGGGCTTCAGAAATACTATAGGGGGCTGAGAAAAAGGTCAAGGTTAAAGGCCCCATCTTCACCAATGCGAAAGAGAGGACTAGTTGATCAGTCCAGGATTCCTCCAAGGAATTTTGAAACCAGAGATGGAACTCTCCTACTTCAGTCTCTAGGCAATTAGGAAAAGGCAGAAAGCAAGAAGCAAAGTGGCTGATGGCACTGGTTAGGGCATTGGGTTCAGATCCTGTGAAAGGAACCAGCAAATGGTTCCTGGAAGAGACAAGAATTCTGTCAGGTCTGGTGTTGGTGCCTGCCCAGATCTTTCTCAGGACAGCACTCTGACTGCTAAGTGTCTACTTCACCAAGTATTGAATTCAGACTAGAGCAAAGCATGGAGGTGGGGGCTGTGTAGCCAAAGCTAATCTGGGGTTGAAAGATAGCTTCTTGGATAAGGATTTTGTGTTCTGTAAACTAAAACAAGGGAGGGGGCATCTGCCCCTTTCTCCATGGATGAGGAGTCGACACTCTTGTCAAAAGTCACGAAACTTATTAGAATACAGTTACCTGTGAGCAGAGTTACTGTGATTAAAGCCATGGATTTTCTTCTCTTCCCCACTTTTAAGTAGTGAGTTGATTTGGGTCTTTGTTCAAAGCATTCAGATATTTTGCTCCTTTTTGGTACTTCTCACTCATGCAACAGAAGGTATCAGAGGAGCTAGGGCTGCCTCATTAGGGAAGGCTGGGTTATCTTTCTATTGTTTTTCATGAGACGCTCTAGTTCCTGGGTTAAGTCTCTTATAGGGAAAGTGTGGTCTTGCTTGGCCCAGGTAAAACTCCCCATCTTTGTAAGCAGGTTAAGAAATTTCTCTTCTAGAGGCCAGAAGACAGATGTGCACCTCCAGACAGCGCCAGGGATGGTAGTGGATTTCCTGAGCAGCACCGCGGTGAAAAGCGCTTTGAAGTGAAAAGGTGGAAAGAAAAAGTGGAAAATCTGGGCCTCGGATATTATGATGGATAACTGTGCCACCTGCAGGAACCACATTATGGTTCTTTGCATACAATGTCAAGCTAAGCAGTCATCTGGTACTTTTGAACAGAGAGCTGTTGCATGGGGAGTCTGTAACATGCTTTTCACTTCCCTTGCTTCTCTTATGGGCTCAGAGCACAGCAGGTGTGTTCATTGGACAGCAGAGACTGGGAATTCCAAAGGTATATGCACCAGGAAAAGAGAGTTTTTTCATTAAGCCCAACTGTTTTGTTATGCATTTAATGACTTGCCCTCCTGTTACTTAATTATAAATTAGGTAGAACCATGTCTTCTCTGCTTTGTATTTTTTCAGTTTGCTATTCCTGCAGCCGTATTGTATTCCGTGTCAAATAAAATCCAGTAGGATTCTTTAAAAAGGAAAAAAGAAAAATTTCTCATGCCCTGGAAATTTCTATGAACAGGATACACCAACTGGAACCCACTTCCAACCCTGCTTCGTTCTATTGCTTGCTCCTGCTGCTGCTGCTGCTAAGTCGCTTCAGTCATGTCCGACTCTGTGCAATCCCATAGACGGCAGCCCACCTGGCTCCCCTGTCCCTGGGATTCTCCAGGCAAGAACACTGGAGTGGGTTGCCATTTCCTTCTCCAATGCATGAAAGTGAAGTCGCACAGTCGTCTCCGACTCTTAGCGACCCCATGGACTGCAGCCCACCAGGCTCCTCCATCCATGGGATTTTCCAGGCAAGAGTAGTGGAGTGGGGTGCCATTGCCTTCTCCGATTCTATTGCTTGGAGAGAATTAATTCACTCTCATGGACAACATAAAAAAAAAAAAAAAAAAAAACGAGGCAGGATTTTCAGGGCTACCAAATGTGTTCAGTGGCATTCAGACTCCAGGTCTACAAATGCTTGGCTTTCATTTGTTTCAAATGTTTGCTCAGGCTCATGACTGAATAAGCAATCTACTGGGTGGTGGAATTATAGAAAACATATTAGATAACCCATGCTGTACAGGTGTTTTACATATGGAAGTCTTTCATGTGTAAAACTGGGAAGAAAGCTGGTCTACAGTCCTTCTTATTCCAGTGGGCATTTTATTTTCAAGAATAATGAAAATATGTTGTCCCCTGCATATTTCCTATTTCTGCTGTTATTAATATAAAGATTGTATCCAGGAAGCATGTGATTCCAGAAAATCCATCTGATGGTGGGTAAATACTACAAATTAATTTGGCTGAATTTCTCTAGAAGTTGTAACCAACTATCCTGTCCCCTCTGAAGTGCTGTGCAAGAGGGCAATTTGCTGCTGGCCTTCTGCAGCTTATTTTATCATAGAGGAAAGGACCGATTTGCACCATGTAAATCACTAAAGTATTTAGGCTTTCCCTCAAGGAACAAGGCTATGTTGGCCAGGAGGTGACCCATAAATCATGATGGGAGCAAAAAAGGGTGGTAAGGTTAGCAGTACAAAACGGACTTTCCTTTCAGGCTTTCAGACTCAGTGGCCAGACACAGTAAGGTAGTATATCACAGTAAGGGGCTAACTTCTAGGCTCTTTGGATGTGCCTCCATCAGGAGTCCATCACCTTGTACTAAGACACATGAGACCAGATGGTAACCTTAGAATTCAGCTGCTCACCAGAAATGGTTTGGCTGACTTGATGGCCTTGTTTGTTGGGAGCAGAAAGAGAGGAATGCGAGGATGAATTGAGAGCATTCCCAGGAGTTTGGAGGAAGATCATGAATTGGGAACATTTGCCACTTTCTGATTCTTTACCAGGGAGGGAAAAAATAGGGAGGGAACACAACAGAAAATTGGATTAAAGATTTACTGAGCCTGGCCCCGCCCATCAGAGAAAGACCCAGTTTCCCCCTCAGTCAGGCTCTCCTGTCAGAGAGCTTCAGTAAGCTTCCATAAGCCTCTTATCTTTATCCATCAGAGGGCACACAGAATAAAAACCTCAATCACAGAAAACTAACCAAACTGATCACATGGACCACAGCCTTGTCTAACTCAATGAAACTATGAAACATGCCATGTAGGGCCACCCAAGATGGAGAGGTCATGGTGGAGAGTTCTTACAAAACGTGGTCCACTGGTGAAGGGAATGGCAAACCACTTCAGTATTCTTGCCTTGAAAACCCCATGAACAGTGTGAAAAGGCTAAAAGATAGGACACTGAAAGATGAACTCCTCAGGTCAGTAAGTGCCCAATATGCTACTGGAGATCAGTGGAGAAATAACTCCAGAAAGAATGAAGGGATGGAGCCCAAGCAAAAACAATACCCAGTTGTGGATGTGACAGGTGATGGAAGTAAAGTCCAGTGCTGTAAAGAACAATATCGCATAGGAACCTGGAATGTTAGGTCCATGAATCAAGGCAAATTGGAAGTGGTCAAACAGGAGATGGCAGAGTGAACGTCGACATTCTAGGAATCAGCGAACTAAAATGGACTGGAATGGGTGAATTTAACTCAGATGACCATTATATCTACTACTGTGGGCAAGAATCCCTTAGAAGAAATGGAGTAGCCATTATAGTAAACAAAAGAGTCCAAAATGCAGTACTTGGATGCAATCTCAAAAATGACAGAATGATCTCTGTTTATTTCCAAGGCAAACCATTCAATATCACAGTAATCCAAGTCTATGCCCTAACCAGTAATGCTGAAGAAGCTGAACAGTTCTATGAAGACCTAAAAGACCTTCTAGAACTAACACCCAAAAAAGATGTCCTTTTCATTATAGGGGACTAGACTGCAAAAGTAGGAAGTCAAGAGATACCTGGACTAACAGGCAAACTTGGCCTTGGAGTACAAAATGAAGCAGGGCAAAGGCTAACAGAGTTTTGCCAAGAGAACGCACTGGTCATAGCAAACACCCTCTTCCAACAACACAAGAGAAGACTCTACACATGGACATCACCAGATGGTCAATACCAAAATCACATTGATTATATTCTTTGCAGCCAAAGATGGAGAAGCTCTATACAGTCAGCAAAAACAATACCGGGAACAGACTATGGCTCAGATCATGAACTCCTTATTGCCAAATTCAGATTTAAATTGAAGAAAGTATGGAAAACCACTAGACCATTCAGGTATGACCTAAATCAAATCCCTTATGATTATACAGTGGAAGTGACAAATAGATTCAAGGGATTAGACCTGATAGAGTGCCTGATGAACTATGGACAGAGGGTTCATGACATTGTATAAGAGGCAGTGATCAAGACCATCCTGAAGAAAAAGAAATGCAAAAATGCAAAATGGTTGTCTGAGAAGGGCTTACAAATAGCTGAGAAAAGAAGAGAAGTGAAAGGCAAAGGAGAAAAGGAAAGATATACCCATTTGGATGCAGAGTTCCAAAGAATAGCAAGGAGAGATAAGAAAGCCTGACTCAGTGATCAATGCCAACAAATAGAGGCAAAAATAGAAAGGGAAAGACGAGATCTCTTCAAGAAAATTAGAGATACCAAGGGAACATTTCATGCAAAGATGGGCACAATAAAGGACAGAAATGGTCCTTTATTGGGAGCAGAAGCAGAAGATATTAAGAAGAGGTGGCAAGAATACATAGAAGAACTATACAAAAAAGATCTTCGTGGCCCAGATAATCACGATGGTGTGATCACTCACCTAGAACCAGACATCATGGAATGTGAAGTCAAGTGGGCCTTAGGAAGCATCACTATGAACAAAGCTAGTGGAGGTGATGGAATCCCAGTTGAGCTATTTCAAATCCTGAAAGTGCTGCACTCAATATGCCAGCACATTTGGAAAACTCAGCAGTGGCCACAAGACTGGAAAAGGTCAGTTTTCATTCCAATCCCAAAGAAAGGCAATGCCACAGAATGCTCAAACTACTGCACAATTACACTCACCTCACATGCTAGCAAAGTAATGCTCAAAATTCTGCAAGCCAGGCTTCAACAGTATGTGAACCATGAACTTCCAGATGTTCAAGCTGGATTTAGAAAAGGCAGAGGAACCAGAGATCAAATTGCCAACATCCGTTGGATCATAGAAAAAGCAAGAGAAATCCAGAAAAATATCTACTTCTGCTTTATTGACTATGCTAACGCCTTTGACTGTGTGGATCAAAACAAACTGTGGAAAATTCTTCAAGAGATAGGAATGCCAGACCGCATTACTTGTCTCCTGTGAAACCTGTATGCAGGTCAAGAAGCAACAGTTAGAACTGGACATGGAACAACAGACTGGTTCCAAATCGGGAAGAGAGTACATCAAGGCTGTATATTGTCACCCTGCTTATTTAACTTATGTGCAGAGTACGTCATGTGAAATGCCGGGCTGGATGGCACAAGCTGGAATTAAGATTGATTGGAGAAATATCAATAACCTCAGGTATGCAAATGATACCACTCTTATGGCAGAAAGTGAAGAAGAACTAAAGAGTCTCTTGATGAAAGTGAAAGAGGAGAATGAAAAAGTTGACTTAAAACTCAACATTCAGAAAACTAAGATCATGACATCCAGTCCCTCATGCAAATAGATGAGGAAACAATAGAAACAGTGAGGGACTTCATTTTTTCAGGCTTCAAGATCACTCCAGATGGTGACTCCCGCCATGAAATTAAAAGACGCTTGCTCCTTGGTAGAAGAGCTATGACCAACCTAGACAGCATATTAAGAAGCAGAAACACTACTTTGCCAACAAAGGTCTCTCTAGTCAATGCTATGGTTTTTCCAGTAGTCATGTATGGATGTGAGAGTTAGACTATAAAGAAAGCTGAGCGGCAAAGAATTGATGCTTTTGAACTGTGGTGTCAGAGAAGACTCTTGAGAGTCCCTTGGACTGTAAGGAGATCCAACCAGTCAATCCTAAAAGAAATCAGTCCTGAATATTCATTGGAGGGACTCATGCTGAAGCTGAAACTCCAATACTTTGGCTACCAGACGTGAAGAACTGACTCATTGGAAAAGACCTTGATTCTAGGAAAGATTGAAGGTGGGAGAAGGAGATGATGGAAGATGAGACGGCTGGACGGCATCACTGACTGGATGGACATGAGTTTGAGTAAGCTCTGGGAGTTGGTGATGGACAGGGAAGCCTGGCATGCTGCAGTCCATGGGGTCACAAAGAGTTGGACACAACAGAGCGACTGAACTGAACTGAAACTAAGTTCTGATCAGAACTTAGTGAATTATTAAACTAAAAAGTTTAACTGAAATATATTTCAACATTCAATGCTACTGTGGCATCATTACACTCTAGATTCAGAATGAGTGTTTCTTTTCCCAGGATTACTTGCTTTGAGTGATAACTGGAACTCAGTATTATGTAGATGAGCCAGCAACTATGTCAATACTTATAATTCCACATATATTTACTGAATATGTAGTATTTGAAAAGATGAACCAAATAATGGATGTCATTGGGAAGGAAATTAAGGTCTAAATATAAAAATATTCTGATGAGATGTCAAAACTTTAATGTCCAGCATCCAGATGTTTACAAATAGAAATTTTACAAGAGTATTATCTTCATTGGACAGTATGAATATGGCCTTCAAGTATTGATTTATACCCAATTTCCAATTCTACTGTATTTTCCCAGATTTAAACAATCACCCTCATTTGATACAAATTAAAAATTCACTTTATTAATCTTAATAGAGTATTTCAGTTCTCATAATACTGTTTCATAAAGACATGTCATTTATTTATTCTTTTTTAAAAAGTGCATAAAGAATTCAGAAAGAAAAGTCAAAGAAAAAATCATAAAATTCACCCTTCTAAAGTGTAGAGCTCAGTGGTTTTAGTATATTCATAAGATTATGTGATTATCACATTACATAATTACAGAACATTTTTATCACTCCAAAAAAGAAACCCTGTACCCATTAGCAGTAACTTCCCATCCTCCTATGTCCTCAGGGATGAGAACCACTAATAACCACTAATCTACTTTCTGTCCCCATGAATTCCCCTATTCTGAACATTTCATGTAAATGGAGCTATATAATATGTTGCCTTTTGTTTCTGGTTTCTTTAACTTGGCATAATGTTTTCAAGATCTGTGCATGTTTTAGCATGAATCACTTACTTCATTCCTTTTAATGGCCGAATAATATTCCATTGTATGGATATACCTCATTGTGTTTATCCATTCACTTGAGTTGTTCTCAGTTTTTGGCTATTATGAATGATGCTGCTATTAACATTTGTGTACAAATTTTTGTGTGAAAATATGTTGTCATTTCTTTCAGATGTACACTTAGGAGTGGAGTTATTAGGTCATGTAATAACTCTATGTTTATTCCAGAAATTGCCAGACTGCTTTTCAAAGTGGTCACACTACTGTATATTCCCATCATCAATGTATGATGGTTATAATTTCTCCACATCTTTGCCAACACTGTCCATCTTTTTCATTGTAGCCATCCTAGTGAGTATGAAGTGATATCTCATTGTCTTGATATACATTCCCTTTGGAGAAATGTCTATTGAAGTCCTTTGCTCATTTTTAATTGGGCTGTCTTTTTATTATTAAGTTGTAAGAATTCTTTATATATTCTGGATACTAGACCACTATCAGATAAATGATTTGTAAATATTTTCTCTTCTTTTGTGGGCTTTTTTCTTTCTTGATAGTGTCCTTTGAAGCACTCCAGTTTTTCATTTTAGTAAAGCCTAATTTATCTATTTTTTTCCTTTGGCTGTTTGTTCTTTATGTGACACATTTAAGAAACCAATTCCTAACCCAAGTTCATGAAGACTAACTCCTATGTTTTCTTCTAAGTGTTTTATAGTTTAAGCTCTTGCATATATGGCTTTGATCCATCATAAACTAGGTTTTTAATATCACGTGAGATAGGGACCCAACTCATTATTTTGCATGTGGATGTCTATTCCATTTTCTAGGCATTTTTGGGTTCTACTTTATTTATTTTTTTAAAAAAATTCTTTTTAATTTATCAGACTTGGTTTATCACCAGCATTTATAAAACCAGAGCTAGGCAAAGAACTAGGTCTGGAGACACAAGCATGGTCTTAATATAGCAAATGTTTAGCCTGCCCTGATTATTACAAATCAGAACAGCGAGAATATTCGCAGGGGTTCTATTTTAAAATATGGAAAGTATTGATAAAGGAATTGGTACAATTCTAATGAAATGTATTAACATTACACTGAGAACTCACGATTTCTAAATTCTAGGTTTATGTCCAAATTACATTGGTTTTCATCTAAAGGAGGCCACTAGATTTCTTTTGTTAACCTTTGAAAGTATTTGTGCATCATAGATTTGTAAAACTCTCTGAAATATCAGCTCTGTATATGTGCTGGTAGTTTCTCATAGGGTGTTTTCAAAGATCAAGCTGCTTGAATTCATTTTGAATTCTTCAGTTGGTAATGAGTATTCTGAACATGAAGCAAAGATAGTTTTTAACCAATAGTGAGCAGTTTATTTTATTTTCTTATTTTAGCATTATTTTCTCTCCATAGTTTTACAGCAATATTGGACAGTTGATATTTTTTACCTTACCCTCTTGTTTCTTTGCATTTATTGACTTGGTTTTAGTCAGCTGTGGTTGTGAAATTTGAATTCTGTTCTCCTACCACTTATAATACTCCTTTGCCTACTTGTATGAAGTATGAAGTATGAAAGTGTTTTATTCAGAAATGGTCAATGAAATTACTTATTCCAGCAGACACAAAAATAACAAATGAGTAAAGTTTGGCTTCATCTACCTCATTTTTGAAATTAGTGTAATTTCCAACATCCCCAGTCAAGCAAATATTCGTTGCTTTTGAAAATGGTATGGGAAAAAAGTAGCAGATATAGCAATGGACCTATATTCCTCAGACATTCAGACCTAAGGCTGTTCTCCAACCTGGCTTCTGTGGAACTGCCATTCTAACAAGCAGATGCTGTAAGCAAGAACGTGAATTATTAATGCAGTGTAGCATTGTCACCAACAGACCACAAAAATCTATTTTAAAAATTCTTTTACATACATAGGACAGATTCTGCTGTGGCACTGTGTGCTCTAAAAGCTGCAGATACATTTTAGAAAACACTGATGAAGCCATTACTGTTCTGTCCATTTGTTCATAGTATATATCATTATTCAAGAAATTTAAGAACCATAATGATGGAAAATCACATGGAAAGAAAAGAAGAGGAACATGGACTCTGTCAGAAACAAGGGCTACATTTTTATTCAAGAGGTCCCTAATGATGGAAAATCACAGTGAAAAGCAGAGGCAAAACCAGGATTCCATAAAGGACCTGACACACACCAGTGGTACAAGTCGGAGAACAGTCATAGCAGACGCGTAAAAATAAAGAAAAACAAAATTAACGAGAGACAAGCTGTACTGGGGCTGACGTTCAAAACAGCAACAAATCACAGCGAATTCTGAAGATTAATTTCAAAGAATCTTCTGAAATAAGCAAGGAGACAGACAGCATCAATATTAATGAAGCTGAAATAGAACTCCAAAAGAGCCGCAGCATAAAATGGCACATGAATGTTTTGTTTTTAAATGGATTGTAGATTGGATCACAGGACCATCAGGAAAATGAAGGGACATTCACAAGAACATCATAACAGGGCCAGCTGTGTGATAAGCAATTACAGCATCAGTGCTAAAATCTCCTATGTAAAAGAAAAACATCAGTAGTGAAATAAAAGAAAATGTCAACAGTCTGCAGATGAGGTAAAAGAAAGTGAAGAATAGATTTTATTGAGCCTCAATAGCCTTCACTGTGTCAATATCGAATGTCTTTGATAAAACAGACAATAAGGCATTCGAAGAAAGATCAGAATTTGATTCCGTCTTGTAATGCACTCAATTTCCCTTCAGCTTGTCAGCTAAGCAGCCCTGGAATCAGCCCAAAGCTTCCACTGCTTAAACCACTTGCCCGGTTGCAAACTAAATGCTTTTGGAAGCTGTATAGCTTTGACAGGCTTCTAGAGTCTACAGATGTCTCAGGCATCTATAGATCAAATTTTAAAGGAAATAGTTTAGGTGTGTTAATAGCAGTGGAATGCTACAGTCCACATTTTTATAAATAAAGGATTTGTTATTAAAAGGCAAGTTGTCAATTATTATCTCCCTGTTGGTTTCATGGGTTGCTGCCCTCCAGATGGACAGGTCCAGGGGCTGTGTCTCAATGGAGTTGTGGCAATTCCACTTGGCATTTCCATTGCTATGTGGTACCACAGAGGGAGAAAATAACACCCACTTCAAGCTTTTTCTCTCTTCCTATAGCTCTACAACATTTATGATTGCAAGTTGTTAAGCTATTTTAACCACTAGCTGAGCCAAAGCCTGTTTGCAGGGGACAGAAGAGTGTGGGGTGGGGGGCAGAATTTACTTCCTATCCACAGTTAGAAAAGTAAGTCATGTCTGGCATAAAACAGCCTCTGTAGGGTTGGGTTCTTTGCCAATCTCCTCCTAAAAAATGAATGGGAAGTTGTGGACATTTCTGGAGAATTTATAGCAAGGGGCCATTTCACAGAGCTTTACTCTCTGTACTACCACAAAGAAATATTAGCCCTGTAGTAATTTAAAGATATGTCCATAGATTCTTTGGTATTCTTCCCTTAGGAGCTGGCACTTAATTCTCCTCTCTTTGATAGTAAGCTGGACTTAGTGACTAACGGAATATGATGATACGGGGCATGATGTTGGAGACTAGGTTATTAAAGGCATTGAGCTTTCCTCCTTGCTCTTTGTTGAATGATTCACTTGGGGGGAAGCAGTGGCCGTGTAATGGGGTAATCTCAAGAGGGCACTCAGGCAATCCTGTGGAGAGGCCCATTGGTTGAGGAACTGAGCTGCCAAACGGCAGCCAACAGGAGCAAAAGGAGGTCACTTGTCGAGAACCATATGGGCCAGCCATCTTCTGGTCCCAGTCAGCCTTCAGGTGGCTGTAGCCGGGCCTGACATCTTGAGTGCAACCATGTGAGAGTCCCTGAAACGGAATCCCTCAGCTGAACCTCTTCCAAATTCCTGACCCACAGAAACTGTGAGGTAATAAATATTCATTGTTTAAGCTGCTAAGTTAGGGGGTGATTTTTTTTTTTTTCCCATGCCATACCACTTACAAGAATCTTAGAGTAGCTTCAATCCTGACTGGGGATTGAATCTAGGCCTTGGCAGTGAAAGCCTGGAATCCTATCCACTAGGTCACCAGGAAACTCCCTGGGGGTGACCTTCTATGTGCAATAGATAATTAATACAAGCCCCTGCTGTTTATTTATGGTATTTATGTCCTAGGCTCTGTTTGCCAGACACAAACTTCTTATAATGTAATGAGATTCTTTAAAGAGGCCTAAGATTGCTAATTGCAATATGTGTATGAATCAGCCTGTTAGGAATGCTATTTTCTGTGCCACATTCCCTAACATGGGACCTATGAATCTGTATTTTCTAGAACACACTATTTGAGAAATATTGCTTCAAGCCTTTATCCTTTTTCTTCAGCAAATGCACATCTTTTGAATAAGACCCTCTGGGCATGTTGTTCCTTGTTTAAAAAATTATTACATTATTATTTTTAAAATACTACCCAAAGACTGTAGTGAAGTTTTTGCAAAGAGCAAGAGATAGTGTACCCTGATGAGAAGGTATTTTTGGAGACCAAGGATTTCTCAAACCAGATCCTTTGGAAGTCTGTCGTATTTGTTTGGGTAGAATACTTGCACTACCCAAGGAATTTTGGATTTGCATTTAGGGTAATTCTATAGGCAAAAGCCTATGTCTCATTTTGCTCACAAGTTTATCTAATTTTTAGGAAGTAAAGACAGAACCATCTCAGAGGACCAGAGAGTTGCCAGCATGGTAGACCTGAGGGTCCCCAGAGGCCTTTCCCCAGTAGAAATCTCCTTCAGCCTCATAGGATAGAATAGAGTCATTCTCTTATCTCAACCATCTAGATATTTGGTGTATTTTTAAAAAAGGCTTCCAATTATAATTGGGAGATGTCATCAATTATAAGATACACTTTGATTTATGAGATATTAAAATGAAAAAATATGCATCTTAGAATAGATGAAATAATAATTTTATGATTGACAAGAGTGGTATCAACAACTCATCACTGGTCGGGAGAGTCTAGTTAATGAAATTGTTTCTCACCTAAAGATTTGATAGAAAGCAACACTGAAATTTTAAACTATTATCGAAATTATTATGTTAATTTGTGCTTAAAATTATAGCGACAAACACAACTGCATGCGTGCTAAGTCGCTTCAGTTGTGTCCCTATGGACCGTAGCCTGCCAGGCTCCTCTGTGCATCGATTTTCCAGGCAAGAATACGGGAACCCACTAGGCTCCTTTGTCCACAGAATTCTCCAGGTAAGAATACTGGAGTAGGTTGCCATTCCCTCTTCCAGAGGATCTTTCCGACCCAGGGATTGAACCAGCATCTCTCAAGTCTCCTGCATTGACAGGCAGGTTCTTTTCCACTACAGCCACCTGGGAACCCCAACAAAAATGATTCCTAGTACTTGATTCTTATGATCTTGCAATGTAACTGGAACTTATCAGAACAATCACAATGCTTATATACAAAAAATTTGTTTTCTTAAAAGATCAATTTTTAATTCATTTATTCATGGTCTCTGATGTCACTCGGAGAAGGAAATGGCAACCCACTCCAGTGTTCTTGCCTGGAGAATCCCAGGGATGGGGGAGCCTGGTGGGCTGCCGTCTATGGGATCGCACAGAGTCGGACACAACTGAAGCGACTTAGCAGCAGCAGCAGCAGCAGCAGCTGATGTCACTGGGTCCTCAGTGGTGCTAGCAAGGATTTGGCAACGGTTTGGGGTATCACTGCTGAAGGGAGGGTAGAAAAGGAATAGTTTTGTAGCCTAAAGATATAATTGTCATTAGTAGGAGATGATCTAGAATATGATTCTTTAATGAGGTCCTCCTACTATACCTTCCTGTACTCCTTTATTACTGCTCCACCTCTCACTCTCAGAGGAAGGAGGCATCATCACACCACTTCCTCAATGTCTTGGCTACACCCTTTCAGCCTCCAGTCCTAGAGGAAGAGGTGACCACCTTGTCCTCATATAAAGCCAGTCCTTCCATTTGTGCCCCAGACTATTCTCTTCTGATTTCTCAAAGAATTCACTTAAACTATGATTGCTTTTTCCTGTTCTCAGCTTTAACTAACACATCTCTACTGGCTCCTTCCCATCCATTCACATTTAAGCATCCTCAAGGGTGTCTCATTTTATAAGTCCTGTGAAATAAATACCAAGTAGTAAATTGAGTGAAATTATGAAACCCAGGCAGAGCTTAGATGAAAGATCCTAATTCCTTCAACTGCCGAAAGCATCTTCTCAGAGAGCGCCTGTGCCCAAGATGCTAACTATTCATTCCTTCAAAACAAAGGGTTAAGCACCTTCCAGGGTTGTGGTAGAAAGCTGGAAATGTTTTCATTTACAAGAAAAACAGAACTTCAATCCAAAATTTCAACTGAAATATGTATTTTTCATGGGTTTCCTAATTAGAAAGTTAGAGAGAGAAGCATGTTTTCTTTGTAGTTGGGAAAGAGTAGCCATAAATAAGGACTGAAATGCTTAGCTATTTGGATGAAGCCTTTCCACCAAGACTACTTACTCTACTCCTAGTCAATAAGAAACAGAACTGAAAGTATGGTTAGTTTTACAGATTCTTTACATTAAAACTTTTCTATACTCAAAACAGACAGCCATATTCTAGTATATGCAAGTATTCTATAGTTAAAGATGAATTATTGCAATCTAAAGGTCCAATTTCTTAAGAACATTTACAACAGCATTGGAAGTATGAAACATTTTTTTTGACTAAAGATGCATAAGACTTGTACACTAAAAACTACATAACATTGCTGAGACAAATAAAAGAAGGCCTAAATAAAAGAAGAGCTATATTTTGCTCATGGGTTTGAAGACTCAGTATTGTTAAGACATCTGTTCTCTCCAAATTGACCTATACATTCAATGCATTCCCAATAAAAAAAACTCAGCAGGCTGTTCTATAGAAACTGTCAAACTGATTCTAAAATTCATATGGAAATGCAAAGGATCTAGCGTAACCAAAAGAACTGAAAAAGAAGAACAAAGTTGGAGGACTAACTATATGGTTTTAAGACTTTGTAAAGTTGCAGTAACCAAGACAGTGAGGTATACTGGCACAAAGACAGAAAAACAGATCAATGAAATAGAAGAGACAGTTCAGAAATAGACCACATGTATATGAACAGCTGTTTTTTTGACAAAGGTATATACGTAGTTAAGTGGAAAATGGATAATCTTCCCAATAAATGGTGCTAGAATGTTTGGATATCTACATGCATAACAAAGAATGGATGTATACATATATCAAAACTTGTCAAGTTGTGCATTTAAGTATTTATAATTCATTGTATGTAATTTATACTTCAATATAGCTGTTTTTAAAAAATTAAGATTTATTTTTGAAGAACCAACATATGATTTTTCAGATGGTGTTGTCAGATGTCTCCCAAATCATAATTGGAATGCCATCTGGGTTAGGATCTCCTGTGGATGGATAAACACAAGAGGGTAACTCTCTGCTTTAGTTAAGTATACACCAGGCTGAGCTAAGGTGCTACCACTGGATTCTTTTGTTTTTAATTAAAGCCGTTTCTTACTATATTAGATTAGAATTGATGATCAGAACCCAATAGTCATTTTTGCTAATAGAATGGATTTCTAATTTGAAATGATTGAAGTATCTCCAAAATAAACTCTAATTTTAGAATGACACAATCATGTAGATTTTTTAATCGTCCTTAATAATCTGAGTTGGTACTATTATATATTAGGCAGGAAATCCTATTACATTTAATGTCTAATTATGTTAGGGAAAGGAAATGATTCCTAGAATCACCCACAGTAAACTTGTAAGGGCTAGGACGTCCCTGGCAGTCCAGTGGTTAAGACTGCTCTTGCATTGTTCACCTCAGTTCAGTCGCTCAGTCATGTCCAACTCTTTGCAACCCCATGGACTGCAGCACGCCAGGCCTCCCTGTCCATCACCAACTCCCAGAGTCCACCCAAACCCATGTCCATTGAGTCGGTGATGCCATCCAACCATCTCATCCTCTGTCGTCCCCTTCTCCTCCTGCCCTCAATCTTTCCCAGCATCATGGTCTTCCATTGTAGGGGGCATTGCTTATCTCTGTTAGGGAACTAAGATGCTGCATGCCACATGGTTTGGCCAAAAATAATTTTTTTAAGGGCAACGATTTAGTTTTTAGTATATTTTTACATTCTAATAACTATTAAAAATGAGCGTGGTTTAGTGGTTAAGATATTTGTCATTCAAAAAATGTGGGCTAAATGTCCATCAAGCAATTGATGGACAAAATAAAATATGGCACAGATTCAAAGGCATAATATTCAACCTGTAAAAAAAATGAAATTCTGATACATGCCACGACATGGATGAATTTTCAAAACATGCTAAGTGAAATTAGCTGGATATAAAAGACAAGTATTATATGATACTACTTACATGAGGTACCTAGAATAATCGAATTCACAGAGATGCAAAGTAGACTGGTGGTTACTAGGTGATGGGAGAAGCGAGTAATGGGGAGTTGGTGCTAAATGGGTACAAAGTTGCAGTTTGGGAACATGAAAAAGTCCTGGAGGTACATAGTGGTGATGGTTGCACAACACTGAATGTATTTCCTGCCACTGAATTGTACACTTAAAAATGGTTAAAATGGTAAATTTTAGGTTGTATATATTTTGCCACAATAAAAATATTTTTTTAAAGCCTGGGCTAAGAACCAGTTCTGCCACTTTAAAGTTATGAGATCTTGAATTATATTTGTTTAGTACCCACAAATTCCTCCTATGCAAATAGGGATAATATTAGTAATACCTACCTCATAGAGTTAGAGTTGTTATGGGAATTAAATGAGATAAATTATGTAAAGTAATTAAAGAGTGTTTTTTGACAAAGTAAAAGTGAAGAAATATATATATATATACACCATATATACCATAAGTATATATATATTTACCTCTCCATTCCTAAGGTCAATAGTTTGTTGAATGAGTGAGGAAAGGAATGAACTGCCGGGCACTTTCTCCCAGTGTATTCAAAATGTTAGAGCAATGACAACAAAAATGACTACTAATTTTTGCATAGTGATTAGAGTTCACAGAGAGCTTTCATATACATCACCGTGTCTGAATGTCATAATAACACAACGAGTAGGGCAGATGTGAGAGTGCTGTTCTTTACCACCAGGAACCCACATCAAGGCAATTAGGGTTTTCGTGCAATGATTAGGGTGCTTAATGCAATGGAAGAGTGAAATAGCAAAGTTAAACTTCAAACTCAGGTTTGAAGCCTGGATCTTTTCTACAAACACAGTAGAAAAAGGCCAACAGGATGGAAAATGTGCGGAACGTAAGACATCATGGAAGGTTGGTAGATAGCAGCATTGCGTGATTCCTTTGCCCCAAATATCCTTCCTTCCCTTACACCTAAAAATTAGCTACTAAGCCTCTGGCAATGAGGGGTCAAAGTGGGACTTCAGTGCGCCTGAAACAAGGTATTTTTTGATGGTGAGTGACAGCCAGAAAGCACAGGGAAGAGAGACAGTGGGTGGGGAAATCTGACACTGAGGACTTCAAAGGAGGAATGAGCATTGTCCTACACTTTCATTCCCATCACTGGAAAAAAGCACTGGCAGGTTGTCCCATTTCTTGGTCGATAATTTCTCCTATTGCTCAAGTCATTGTCTCTGTAAGATGGAAGATGGATAAGGGAAAGCTGGAAACAAAGAAATAAGGCTACTGCAAACTGGACCAGATTAGATTTTGACTGTGATTTCTGCTAGAAGTTGAGAATAGTGACTTGGGCAATAAGTGAGGAAGGACCCAGCTAAGAAATGGATCTGTCTTCCTGTACCGGGGCAGAGCATCTGGAAGCAATGAAAATGAGAGTATGGAGCCTTCTGTCCACTGTTGTCTGTGACAACTCTTCCTCCGTAATTCCCTGGGCTGTCTTTTTTTGTTTGTTTTTTTTTCAGACTAGATTTTTGGAGGTGTTATCTTCTACCTACAACATAAAATTTCTGCCTTTAATTCTGCAACTGAAGTGTGTACCACATTCTCATTTCATTTAAAATGTTATAATTGAGTCATAAGAAAGCTGGGTAGTCATACAATCACTCTGAAAAATGCTTGAAGCAAAGTCTTACTGAGATGATTCCAACCTCAAACTATATGGCAAGCACACGGTTCTCCCAGTGCCTTCATCGTGATAGAGGTGATCTTCCTGTAGTCTCTTTTGTTGTCTGCCTGCCTAAGACGCTCTTTCTGGCTCTAATGAGTAAGGATACAGACACATGTCATTGCTCCTTTCTCTCTACTCCTCTGACCTCGGATAGCATGCAGCTAGATTCTGTCTCCATCGTTACTACAGAAAGTGCCATCTTTAAAAGAAGAATGCCTTTTGCAATCTTGTAAGAACTCCAGCTGGTCTGGCAAAGGTTGTAACCTATTTCACATCTTCAAGGACTACTTTTTATTTGGGGGTGTCTTTAAAAAAGCAACACTCTACAACTCCCTGTTTCCTTACATAAAATTCCCCCATATCCTTTATCTCTATGCTTTAAAACACACTTTTAGGAAGCATAAGCACTACAGGTAAGATCTAAAAAGCTCAATGTTAAAAACTGTTAAAGTGTCATTAATTGCATGTGGTAAGAATCTTTAAAATAAACAGAAACTTCTTGAATGAACATCTGTATGACACCATATACTTTCACATTACATCAGGTTGTTGGTCTACTAGAAGATACTGAGAAAATTTCACATGGATGTGAAATTATGATGGTTTCCAAGCCTACAGGTCTTCTCTGTAGCTCAAACAGTAAGGAATCCTTCTGAAGTGCAGGAGACCCAGGTTTGATCCCTGGGTCGGGAAGATCCTCTGGAGAAGGGAATGGCAGTCCACTCCAGTATTCTTGCCTGGAGAATCTCATGGATAGAGGAGCCTGGTGGGTTACAGTCCATGGGATCACAAAGAGTCGGACGCAACCAAGCTACTACTACCAAGGCTACTGGTGTCTCTGAAAAGAAATATCTGTTCCTAATATTTGGTGTTGAGGGAGAGTCAGATCATATGGTAATACAGATGCTACTCTCGTTATTTCTGTGTTAAAGAAGCAATTGAAATATACAGAACTTTGAAGACTGATGATGGTGATAATGTAATGGAGCCTGTAGGTAGTTCAGGGCTCCCTGGAGGAAAGGAGCTCAAGGTAAGAGGGGCTGTGTACTAATAAAAGTGTCTTAGAGAGGGGATGGGATTCACAAAGTTTGAAGGAGACAGTGGGTGGCTTAAATAGTAGATATTTAGAAGGAGATTCTGGAGGAGTACATGGGAAGTATATTAGTTTGCTCGGGTTGTGAAAACAAAGTTCCAGAGACCAGGTGGCTTAAATACAGAAATGAATTACCACACAGTTTTGGAGTCTGGAAGTCCCAGATGAAGATGTCAGCAGGGTTCTTTTTTTCTGAGAGTCTCTCCTTGGACTGTAGGCAGCCATCTTTCTGTGTCTTCATATGGCCTTACCTCTTTGTCTGGGTCCTGACCTCTTCTTCTTACATGGACACCAGTCATTTTGGATTAGGGAGCACCCATCTGACCTCAGTTTACCCTAACTACCTCTTTATAGACACTGTCTCCAAAGATCAGTTCTGAGGTACTAGAGATTAGGACTTCAACATACGAATTTCAGGGGAGGGACACATTCACCCCATCATAATTTCACATCCATATGAAATTTTCTTAGTATCTTCTAGTAGATCAGTAACCTGCTATAATCTGAAAGTATATTGTGTCATACAGATGTTCATGAAGACATGAAAATATATGATGATAACTGGGTGTTTGCTGTAGCAGACATATAATGTGCTCCTTGGAGTGTTGGGAGAGATGGGGCTAGGGAGATAGGTGGGGCTCACAGGATGAAGGGTCTTGTATACCAGGCTGAGGAATTTGGAATTTATCCTGGAGACTATGAGGGACCATGGGAAATTGTGGAAATGGCACAACTATATTTGTGCTTTGGATGCTCTGTCTGCACTGGGGATTGGGTTGTAGAGAGGGAAAAATAAAGGCAGGGGAACTGATGAGGAAGTTAAGAGAGAATCTAGAGAGAAGGGGAAGCTAGGAGGGATTTTTAGGGTGCTATGTAGAGACAGTTGGGAGGAGATGGTACTGGAGAACCTGAAACTCTTATGAGCAAGTCCACAGGATAAGGTCTTAAAGGAAGATATGGGGGTGCAAGGTACAGAGAAGGAGATCAATGAAGAGAAGAGGAAAGATGTAAGGAGGAAAGATTTAGAGAAGTTACTAGATGGAGGAGCGTCCGAGGAGTTCATGATCTATGCCTCTAGTTTTGCTTTTGCTTCTGCTAAGAGAATGCTGGATAAATTCTGGGACTTGAAGATGTTAGTAAAGGTTTGGAATGGCCACCATGAATAGAAAGGAAATAGAATAATTTCTGAGCTGGTTTTCACAGCAGTGTGGAGCTTGAACGAGGTAAATTTCTTTCTGGACTCCTGAGAGAGTTTATGAGGCCAGAACCCCAGGCTGAGGGAATAGGGTGGGGCTGGTGAGAGAGTGGCTGATACTTTGGGATCCAGGCCAGGGGAAAGAAAAGGAACTGGAAGGGGTTAGAGGTCTGACAACTCTGGACATTTGAAGTAGAGATAAGACTGAAAAGCTGGTTTAATGAAAGAGAGGACACATGAAGTGCAGGCAGAAAGGAAGTGGTGGATGAAAACAAAGAGGTTTCTAATTTAAAATTTCAGGGGAAAAATAATTCAGGGGAAAGAGCAACTTCAGGTAGTGACAAGGTCCTGAAGTCAGTGTTAATGAGGGGAGGCATGTGCTGAGCTTTCACAGGAAAGTTTAATATCAGACCCAAAAGGAAAATTTCTTAAAAATGCTGTCAACATGGCTCTGTTGTTTGGTCTTTTTAAAACTCTGGGCTTGGGGAAATATTGGAAACCTCTGTTCCCTAAGGAAGATGAAAGTGAAAAGATAGAGCTCTGAAAAGCAAGTACATCTGGGGATCATTAATTATATGCAAAAACAAAAACACCCTCAAAACAAGAAACAGGACAGGAGAGGTAAGCGCTCTGCCTTTTGCAATGTTAAATAACTAGCTAGAAAGAATTCTTTGCCTAAATCTTCATAATAAGGCAATTTTATTTGGTTTATACTTCCTGTAAATCTTGAAACCAGAGAACTTTAAAGTTTTGTTATATAAATCCCCCCTACCCTTGAAAAACAGCTTGAGTTCTCTTTTATGTTCTTGTCATCCTCCTGGGGTTGTGAGTTTGATTAGTAAAGTGGACCTGTAATTTCTAACTTCACACTCTGCACTTTATCTAACTATTCATTATTTGCTCTAATTTCTCCCTTAGAAATCAGTTTTCTTTTAGACAGCATTGTTTTCCCAAAAAACCCCTCTGTATAATATTAAAATAAAAAGTAAAAATGAAAAAGGATTTACCTTGTTTATTTAGGATATTCTATAGGAATCATTAAAGTGAATAAAGCTGTACACAAATTTTCATAGTTTTATTCATAATAGCCAAGAAGTAAAAATTCAGTTGTCTATTAACTGATGTATGAATAAATTATTGTATTATCCATATGTCATTTGACCTTAAAAAGTAATGAAGTATTGATACATGGTACTGCTAAGAAAGAAACCAGACTCAAAGAGCCAATGAGTATATGCTAATGGGTATAAGGTGTTTTTTTTGAGGTGGTGAAAATGTTCTAGAATTAGATAGAATATACTAAATATACTAAAAAACACCGAGTTGTACATCTTAAAAAGGTGAATTTTATGATATGTGAATTATATCTCAACAAGAAAATAAAGTGAATAAAACTACTAGAGACGTGCTACATAGAAATATATATTAAGCCTTTACTCCAATTTACTGCCCTATGGCTAGTTTATTTTGCCTTGTTATACTTGTCTATCACACCTAAGTCACCTGATTTAAGATTTGAAAATCTGGGGTCAAGCTTAATCTCTTAATGACTGGTCATATTTCCTTTTTGCTTGAAGATTTCTATCTACATTAAACATCTTATTTATGCCCATTGTTGAAAAGTCTCACTACCTGTGCTGAACTCTTAATGGTGAGTCTGAGTTTCTACTGAGTCCGAGTTTCCAGTCAAACAACCAGGAGTGGAATCTGCCAGTAATAAGTACTACACAGCTTGCCATACTCTCTTGTAAGTGCTTTGGGAGAACCAGTCAAATGGTAATTGATTTAAATAACATTTAAACATTTTTATTTTTATTTATTTATTCATGGCTGCACTGGGTCTTCGCTGTTGCACTCTGACTTCCTCTAGTGGTGGCACGTGGGGGCTACTCTTTGCTGTGGTTCACAGGCTTCTCCTTGCATGGTGGCTTCTGTTGCAGAGCACAGGCTCTAGGTGCGCTCGGGCTTCAGCAGCTGCAGCGCTTAGGCTCAGTAGTTGAGGCTCACAGGCTCCAGGGCTCAGGCTCAGTCGTTGCGGTGCGCAACTACTTAGTTCTTCCATCACATGTGGAATCTTCCTGGACAGAGATCAAACCTGTTTCCCCTGCATGGGCAGGTGGATTCTTTATCAACTGCACCACCAGGGAAGTCTTAAATAACATTTTATAATTTAAGCAAAGTAGGTGATTGAGTCAAAAAAATATCATTAATTTGACTAAGAAACAAGATCTACTTCTTTACCAAGACCAGTTGAATGCATTCATGGCCTCTTTAAGAGAAAAAAAGAAAGGAAACAGAAGAGAAAAAAGAGGGAAGGAAGGAAAGAAAGGGAAGAAGAAAAGAAAGTGAAAAAGGAAGGAAGAACTTGGCAGTCTTCCAATGTCTGGCATAACATTCCCTGATGACCTGAATTGGGGTTTGAGGATGAGAGCGGCAGTGTTTGTTCTAGGCAGAGATCTACCGCCACACTTACGTGCACCAACGTATAGGAAGAAAGGAATCAGAGCCGAGACCTCCTGCCATTTACCCTAAGCAAGGCAGGGCTAGGCTTAACTGTTGCAATAAAATTAGGAGTTAAAATTGAGCCCCAGTAGTTCCCCCCTCCATGAATGTACATTTTGTTCCTCATCTTTCGAAGTGAAGCTTAGTGACTTCTAAAGTCAGCTTAGTCATTTAGCTCACGCACAACTGGGTAGCTTAAGGAATAGAAACTTATCTCTCATAGTTCTGGAGGTAGGAAGCCCTGAGATCAGGTTGCCAGCATATTTGGGGTCCTGGTGAGAGCCTTTGTCCAGGTTGTCAATGGCTGACTTCAAGTGGTACCCTCCCCTACATGGCAGCAAGTGAGGGCCAGCTGTCTGGCCTTTTCTTAAAAGAGCGCTAGACGCACACAGGAGGGCTCCCTGCTCATAACCGAGTTACCTCCCATAGGCCTTACCTCATAATACCACCACACTGGGGACTAGATTTCAACATATGAATTTTTAGGGGTTTGCAAAACTTCAGTTCATAACACGGAGTTTATTTCCCCTCCCGTAAATCTGCACTGGTCTTGGGGCTTGCTCTGCCTGGTTGAACACAACAGAAGTGGTTCCCCAGGACTTCCAGTGCAAAGATTAAGAGGGCTGGCACTTCACCTCTGGCATCTTAGAACCCTCAGCCATCATGTAACAAGTCCAAACTATTGTCTGGAGAGAAACCTATGGTGACCCTGGAGGATGAGATATCACGTGGAGAGAGAGGCCACAAGGATGAGCACTGAGGGACCAAACATGTGAGGAAAGAAGCACATGTATGTTCTTGATTTGACCACTGTGATTACAGTCATTTTAATGCACTAAGTTTGGGACTTTAAAAAAAATATTTAACAATAGAAAGCTAAGAGAAATTGGAATCTGGAAGTAAGGTGCTATGGTAATAAAAAACCTAAAAACACATGGCATTGACTTTGGGACCAGCTGGAGGGCAGAAGCCAGAAGGGCTTTGAGGAGACTGTAAATGAAGTTGGAAGGGGAGTGATAAAAATGTTATTGGATACTGGAGAAAAAGCAACCCCTGTTAAGTAAGGGTGGAAAGTTTGGCAGACCTGCTGACTATAGTAATATACAAGATAGAAAACATACCTCATGAACTTGTGAAGATGGCTAAGAAGATTTGCAGATAGCATGTTCCAAGTACCAGTTGGTTTTTCTAAGCTGCATTTGATGAGACAGGAATGAACAGAGAGTCGCCAGCTAGGACTTTGCTGCTGCTGCTGCTGCTGCTAAGTCGCTTCAGTCGTGTCCGACTCTGTGCGACCCCATAGATGGCAGCCCACCAGGCTCCCCCATCCCCGGGATTCTCCAGGCAAGAATACTGGAGCAGGTTGCCATTTCCTTCTCCAATAAGAAAGTGAAAAGTGAAAGTGAAGTCGCTCAGTCGTGTCCGACTCTGCTAGCAAGGATCAAATCCAAAGTGCTGCTGGATAGATGAAAGGGCTTCCAAGAATTTTAAGTGCACACCACTTGGGTTTTCTTTGCTAGAAAAAAGGGTTTCTAAGCATCTTAAAGGCATTGTCACATAGCATCTGTCTCTAAATCCTAGATGGGGAGAGGGCCTGTCTCATAGAGACTTGTGGATGTGGCTTTTACCTAATAGACTGGATTAAAATGTGATATGCTGGAAGCCCATAAAGATTTTTTAAAAAGGAATTATATAAGCATGGTCCAAAGGGCAGAGATAGTGTAAAAACAAAAGAGACCTCTGAGCCCAGAACTTTCTCCAGACAAGAAGCAAGCAGAGAATGCTACTCAGGTGTAAACATGGACCATTTCTTATGGAAAATGAAGAATGACTCAGAATCAAGGGCCTAGAGAATCTGAAAGAACTACTCTAGCAGGCAGAACTGGGCCTTAATCAAGGCACTTTCTCTGATCTCAAAGTTGCAGGAAATGATGGTATGTGCTTGGCCTAATTCCAGAATTACTATGGTCTGGTGACTGTTATGTGCCTCTTATCCCCCTTCACCCCTTAAAAATTTTTTTTTAATTTGAAGTATAGTTTATTACCTCAGATATGCAGATGACACCACCCTTATGGCAGAAAGTGAAGAGGAACTCAAAAGCCTCTTGATGAAAGTGAAAGTGGAGAGTGAAAAAGTTGGCTTAAAACTCAACATTCAGAAAACGAAGATCATGGCATCCAGTCCCATCACTTCATGGGAAATAGATGGGGAAACAGTGGACACAGTGTCAGACTTTATTTTTGGGGGCTCCAAAATCACTGCAGATGATAACTGCAGCCATGAAATTAAAAGATGTTTACTCCTTGGAAGGAAAGTTATGACCAACCTAGATAGCATATTCAAAAGCAGAGACATTACTTTGCCAACAAAGGTTCATCTGGTCAAGGCTATGGTTTTTCCTGTGGTCATGTATGGATGTGAGAGTTGGACTGTGAAGAAGGCTGAGTGCCGAAGAATTGATGCTTTTGAACTGTGGTGTTGGAGAAGACTCTTGAGAGTCCCTTGGACTGCAAGGAGATCCAACCAGTCCATTCTGAAGGAGATCAGCCCTGGGATTTCTTTGGAAGGAATGATGCTAAAGCTGAAACTCCAGTACTGTGGCCACCTCATGCGAAGAGTTGACTCATTGGAAAAGACTCTGATGCTGGGAGGGATTGGGGGCAGGAGGAGAAGAGGATGACAGAGGATGAGATGGCTGGATGGCATCACGGACCCGATGGATGTGAGTGTGGGTGAACTCAGGGAGTTGGTGATGGACAGGGAAGCCTGGCGTGCTGCGATTCATGGGGTCGCAAAGAGTCGGACATGACTGAGTGACTGAACTGAACTGATAGTTGATTTACAATATTGTGCTACTTTCTGATGTACAGCAAAGTGATTCAGTTATGCATATATATATGTAATTCTTCTTTACATTCTTCTCCATTATGATTTATTGCAGGATATTGAATATAGTTCCCTGTGCTATACAGTGCACACTTAGTTACTAAGTTGTGTCCGACTCTTTGCGACCTCACGGACAGTAGCCTGCCAAGTTCCTCTGTTCATGATATTTCCCAGGCAAGAACACTGGGGTGGATAGCCATTCCCTTTTCCAGGGGATCGTCTTGACCCAGGGATGGAAATTGGGTACCCTGCAATGCAGGAAGATTCTTTACTGTCTGAGCTCCCGGGGAAGCTCGTGCTATACAGTAGGACCTTATTATCTATTCTATATACAGTATTTTGTATCTGCTAGTTCCAGACTCCTCATTTATCCTCCGTCATCCCCTTTCTCTTTGTAACCATAAGTTTCTTTTCCATGTTTGTGAGTCTGTTTCTGTTTCATAAATAAGTTCATTTGTGTCACTCATTAGATTCCACATGTAAGTAATACTCAGCTTCCCAGGTGGCTCAGGGGTAAAGAATCTGACTGCCAACGCAAGAGATGCGAGTTTGATCTCTGGGTTGGGAAGATCCCTTGCAGTTCAGTTCAGTCACTCAGTCGTGTCTGACTCTTTGCGACCCCATAGACTGCAGCACGCCAGGCTTTCCTGTCCATCACCAACTCCCAGAGCTTGCTCAAACTCAGGTCCATCCAGTTGGTGATGCCATCCAACCATCTCATCCTCTGACGTCCCCTTCTTCTCCTGCCTTCAGTCTTTCCCAGCATCAGGGTCTTTTCCAATGAGTCAGCTCTTTGCATCAGGTGGCCAGAGTACTGAAGTTTCAGCTTCAGCATCAGTCCTTCCAATGAATGTTCAGGACTGATTTCCTTTAAGATTGACTGGTTGGATCTCCTTGCGGTCCAAGGGACTCTCAAAGAGTCTTCCCCAGCACCACAGTCCAAAAGCATCAATTCTTCAGCACTCAGCTTTCTTTATGGTCCAGCTGTCACATCCATATATGACTACTGGAAAAAGCATAGCTTTAGGCAATGGCAACCCACTCCAGTATTCTTGCCTAGAAAATTCCATGGCAGAGGAGCCTGCTACAGTCTATGAGGTCATGAAGAGTCGAACACCACTGAGCAATTGAGCACACACACATAAGTGATATCACTTGGTATTTGTCTTTCTTTTTCTAACTCTCTTCACTTTGTAGGATAATCTCTAGATCTATCCATGTTGCTGCAAATGGCATTATTTCATGCTTTATTATGGCTAATATATCACATCTTCTTTATCCATTCACCTATAGATGGACATTAGGTTGGTTCCATGTCTTGGCTACTGTAAATAGTGCTACTATGAACATTGGGCTGCATGTATCTTTTTGAATTAGAGTTTTCTCTGAACATACATCTAGGAGTGGGATTACTATCCCCCTCTTTTTGAATGAAGGTGTCTGTTGTGCTTATCCTGTCCCTTTTTCACCATGGTATTGTTGGATGCAGGTGGGACGGGTAATTTGTCTTTTTAGTTTACACAGGTCTTTGTGACTAAGGGCTGCACTTGAGAGACCATCTTGAAGAGCTTTAGTTGCTCCTGGACCTTATTTGACTGACAAAGTCCTGGACTTTGACCTGATGCCATAAAAGTATGAGATTTTAGGGGTTCTGAGGAGTGAGAATATTTCACATATGGGAAAGATATGAATTGTTGTGGCCAGAGGTGCATTAGAGTAGTGTTTCCAAAGATTGTCCCCCACAAATACTTCTCCTACTTGTATACTTGCCACTCTTCACATTAAAAAATGGTACTATTTCCCATTCCTCGAATCCAGGTTGGCTTTGGGCAGTACAATGTGGACAAGGTGATAATCTAGGTCTCTGGAACTAGACCTTAAGAGACTTGATAGCTTCCAATTGCCTATTGCTACTGAAATGCTCCCTCTTTGAGCCCAGCCTCTATGCTGTGAGACACCTGAGTGGCAGAGAAAGGGCATGTGGAGAAGGACTGAGGTGCCCTAACCAACCGTCCCTGCTGACAACCATCAAATGTCAGTCAAATGAGCAAGGCCATTTTGGATCTTCTAGCAATCCCAGTGCCTAGCCTAGCAATTCCACTGAAGCAGAACTGCCCAAATAAACCACAGAAAATATGAGAAGTACTAAATATTTGTGTTAAAGCCACCGAGTTTTGTTTGTACAGAAGACCATAGCTGAGGGGAACTAGTAATATCCGGAGAATGCTTTCATCTTCTTCCAGGTAGCCTGCTTGCTGCTATACACCACCTTAGTCATTAGACCTCATAAAATCTCTGTGAGGAAGATGGTGGTAGGCCCAGGGAATGGAGGCTGGGACAAACAAGTGGGTCCAAATGACATAGCTTGTAAGCGGTAGTACCAGAATTCAAGTCTAGGTTACCTGCCTCCAAAGCCTGTATTCTTTTCAGCATCCCATTAACACTCAACAATATTTTACAGTTAATGGGAAAACTTCAGGTTTAACATAGAGAAAATTATGATTGGTGATTTTAAGCAATACTACTCTAGAAACCTTGTTTATATCATTAAAGTAAAATGATTTTTTTTTTAAATAAAATATAACAAAAATTTTATAAAATAAAATTCTTATTTTATAAAGCTAATGATTAGAAGGGGCTTCCCAGGTGGCGCTAGTGGGTGAAAAATCAGTCTGCCAATGTAGGAGATGCAAGAGAAGAGGGTTCGATCCGTGGGTCAGGTCAGGAAGATCCCCTGGAGGGGGAAATGGCAACCTGCTCCTGTATTCTTGCCTGGAAAATTCCATGGACAAAGGAGCCTGGTAGGCTACAGTCCCCGGGGCTGCAAAGAGTCAAATATGACTGAGCGACTGAACTCCAAACCCTTGCTTTATCAGTCTCAATGAATTGACTTTTATTGAACTTAATTTCCTCTTTCAGCATGTATTATTCAAACAACATGGGGAAGGGAGTTATGTTCCTTGTTTATTTTTATAATAACTTTAATTACTTTTCTATATAAAATCTTTTGTTACTTATGGAATTCTTTGGTTGGTTTAATGCTGTCAAACCAGCTGACAAAATTCTATTTGTTACATTCCCTTTATTTTACATTAACATTTGTGGCATAGATAGAAAATGCAACAGAAGATAGTTATATTTGATAGGAACAACATTCCTGAGATTTTGACTTAAAAAAATAACATGGATTAGAACACCAAGACTAAAAATATCTTCAAATAGCATGAAATACCTGCTTTAACACCTCATATCTAAGATGGAATCTATGGTTAAAGAATAGTGACATTTCTATACTTTTCCAAGATAGCTCATTTCAATTTATTCACAAATGATTAGGTAGCTATATTTAGCTAACACTTCTATACAAAGGCGTCTCTTGGCATTCTCTTCAGCAGTATAGTTCTATATAAATGCAAGCAATGGTTTTAGGCCAAATTGTTCCTTTTGATGGCTCTAGACTTTCAAAATTTCATAGTCTGACTCAGGATTATTTTCCAGTTGCTAGAGACTTCACTACACCTGCGTACATTCACAGAAATATTTATGGAGACAGCAATGTGAAAAGCCTGGCAGGCTGATTCCTTTAGGATGGGGATCTCTGTCCATTGCCACCATAAACTCCTTGCTTTGTTCTAGCCACCTGCATCTCTTTATTCTGACTTTGTGAGTGAATGGTATTCTTGCATTTCTCTAAGACTTCCCTCCATCTCATTAATCTCAACTCAGTCTTTACGACTCAGGACAAGTGTGTTCTTCTCCAGTCACTGTCAGTGTTGGTTCCACACTGCATTAACTCATCCCAGTTCAGCCGTTACTTACATTGTGATTCCTTTATCTCCTTTCCCCATTATGCTATGGAACCACTGGGGAAAGCAACTCTGTGTGTGTTTTAATTAGTTCTGAGTTTCTTCTTCTTTTTTTTTAAATTATTCATTTATGGCTGTGCTGGGTTTTCATTGTTGCACTCTGGCTTTCTATAGTTGTGGAGAGTGGGGGTTACTCTCTAGCTGCGGTGCTCGGGTTTCTCCTTGCAGCGGTTTCTCTTGTTGCAGAGCACAGGCTCTGTGGCACCCAGGCTTCAGCAGTTGTGGCACTTGGGCTCAGTAGGTGCGGCTGGCGGGCCCCAAAGAGCAGGTTTAGTAGTCGTGGCACAGGGGCTTAGTTACTCTGCAGCATGTGTGATCTTCCAGGATCAGGGATGGAATGGGTGTCCCCTGCATTGCAAGGCAGATTCTTAACTGCTGGATCAGTGGGGAGGCCCAAGCAACTGTGCTTTTTCCATCTTTATCTCCCCATCCCACAGCAGAATTCCTGTAAGCATTAAATTCAATAAATACTTAATAATGAAGAGAATGAAAGGGAAGCTCTCTGTCTTAGAAAGAAAAAAATATGAAGCCTTATAATGGCACCTTCCGGACTTTCCTGGTGAGCCAGTGGTTAAGACTCCACGTTCCCAATGCAGGGGACACGGGTTTGGTCCCTGGTAAAGGAACTAGATCCCGTACGCCACCACTAAAGATCCTGTATGCCGCAACTAAGACCTGGCACAGCCAAAGAAATAATTAAAATAGAAATAAATAAATAAATATTAAAGTCATCTTCAAGGAGAACCACAGAGTCTCTTTTAAACAGCTTTATTGAGAGATAATTCACACATTCTACAATTCACTTCTTAGGATTATTTATGTTATGACAAACCCCTGGAGGTAGTTACATTTTCCTTCAGACTCTTGCATATACCACAAATACTTTTTTTTTTTAACTTTTTTTTTTATAATGACAGTTTTTAATTGTACTGAAAAATATTCAACATTTAAAATTCTCAGACTCCTCCCACTTTGTCTACCGAAGTGGTTCTCAAACTTCAGCTGCCTGGGAATCACCTGGACAGTTTGTTAATCTGCAGATTGCTGGACCCTGTCCACAGAATTTCTGATCCAGTGAGTTTGGGGTGGGTCCAAGAAGTTAGCATTTCTAACAGATTCTCAAATGATGCTACTGCTGCTGGTTGGGAGATCCCTTTTGAGAACTATTGGTCTAGCAGTTTCAACAATTATCAACATTTTGCCATATCAATCATTTATCCCTTTCTCCCTCTTTCTTTCTCTTCTGTATTTTCTAAAAGCAAATGTCTGATATTTCTCTATAATTTAAGAAGTATCTTAAATACTTCTGTATAAAATGAAGACTTAAAAAATATAATAGTATCACACCTAAAAGTTAACACTACTTCCTTAATATCATTGCACTGATAATGATACATTTTTTTCTGATTATCTCAAAAACACTTTTTATGGTTGGTTTGTTCAATCAGGATTAAAACAAAGTCGATACATTCTATTTTGTTGTGACTCTTTTAATCTGGAACAGTCGTCTTTCCTTTTTTAATTTTCTCATGCTGTTCGGTTCAGTTCAGTTCATTTCAGTCACTCAGTCGTGTCTGACTCTTTGCGACCCCATGAACTGCAGCATGCCAGGCCTTCCTGTCCATCACCAACTCCAGTAGCTTATTCAAACGCATATACATTGAGTCAGTGATGCCATCCAACCATCTCATCCTCTGTCGTCCCCTTCTCCTCCTGCCCTCAATTTTTCCCATCAGGGTCTTTTCAAATGAGTCAGTTCTTCGCATCAGGTGGCCAAAGTATTGGAGTTTCAGCTTCAACATCAGTCCTACCAATGAACCCTCAGGACTGATCTCCTTTAGGATGGACTGGTTGGATCTCCTTGCAGTCCAAGGGACTCTCAAGAGTCTTCTCCAACACCACAGTTCAAAAGCATCAGTTCTTCGGCGCTCAGCTTTCTTTATAGTCCAACTCTCACCTTCATATATGATTACTGGAAAAACCATAGCCCTGACTAGATGGGCCTTTGTTGGCAAAGTAATGTCTCAGCTTTTTAATATGCTGTCTAGGTTGGTCATAACTTTTCTTCCAAGGAGTAAGCATCTTTTAATTTCATGGCCTCAGTCACCATCTGCAGTGATTCTGGAGCCCAAAAAAATAAAGTCTGCCACTGTTTCCACTGTTTCCCCATCTATTTCCCATGAAGTGATGGGACTGGATACCATGATCTTGGTTTTCTGAATGTTGAGCTTTAAGCCAACTTTTTCACTCTCCTCTTTCACTTTCATCAAGAGGCTCTTTAGTTCTTTGCTTTCTGCCATAAGGGTGGTATCATCTGCATATCTGAGGTTATTGATATTTCTCCCGGCAATCTTGATTCCAGCCTGTGCTTCATCCAGCCCAGCATTTCGCATGAAGTACTCTGCATAGAAGTTAAATAAGCAGGGTGACAATATACAGCCTTGACGTACTCCTTTTCCTATTTGGAACCAGTCTGTTGTTCCATGTCCAGTTCTAACTGTTGCTTCCTGACCTGCATACTCATGCTGTTGACTTGATAAAATCAGGTTAATTACCCTGTAGAATATCTTACCTTCTGGATTTGGAAAACTGCTTCCTCATAGTGTAATTCAACTTGTCCCCCATCCACTATATCTCCTATAAACTTAAAGTTAAAACTAAAGGTTCAATTAAATTCAGTTTTAGCTTCTTAAGCAAGAATATCTCATAGGTGGTGCCATGTAGGTTATGTTGCATCACCTCAGCAGGCATGTAATGTCTGGTTATCCTACTTTTAGTGATGCTACATTGATTGGTAGATTCAAGTGGTAATAGCTTAATCATTAAAAAGTGTACTATCAACCTTTTTTCCTTAATAGTTTAATCATCCATTGATGAGCACTGCCTATACCACAAAAATAGTGTTTTTCTATCATTTTGTTTGCATTTAGTAACAGGATTCCCCTCCTTAATTAGGGATATTTAGTGTATTTTATGTGGGACAGACAGAATAAATTATTTTTTCTTTTTTTTTAATTTTCAAAGTAAGGACTTGGTGCCTGTTGTTATATCAATACTAAGTTGTGTCCTTCCTCAAGTTCATACATTGAAGTTCTAACCCCCAGTATGTGTTTGGAGATAAGTCTTTAAAAGGTAATTAAGTTAAAACATAGTTATTGTGGTGGTCCCTAATCCAACATGACTGGTATCCTTATAGAAAGAGAAAACATAGACCCAGATATACACAGAGGGAAGGCCACGTGAAGATAGTGGGGGAATGTGGCCCTCTGCAAGCCAAGGACAGAAGCCTCAGAAGAAATCAACTTTGCTGACACCTTGATCTTGGATTTCTAGCCTCCAGAATTGTGAGAATATAGATTTCTGTTGTTGAAGTCACTTAGATGGCACTTTATTATGGCAGCTCTACCAAGCTCATACAATGCCCTAACTATTTCTAATGGTGACCAATAACTTTCTGTGTATTTATGTAATTAATTATCTTTCTTTATCTTTTTCATATCATATGAATGCATGGATTTTATACATTCAACATGTTTCAATTTGTTTCAATAATTTTTACTTTGGATGGTTAAATTGTTCCATATTTGGCTGGAGGAAGCCTAGAGGAAGTTGACTTTTGTGTCATTTTGATATGATCCCAACAGTCTTTGGTAACTTCCTTCCTCTCAGGTAGAAGGTATTGTGGGCTCATTTTATACATTTTTGATCCCAACACATTTAACATAATCATTTGCTCTATGATATTCATAAAATAATTTCAAAATGATACCAGTATTTTTTTTATCAGTTTTCATGAGACTACTAGAAGAAATTAAAAATTTACCTTTTTGTCCTTAGAATACCTATTTCTAAGAATATATAGTCAAAGTCTTATGTTATAAAAAAACTTAAAACAGTTCTTCTCTTTGTGTGGTTGTGTCACCGACTTGATATACAGTTATACTTATTTGTTTTAAAACAGTCTTCTCGGTACTTTGTCAGGCAGCGTTCTTTGTTTATTTTATAAGCATCATTAGAAAATACTTTTCTTCAAGCTGTAATGAGAATTGAAGTTCAAAGACAGATGAAATGGGAAGAAGCACAGTTCTGGGACCTCATCTTCCTGCTTATATGCATCATTTAATAGTTCACCAATGATTTCACAGCAATTCATCCAGGATTCCCTGAATAAACTGTTCCCTGACAAAACATTTTAATCACTGCATCAATTTAGATAATCCTGGTCATGTCATGAACACTGAAGCCTTAATGTTTCCAGGCTCTTGTTTGTCCTTGAATATCAAAGCCTATAGATACACTGAAGATGTCTTCCAATAATGTTAATAGTTCTATTTACTGACTGAAATATTCATGATTAAAAAAAGAAATCCTAGCCAGAAGTTCCCTTTGAGGTCAGTTTTTTTTACGTGAAATATTTGAGTTAATCTTTTGCTCCACTTAAAAGCATACATAGACATGTGGGCACACAAACACACATATATACACCCCTTTATTCCTCATCTATACTGTTAGACAGACTGCATCATTTGCTAAATGTGAAACATTATTTGGCTGTTGTGTGACAAGCATGTTTAAATAGAAAGTGCATCTGGAATCAGATGGAATTGGTTTGGTAGTTAGGTTATTGCCTAATAATGAATGCTAATAAAATCACCTAACCTTTTATGGATTTGGTGTCCTTAGCTACAAAAGGGGCATAGTAACCCTTACTCCAGTACTCTTGCCCAGAAAATCTCATGGATGGAGGAGCCTGGTGGGCTGCAGTCCACGGGGTCGCGAAGAGTCCGACACGACTTCACTTTCACGTTTCACTTTCATGCACTGGAGAAGGAAATGGCAACCCACTCCAGTGTTCTTGCCTGGAGAATCCCAGGGATGGGGGAGCCTTGTGGGCTGCCGTCCGTGGGGCTGCACAGAGTCGGACACGACTGAAGTGACTTAGCAGCATTAGCAGCAGCAACCCTTACCTGGCGGCTCAGTGGTAAAGAATCTGCCTGCCAATGTAAGAGGCATAAGAGACATGGGCTCTATCCTTCAGTCAGAAAGATCTCCTGGAGGAGGGCTGATCCTCTGGAGGAGGGCCTGGCAACCCACTCCAGTATTCTTACCTGGAGAATCCCATGGACAGAGGAACCTAGCAGACTACAGTCCACGGGGTTGCTGAGAGTCAGACATGGCTGAAGCGACTTAGCACAACCCTTACCTGTACAGTTAGTATATTAGGTCCCAGATGTAAAATGTAAGGATGGTATCTGGCACCCAATAGAGGTTAGTAAGATAAGCAATAGGAAGATAGTAACTATTTTCATTCTCTACCTAAAAACCTAAGAAGGACAGAAATGGAAGCAGAAGAAAATCATTCGATCTTGAAGATGATTGTGAGTACAGTGCTACTTCTTCTCTTGATTCTCAGATCATTGTGTGTAATCTGGTTCAACTTTCAAGGAGATCCAACCTGAGCTGGTATTGCTTCAGTTGGCCAGGAAGCCAAAGTACTGAGTAGTCTTTAAAGTCCTGTTAATAAGGCACAGAGTGGTTATCTTAGTCAGGGCTTTGCCTATCAACTGTAGGACAGGATAACCCAAAGATAGCTTCTAGGAGATTCATCAGTAATCTCAAAGGTCACTCAAGAAAACATACATGTTTCATCCCACTCTTTGGAGATCTTTCCCTTCTCCTGAAAAGGCATTTTCTCATCTAGAGTAAGATAAAGCACAAGACTCTTAATTTTAAGTTTCATCTTGGTAGTCAGACATCTGGGAGCAATGCTTTCTTTAGTTGGTACTCATTTTTTTTTTTTCCTTGTCAAATAATCATTTCTTGTCACTACATAGTTGTTAAAAAAGCAAGGGAAGAAAGCATTGTTCAACAGGTTTCTGCTGCAGAAAAAGGACTCCTCCTAAATTACTATTTAATATCAACTTCCGAAGAGTTGATTCCGTAGAGCACATGCTCTCAGAGATTTTAATGTGTATTGTATGAAAATGCAGGTAATGGTGGGATAAGGAGACTTGACAGGTCTCTTTATTGTGGAATTTCTCAGATCCTTAAATATACTAATGTATACTACAGTCTCCCAAAGGGAGATGCAGGATACAGCACTCCTGGTCAGTCATGTTTGGCTTCTCTGTCCATGGGATTCTCCAGGCGAGAATACTGAAGTGGATTGCCATTCCCTTCTCCAGGGGATCTTCCTGACCCAGAGATTGAACCTGAGTCTCCTGCATTGCAGGCAGATTCTTTACCGTCTGAGCCACCAGGGAAGCCACCTTCTAAAACTTAACCGATCCTAGATCTGTGGTTCCATAGAGCGTAGAGGATCACCATTGTACAGAACACACTCTGGGAAATAAAGTTTTATAATTTAAAACTACAGGTAAGAGGAACATTGGATCAATGGACCCCTAACAGACATGAATTATTTTCAGGACAGTATCAGTTGTTCTTTGCTTTATCTATTGCAACGATTGTTTGGTTGTAAAAAATAGAAACCCATTGGAAACCAATTTAAACAGAAGATGAAAGTCTTGGTAGAATACAGAGCTATTTCACAGAGTCCAAATTCAGAAAATATACAGAACTTTAGGAGGACTAGACTGTGACCCTAAAGTCAGAACTTGTGATTAAAGGACCATATGGGTGATTGATTACTGCTTTTTTCCTGCTTGCCTGTTTTTTCTTTCAAAGAGCTTTGTCTGAACTGTCAAGAAAGTGTATGACATAGCCCTGATTCTATGTTGCCTTTAAGCAATTGATAGTAATTATTGCTATGTTGTGTCCAACTTCTCAAGAGAAAGAGAATCTAGATAGCCCAGCTTAGATTGGGCTTTCACCCACCGCTCGTCCAATCTCCTGAGGCTAAAATTCATGTGCTATAAACAGGAGGGTTTAGGCTTGCCCCCTCAGTTTGGAGAGGGAGTGAATCATTCTTAGAAGGAAGGGGCCATGGGATGAACAGGCACCGCCAAAGGGACATCAGTCATGACTTCTTCATAAGAATCATTTAGAAAGAAGGGCACCCTTGATGGCTGTGTTTCATATAGTGACAACAGAAAATTGATTTAGAAAGAACATCCTTCATAGAATCTATTTGTGAATCTATTATGAATATATTGTGTCAGGCATTATCACTATTTGTTAGTATCTAATTCTCCTCTACTGCTAGGTACAAGGATCCTCTGCCCCTTGAAGGTTGATGTGGTCATGTGACTTCACTTGGCCAATGAAATGTCACTTTGTGGGGGGAGCACTTTGAAATGGAAGGATTTAGAGACCGAAATAGCCTGCAAGTGCTGAGCCAACTCATGGACAAAACTAGCAGAGCTCCAGGGGACTTTATGTAAGAGAATTATTTTATTCTGTGACTTCCTCTTCCCCAGACATTTTGGAGTTGTCTTTTTAAAAAAATATTTATTTATGTGACTATGCTGGGTCATAGTTGTGGCACAAGGAATCTTTGATCTTTGTTGTGGCATGCAAGCTCTTCAGCTGTGGCATGCAGGATCTTCAGTTGTGGCATGCGAACTCTCAGTTGTGGCATATGAGATCTAGTTCCCTGACCAGGGATCTAATCCAGGGCTCCTCCACTGGGAGCGTGGACTCTCAGCCACTGGACCACCACAGAAGTCCCTGAAGTAATCTGTTACTGTATTATAATCTGTCCTATGCTGACTAGTACAAATAGTCGCTGAAATGAACCACACAGGTTCAACAGTGTAATGAAGGTGAATATTATCCTGAGCTGGTGCTACTATGAGAGGCCACCAGTTTGGTAACTTACAGGCAAGATCCCCCAACTTCCAGTTCAATTGGTGGGATTCATGATACATTTTGGTAAGTAATTTCACTTCTCATGACTGGAATTTTAAGTATCTTGCAGAGGTTAATAAAAAATATTATTTTCACATGCTCTCTTTATGTAACACCACTATGTTATCAGAAGATGATCAATTTTCTTGTGTTTTCTCATTGAACAAGGTATACCAATATCTATTACAATACGTACATTTAATCAGATGACCACCAATGCCACTAATTTTTTTCAGAATTATCATTCTATGTTCAAGCTGTTATGTTGAAAAGTGGTTCAGGAAGTATATGTGGACACAGGTGCCCTGTTCTTATACAACCCTGATTTTGCCCAGAGACTTATCCACAGTCAGGTGCCTCCGGTGAAGCTGAGCTATATTCCAGGCCCAAGGTTGGGCCGAATGGTCTCAGGCTAACCCCATTTCCCCTGCCAGTGTTTGGTTTGAGTATAGGCATGAGACCTCAATTTGCCCAATGGAAGAAGTCTGCTAGAGGATTTCTAGGATCCATTTCCTTTTTTCTAAGAAAGAGTTACAAGAAGAAATGGTTTATTTTCCTTACCCTCCCTGAATATTGTCATTTTGGGATGTGTTGCCTAGAAGTGCCACAGGAGTCTTCTTGCTGTTAGCCTGAAGATGAAACCAGAGGATGTCCAGAAAAGACAGCTGTGATACAGAAAGAATCAAGATCCCTGAAAATAGTGTTGAGCTACAGAATCCATCAATCCTGAAGTTCTTCTTCTCTGGACGTTCTATTATATAGGACAAATTTCCATTGAATAGGAATTTCTATTACTTGCAGCTCAAAGTATCCTACATAATGCTTTAATAGTATCTGTACTTTTTTAGTTTAGCATATATCTTTTTCTGTTGCCTCTGGGAAAATAGTATGTAAAATCTTCTTTTAAGACTTCCTGAAAAAAGAAAAAAGACTTCCTAAATCTTTACCCATGAATTACGATAGACATTAGATAACAAAATTCTAGCAGTTTCTATGAGGATAGCTGGACTCCTTAATCAATCAGCATTCTTTCAAACACTATGAGCAATTCCAGAATACAGGGCAGATGATTAAACATGTTTTACTTCACAGGTAACTTATGGTCAAATTTCAAAGATTCAAAAATCACGATCTGTCAAGTGGAAGAATGAAAATTGAAAATCTGCTTCTTTGCTGATGCCTGACTGGGTCTGAGTACTGCTGGTAATGGAACAGGGAAAGGGGTTGATCATACACTGTCTGGAACATAATATCAGAAGTCCTACAAGTAAATGAAAGTCAAAGTGATGGTGTATTTTATTTAGTTTTTATTAACAAAGTTTTTTCCTATTTTTTGGCCAAGTTGTGCTATATGCAGGATCTTAGATCCCCAACCAAAGATCGAATCTGTGCCCACTGCAGGGAAGCATGGTGTCTTAACTGCTGGATTGCCAAGGAAGTCCTGGTAATGGTGTATTTTAAATTGTGAAATTGTAATCAAAGCACTTAAGTATTCTATAGATTTTTTTAAATCAAGTTCTTAGATAGTTATTTGTATAGTTACTTGTTTGCCTTCCCTGTTAGACTGCAAGCTCCTTGAGGGCAAGGGCCATATTTGTCTTGTTCTTCACTGCACCTCTGTCACCTCACACAATTGTTATTTCTCTTTTGTGATGAGAACACGTAAGACCTAGTCTTTTAGCAACTTTCAAATACATATATATATTATATATATATATATAATGCAGTATTGACTATAATCACAATGCTGTATGTTAGATCTCCAGATCTCATTTACCTTTCAACTACAAGTTTGTTAGACCTTTGACCAATAGGTCCTCAATTCCCCCTGCCCCCCTCCCCCAAGGTACTTATATTTTTTACAAGCTGTTCCCTTCCCCTCTAAAGTTATTATCAGGACAGTTTCCCTCTTAGTGTAGTTATTACTATTATTTTTCTATCTGTTACACCTGTAACAGATGTGGATGAGGTTGACCCACAGGTGTAGCCCAGCCTTGCAAGCCTATGATGAATGTGTCACTGTTCCATTTTCCTCCTCTCTTTCTCTTCTTCTCTCTGTAAAGTCTTCCTGTCTCCTGCCCTTAGGTTTCTGTATAAGATCAGTAAATCTCTGAATTTCCAACGGAGCTACTGTATGGGGTGGTGGGGGATAAATGACTGACCTCCATCCATTTCCTAGATTCTTTGTGACCTTTGGTCAACTCACTTGATCCCTGGTCATTGACGGATGACTGGAAAGGTAAGAAAAATTCTGAAAGCTAATAATAATAAAGAGTGAAAAATACGAGCTCTTGTCTACTTTTTAAAAAAATTGGAGTATAATTGCTTTTACTATATTGTATTACTTTATCTTGTACAACAAATTGAATCAGCTATTATGTATACATATATCCCCTCCTTCTTGTGCGTCCCTTCCACCGCAACCCCCATCCCAAGGGCTCTACTTTTTTTCAGCCCATTTATCTTTTCTTGGCAGCACCCTTATGTTGAGCTGATCTAATGGTCTATTCTCATCCTTCCTTTGACAGAGATCTTTTGCTCAATTTCCATTTTAGACTACTCCTGATTCTTTCCTCTAGGCTTCACCTAATCACTGAGCCCAACAGGTACTAAGTAGAGGTCCCTTTGTGCAAAAGGCTCAAGGACAAGCTTTCCTATGTTCAAAGTCATTTTATTAGGCTTGGCATTAGTGTTAACTCTTAACATCCTGTTTGTTTCACTGAGTCTTCATTTATTATGTAGAATACAATGTACCTACTAGGATCTCCTCTGAGACATGCCTGCTTCATTAGTAGAGAGAGATCAGTCAGAGATGTTTTTAGCCACATGACTGCTGATTGGACCTTTGGTAGAACTTTCCCTAAACCAGGCCAGTAAGATCCTCTCCCCCATGAGTGTGAACTGACCCCAGTGACTGCGAGTCATATTTCACCCAGTGAGTTAGAAATGGAGACTTATTATTGGGTAACTGTTAGCAGCAGCGATTGGCCACTCCTGAAACTCTGCCTAGCTCACTAATATCTTTGTGACCTGCTTTGTCAAGGCACTTTCAAGGTGGTCAAAAGTGCAAGTAAAAGATGGTAGCTGCAAATAGAGAAACAGGTAATTGACTCAAGAACTTGATAGTGTGAATTGAAGGGAATGGGTAGATTGCAGAGATATAGAGATTGAAGAAGTGTTGAGATCTGGCCTAAGAACAGTGCTAAGTTGAAGACAGTGCTATTACTCCTCGGCTGGGGAACGTTTTCAATCAATATTGGAGTGGCTGGTTGCTGGACAGATTGGGCTCTCTGGGATTCTTGAGCTTTTTAAGTAATGGTTCCTCTTTTTTCACAAGCAGCCGTGTGAAAGCCGACTGTAGAACTTCGTAAGAGTGTATGATACATATGCACTATTTAAGTTGTCTCAGTCCAGCTCCCGTGTCACCAAAACCTTGTATTTATAAAAACTGGTGTCTGAGTACAGGGTAGCTAAGAAACAGAAGGAAGCTAAATAGCCCACACTTTGTACTCACCATCAGTATAACCTCTTATGAGTAGTGGAACCCAGATTGAAACCTACATTTCCTAAATTCTAAAGGTCCCTGCTCTTAACCCTCCAGAGGAAAAGGACGGTGTGTGTGTATGTGTGTGAATATTGGCTGTGTTAATCTCATCCAGGGATTTCGTGCCTGTAAAATGCCTGAACGATAAATTAAGGCAACGAAGGATTCCTTAGATCACAGGCTTCCTTTAGTCCTATTTTTTTCCTTTAAGAAAGTTTACCAGCTTCTCATTATCAGATTGAGTGAAGAGTTATAGAAAAAGAAGGCGAGCTGGGGCCGTGGTCCCCGATGACTCAGTTGGCAGCCAAGCAGGGCTGGCGCGGCTAATTACTAGACCTGAGTCAACCCGTCTGCCGGCAGGCGGTCAGGCGGGATGGTTCGAGGTCCCGCGGCTGAAATGTGCGCTTACTGGCAATGCAGGGCAAGCACAGGGAAGGAAGCCGAGATCTCAGGCCGAGACGCCCACGTGTAGGGAGGGCGGAAGACGCCTCTCGGGGGTACACGGGGTCAGGCAGGCAGGGCTGGATCTCCAGCTTCCGCCCGCTCGGGTGCCGCGCGGCTCCTCCCACTCTCTCCCGCTTCCAGGCGGCCGGACCAACGGGCCGGGCGGGCGGGCGCGCGGGGCGGGGTGGGGCGGGGCGCGGCGGGGCGCGCGGCCTGCGCGCAGGTGCAGCCCGGCGCCCGGCCCGCCCGTTCCGCCGCCGCCGCCGCCGACGTGCGTGCTGCTCGGCGGAGGGGCCGGGCCTGCGCTCTCTCCTCCTTCCTCCCCGCCTCCCGTTGCCGGTAGGACCCATCTCCCGCTGCCGCTGGGACCCCCGTGTCATCGCGCGCCCCGAGCACGGTGAGGTCCTCAGGGAGCCTGCGGGCGCGCCCCCGCCGCGTCTTCGACCCTCCGACTCTTTGCTCTGAGGCCGGCGTCGGGCCAGGGCTGGGTGGCCGGCACGGGGCGAGGGCAGCTGGCGGCGTGGAGCGTGTGGATGAATGAGGCGTTGTTGGACTAGGCCGCGCCTCGCGAGAGCGGCCCACGCCTCACTCGGCACGTTCTAGGGAAAGCCTCCTACCGAGGCGGGGATGGCCAGTGGCCCCATCCAGAGGGGGAAGGTTTTTGGAGGGTCTCTGCTTTGGCTGGGCGGCCGGCCACCCCTCGGTAGAAGGCCAGGGGACTGGAGCCTCCTCTCATGTAAATGTGCTTCGGAGATCTGGGGTTTGGCTGGCAACTGGTGGGAGTTAAGATCCTAGAAGGGAGATTCCTTGGCCTCCGGGGTCAAGGATCAGAGGCTGGACTATCACTTTATGAGCGGGGCCTCAGCGTGGCCCGCGGAGGTTCCGCTGGAGTCAGAAGATAGGGACATAGTTCCCAGCTTATAAAACGTGAGGTTAGCAGTCCTCTTAAGTTCAGTTTGCAGTACTGAAGTGGGGTCAGTTCCGCGCGGAGAAACTTGGAGCCAGATTGTCAGGGACCCAGAAAGTTTCGACCTTTAAACAAAAAGGTTTAGTAAATCCATTTCGGACTAGAAATAATCAAAGGGTAGATTCCGGACGTTGCTTATGAGGTCTGAGGAGTCGTAGCTACAGTGCCAAAGGTGGAAGAAACTTGTTGGAAAGACCTTGATGTTGGCGAGTGTTCTTTCATGTAAAACGTGGTTTCTGTGCGAAATGGGAAAGAGTAGGTTCCAGATTAAGGGGGAATGGTTTGGTGGGAGGTGACTCGGTTGCTAGTGGTTCTAGAATGGATTTTCTTTGACACTCTTATCTGTGCTTGTGCTTCCAAATGCTTTCATTCATGTAACCACACGTCAGGTTTTGTGAACAGTCTGAATGGAAGATTGGCAGCTTACGTTTTATTTTTTATTTCTGGTGCCACATATTTGTATTTTACTTACATATTTTAAATTTCGTTTTGGCTGTGCTGGGTCTTCCTTGCTGTTCTGGATTTTCTCTAGTTGTGGAGTACTTGCTTCTCATTGCAGTGGCTTCTCTCCTTGCAGAGCAGGGGCTCTAGGCAGTAGCTGAGACACGTGAGCTCAGTAGTTGCCATTCCTGGGCTCTAGAGCTCAGGCTCAATATTTGTGGCTCACAGACTTAATTGGGCCTCACCATGTAGGATCTTCTCAGATCAGGGATCAAACCTGTGTCTCCTGCATTGGCAGGCAGATTCTTTACCACCAAGCCACCAGGGAATCCCTGGTGCTACATATTTTTAGATCAGTTTTTCTGTTACTTTTCAGGAGTGACTGCTTTGATAACTATCATAATCAAATCTGTTAACAACTTTTCTGTTTATATTGTTGAAAAATAAAGTATGTCAGTTTTGAATTAATATATACAGTGCATTTTGTTCTTTATTATTCAATAATATATTTTGTGTGATGAAATGTGTTTTTGGTCAATGGGGATAGTAAAATGTTTTGTTCACGTGTATGTTTGTTTTGACATTTCAGATGCCCCCCAAAAAGGGAGGTGATGGAATTAAACCACCCCCAATCATTGGAAGATTTGGAACCTCCTTGAAAATTGGTATTGTTGGATTACCAAATGTTGGGTAGGTGAATATTGGCCTTTTCACATTTTCCTTTTGTAAATATTTTGGTCCTGTGGTACAAAGGGAAACTCTGGAGGTAATTGAAATTTAAATTGAAGAGGCCAGGAAACTGGAATATTACTATGTTGCAAAGCAAGGTTTTCATTTAGATGTATCTTATTTTTGGTTTTCTACACAGATACTGTATTGAAACTTGAGTTAACTTACATTGTTTGTTTTGCTGAACTCAGAGGAAGAATCTGTGGGAATTGAAACACCTAGTTGAGACAGAACAGCCCTGGTTTGCCTCAAACACTGTTGGGAGACACAATGCTGAATTTATGTGGAATTAGAATAGTTTAAATTAGATTTTCTCGCTGGTTGGCTGTGTAGGATACCTACTCTGGTCACCAAAGGCCATACAGTAGGATACTTTAGTAAATAGTTTTAAAACCCACATTATAAATTTGATTAGATTCTTGGGGAGATCAGGGATAAGATGACTGAATTTTTACTTGAAGAGAAGGTGATGAATTTGAACTTAATATTGGAAATTGTATGATAAAAGGGTATTTGTTATAAAGTGGTTAAATCTGAAAGTTGTGGGAATAAAATTTTGAGTTTTGTAATGTTTAAAATTAAAGTGAATCACTTATTGTGAGTGAGACAGTAATTAGGAAATATTTGTGGGTTTTTTTTTTTTGTATAAATATGCACATGCAACTTGAATGTTCAAAGTCTATTTTTTCATTATTTGCCCTTCTATTTTAATACCTTTCACTAACCTTAAAATACAAAAAATGTCTCAGAAATGATTGGGGTTTACTAAGGAGTATCAAATCCAATATGTTAAGGATTTGTTAAGGTGACAGAAGATGTTTTGGAATGTGAGTTAGGCTTAAGATTGGCAGGTGGGACAACCGTGTTCTTTGATGTGTTCCTTGGAGCCCCTGTCACAGAGACTGCCTAGTGAATGCAGCATGGTGTGACCAAGTGAGGCAGTTCTGAAATTCTTGTAATGTAAAGTGTGACAAGTGTGGCTGTCCTAATTTCAACTGGAGCTGGAGAGGTTTGCATTTTGAGGGGGTTTCCTGCTGTGATATAGGCTGCTTGCAAAGTAAGACTAAATAGAGAGTGGGAATATAAGCAAAACAAATAATTAAGCAAAGTACTGTAGGGGTGTTGTCAATAAACTTGAAAGCAAGATATGATCATTATGTATGTTGTGAGCTTTATTACACTTAGTAAGCAAGACATAGTTTTTAGATATTAACATACTTCTCTTATTCTAGACTCATTGCAGTCAGTGCAACTTGATTTTAGTGGAAACACTTTAAATGGGCTATCTTAAACTTCTTCCTTTTATTTTATTTTTGGCTGCATTGCATGGCATGTGGGATCTTAGTTTGGTGACCAGGGATTGAACCCATACCCCGTGAAGTGGAAGCACATAGAGTCTTAACCAGCTGGACTGCCAGGGAAATTGTAAAATGGTCCATCTGAAAAAGTATTTCTTACATGAGTTTTTTAGCATAGAGCATAATGTCAGTATATATGAGAATAACCTAAAATATTTTTTTAAATGTGTTATTTATGCTTTTAAATTAAATACTCCTCCAGTTCTGTTGACATATACTTCATAACAGTAAATTCACTCATTTTAATAATGCACAGTTTGATGAGATTTGGCAATTGTGTTTGGCTGTGAACACTCCTTTTTATAGAATGATCTTACATTGCCTAACTGTATCAGTTAGGGTTCTTCGTAAGCAGCACAAATTCTTGTTGTTTTAAGCAAGAAAAAGACACTGGAAGAAAAGCATTGAAGAGCAAGCTGAATGGCCAAGCCTCAGTAGGGACAGGAGCTTGGATAGCCTGGCGGAGTTGGGTCTGCATGGAGCCCAGCCATATGAAGCTCTGGGTGTGGACCAGAGGTGTGGTCCTCTGGGTGTTTCTCATCACCTGCTGCCTCTCCAGAGGAATGCCGGTTCCTGTGTAGGGAAATCTGACTGAACATGTCTTCCTCTAGATAGGCTCACAAGAAACGGACTGGGGAGAGGGGACAGTTAAAAAATAAGGACCTTTAGTACAGAAACCGATGGAGGAGGGCATGGCAACCCACTCAAGTATTCTTGCCTGGAGAAGCTCCATGGACAGAGGAGCCTGGTGGGCTACAGTCCATGGGGCTGCAAAGAGTCGAACACGACTGAGCGCCTAAGCACAGTACAGAAACCATCTGAAGAATCTCTTGGTTTTTAGAGAACTGGATGAATAAAAAGTTTTGCTTTTTAGTAGCCATAAGGCTGATTACCTAAAAACATCGAGGTAATATTTATAGCTAACAATACCTGATACTTATTTGAACACTTATTTGCTATATGCCTATCATTGGGCCCATTATATGTGTTATCTAGTTTAATCAATGTTTGATGTCGCTGCCCTCTTCCCATTATACTTTGAATTCCATGAAGGCAAAGATAGCCTTGTTCTTCTTCATTGTTATTATTTCTAGCACTTAGACTGGTGTTCGGAGAAAGCAACGGCACCCCACTCTGGTACTTTTGCCTGGAAAACCCCATGGACGGAGGAGCCTGGAAGGCTGCAGTCCATGGGGTCGCCAAGAGTTGGACACGACTGAGCGACTTCACTTTCACTTTTCACTTTCATGCATTGGAGAAGGAAATGGCAACCCACTCCGGTGTTCTTGCCTGGAGAATCCCAGGGACGGGGGAGCCTGGTGGGCTGCTGTCTATGGGGTCACACAAAGTCGGACACGACTGAAGCGACTTAGCGGCAGCAGCAGCAGTGTTAGGAACTTAGTGACAGTGGCAAAGAAGGTGAAAGTTAGTCACACAGTTGTGTGTGACTCTGTGATCCCGTGGGATGCAGCCCACCAGACTTCTCTGTCTATGGAGTTCTCCAGGCAAGAGTCTGGAGTGGGTTGCCATTTCCTTCTCCAGATGATCTTCCCGACCCAGGGATTGAACCTGGGTCTCTTGCATTGCAGGCAGATGCTTTACTAACTGAGCTACTAGGGAAGCCCAGGAACTTAGTAGGCACTCAGTAATTATTTGTGAATGGGGTAGTTCTTCTGCCCTTGATTCCATGTGTAGGTTTAGTGATAAGGGGACATGTTTTGATGGCCACTTTTAATGAAGTGAAGTAGAAAGAATACTAAAACAAAAATATGGAAATTTAATTTCCAGGTTTGTTCTGCTTTTTCTTACCTGAATGACCCTTTATAAATTAGCTCTTCTTGGGCAAGTATATCATTGTAGGTATAAGGCTTGGAGGATGTTAGGGGACACTACTGATACTTTTTTTTTTTAAGGTTTTTTGCTGGTTTGTATGTTTTGTTTTTAGGCTCACAGCAGCTTTGAGGGAAGGACACAGAGATTTCCCATACACCTCCTGCCCATATATGTGCATGTCCTTCCCCTCTTAGCAACATTCCACACCAGAGTGGGACATTTGTTACCATTGATGAACCTCACTGACACATCACCCAATGTCCATAATTTACTGTAGAGTACACTCTTGGTTCTTTACCTTCTATGGATTTAGACAAATGTATGAAGACCTTTGTCCACAGTATCTCATAGAGTTGTTTCACTACCCTGAAAATCCTCTCTGCTCTGCCTATTTATGAACTCTCCTCAACCACTAATCTTTTTGCTGTTTCCATACTTTGGTTTTTTTAGAATGAAATTGGAATTGTGCAGTATGTAGCCTTTTCAGATTGCCTTCTTTTACTTAGTAATATGCATTTGTTTCTTATATGTCTTTTCCTGGCTTAAATAGCTCATTTCATTTTAGCGCTGAATAGTATTTCATTGTCTGGATGTACCATAGTTTTTTTAATCCATTCACTGACTTAAGGACATCTTGGTTGCTTCTAAATTTTGGCAGTTACGAATAAAACTTGTTGTAAACATCCATCTGTAGGTTTTTGTGTGGGCATTAATTTCCAACTCATTTGGACCAAGGAATATGATTGCTGGATTGTATGGCAGGAGTATGTTTTTAGTTTTATAAGAAGCTTCTGAAGTGGCTGTATCGTTTTATATTTTCACCAGCAATGAGTGAGAATTCCTTTAGCTCCATATCCTTGCCAGCATTTGGTGCTGTCAGTGTTCTGGATTTTGGCCATTCTAATAGGTGTAGTGGTATTCCATTGTTTTAATTTGTATTTCCTTGATGACATTGTGAAGTATCTTTTCTTACACTTATTTGCCATCTGAATATCTTCTATGGTGAGATGTATGTCAAGGTCTTGGCCCATTTTTTAATTAGTTTGTTTTCTTATTGCTGAGTTATAAGAGTTTTTTGTATATTTTGGATAACTGTGCTTTATCATAGAGAAGGCAATGGCACCCCACTGCAGTACTCTTGCCTGGAAATCCCATGGATGGAGGAGCCTGGTAGGCTGAAGTCCATGGGGTCGCAAAGACTCGGACACGACTGAGCGACTTCACCTTCACTTCCATGCATTGGAGAAGGAAATGGCAACCCACTCCAGTGTTCTTGCCTGGAGAATCCCAGGGACGGTGGGGCCTGGTGGGCTGCCATCTATGGGGTCTCACAGAGTCAGACACAACTGAAGCGACTTAGCAGCAGCAGCAGCGCTTTATCGAATATGTGTTTTGCAAGTATTTTCTTCCAGTTTGTGGCTTGTCTTCTCATTCTCTTGACGTTGTGTTTGCAGAGCAGAAATTTTTCATTTTAAATAAGTTTACCTTTTTATTGGGCTTCCTATGTGGTGCAATGGTAAAGAATCTGCCTGCCAGTGAAGGAGACACGTGTTCAATCCATGGGTTGGGACGATCCCCTGGAGAAGGAAATGGCAACCTACTCCAACATTCTTGCCCAGGAAATCCCATGGATAAAGGAACCTGGCAAGCTATAGTCCATGGGGTTGCAAACCTTACTGTTTCTTTCATGGATCATGCGTTTGGTATTGTACTGAAAAGTCATTGCCATACCCTAAGTCATCTGAGTTTTTCCCTATCTTCTAGGAGTTTTGGGCTTTCCTTGTGGCTCAGCTGGTAAATAATCCGCCTGCGATGTGGGAGACCTGGGTTTGATCCCTGGGTTGGGAAGATCCCCTGGAGAAGGGAAAGGCTACCCACTCCAGTGTTCTGGCCTGGAGAATTCCATGGACTATAGAGTCCATGGGGTTGCAAAGAATTGGAAGCCACTGAGCAACTTGACTTCACTTCTTCTAGGAGTTTTTTAGTTTTGCATTTACATTTAGGTCTGTGATCCATTTGAATTAATTTTTGTGAATTGTGTAATGTCTGTATCTAGATTCTTTTTTTTTTTGGCATATGGATGTCCAGTTGTTCCAGCACCATTTGTTGAAAAGACTGTCCTTGCTCCATTATATTGTCTTTGCTTGAGAAACTACAATTTGATATTCCATCTTGGGACAGCTCTTCTTGATGCTGTCACTGCATGAGATGTGGTTAGTTTCAGTTGCAGGTGTCAGAAACCCCCCCCAAAACTATGGCTGAAACAGAAATTTCTTTTTTATGTAAAGTAAATTTAGCAGTCATGCGTTGGTATATTGACTTTGCTTTATGAAGTCTTAGAAACCCCAGCTCCTTGCACTTCATGCCTTGGCAGTCCTAAGGGAGCGGCCTTTCGTTCTTATCCAAAGTGTTGTGAATTCCAGACAGCTGGTTATCCAGAAGGTCAAAAGGCCAAGTGACTTGCCCTGCAGTCTATTATGGATTTTTTTTCCTGTAAGCTGCCACACTGTACATTCTTTTGTCCAGATTTAGTCATAAGAATTTTTCAGGGAAGGCTAGGAAATGTAGTCTTTATTTTGATGGACAGATGATCAGTTAAAAAATCTGTTACTGTGAAAGGAGGAGAGAATGAAAATTGGGGGACCACTGTACACTCTGTTCCAGCAGTCACAGCTGCCTTAGGGGACTATTTGTCTTGCTTAGTTGATACTTCTGGGAATGTCCTTTGGTTGTTCCTATGACTTGCTGTTTTCCAATTCACCAGAGACCAACTACAGAGTCTTTCAAAGCTAGATACTGTTGTTAAGGAAAACGCTGTAGGAAATGCTTTTTAAAAAAATTGCAGAATAATTATGTTCAGTGTTTTAGTTATGTAGTTTAATGTAACAAACCATTCCAAAAGCTTGTGGTTTAAGACAATGACTTTATTATTTCTCCTGGTTCTGTAGCTTAGTTGGGAGAGTTTGCTACTGGTCTCACTTCAGATCCTATATATCCTATATGTGCCTGCATTCAGCTGGTGGCCAGTCAGGATTGGAGGGTTCAAGTGGCCATACTGGCAGGGCTGGGGCCTTATCAGGCTTGGCTGGAAGTCTGGGTCATTTCTGCCCTCCTTTACTTGGCTTCTGTCTCTCCAGGTTATCTCCAAACTTTTTTATAGCGTGGTGGCTAGCTCCCAAGAGAGAGAAGATGTGACGGTGGTACAACATGCTTCCACCTATTTCTTTTAGTTAAAACAAGTCATGGCACCAGCCCAGAGACAAGGAGGGAAGGGAAATAGACCAGTTTCTTGGTGGGAGGAGTGGCAAAGAATGTGTGGCCATCTTTAATCTGCTGCATTCTATTATTTCTCCAGTATAGTTTTGTATGACACCCATTTGTTTCCTGGAGAGGTCTTTCTGGCTGATTCTTAGCTTCTTGTTCTTACTGAAGAAGCACCATTCCTTTTTTTAAAAAATACATCTTGTTTCTTGTTTATTTGTTGGCTGCTCTGGTTCTTCCTTGCTGGGCATGTGCTTTCCCTAGTTGCGGCCGGCTGGGGCTACTCTAGCTGCAGTGTGTGGGCTTCTCTTTGCAGTGGTTTCTCTCGTTGCCGAGCACGGGCTCTAAGGCCTATGGCCTTTGGTAGTTGCAGAGAGTGGGTTCAGTAGTTGTGGCACACGGGCTTAGTAGTTGCCCCAAGGCATGTGGGATCTTCTCAGACCAGGGATTGAACCAGTGTCCCCTGCATTGCAACGCAGATTCTTAACCACAGGACCACAAGGTAAGCCTGAGGCTCTGTTCTTGATTGCTTCAAGAAGCTCACTGGCGGAAGATTATTCTCTTAGTGTTCAATTTATAACTCGCTCTTTATGCATACATTTATTTTTTATGCTGGCCAGATTTTTTTCCAGTATTTGATTGTTAAAAATTTTGTATCCAGAAAAGCCACTAACTTCATACGGAGTAGTGTTTTATTATATATACATTATATATAAGAAATAACCAATTATGTGTATTCTATCCTTGGAATAGATTATATTTTTCATTTATAGTTATAGATTCTTGACAGTGTCTTCCACATATGACTTAATTGTTTCTGCAGATTGCTTGCATAAACTAGTTTGAAACTGATTTGGAAATGAAAGTACAGGGAAATCACAAATTGTGTACTTTAACTTTTTTTTTAGGTCATTTAAGGCCTTTTAAAAATGTTTGGTTTTGACAAAGACTATAGCAAAATGCAGTAGTGATCTGAAAGCTGGTGCTCACGTTTTGTCTGTAAATTCTCGGCCCTGTTTGTAACTCTCCACCTTTCTTACTCTTCTGCAGTCTTTTGTGGTTGCTATACTTCCTCTGCTCTCTTAATAGATTTCTGTCCTTGGCTGTCTTCTCTCTCATCCTTTCTCCCTGGTTAGTCTCATCCTCTCCTGATTTTAATCATCTGTTGGCTTCTCTTTTCTATAGTCCTGCTGTTATATTCCCTCTCTTGTGTAGTAATACTGCTTTCCGCCCAGATACTTGAGAGATTTATCTTTGCATCCTTTCTCCTCAGCTGTATTTTTCTGTAGGGTACCAAACCTGGTACCCGAATCTCTCTCTGATCTGTTTTTTTCACATCTTCATTGCCACTGATTTCTTACTTGAATTATTCCAGAGGCTTCTTAAGTGGGCTTTTTGTCAGAGCGTTATCTATAGTGAATCTTTTGTTTTGTTTTGCCCAAGTGATTTTTTTTGTTTGTTTTTTACATTGAGGTATAACATATACAATAAAACGTGAAAACTTTAAATGTACATATCAGATTTTTACGTTTTAATTCACCCATGTAACCAGTACCCACATCAAGATCTAGAACAAATCCAGTGCCACAGAAGACTTGCCCGTGCCCCTTCTCAGTCAGAACTCTCTTTCCTACCACATTCCAGCTTATATCACCACATTGGTTAGTTTGCCTGATGGAGATGGAATCACACATTATGCACTCTGACACTTTTTATATGTCAACGTTATGCCTGAGAGAATATACAGGATGTTTACCCAGGTTGCTGTGATGGGCACTTGGGTAGTTTCCAGTTTTTGCCTGTGATGGATTGAGGTGATTTGAACTTTCATGTACATGTCTTTTGGTGAGTGGATCTAAGCACTCGTTTCTGTTGGGCGAATGGATGCACTTACCCACTTACCCTGCCTCTTCTCCAAACTTCCCACCCCGACTAGTTAAATAGCTTTAAGTAGATACTGCCACATAGTTTTCCAAATTATCTATTATTATTCTAACTTATAGTGCTGGTATTGCAGAATTTCTAATTGTTCTGCATCCTCACTGGCACTTGGTATTATCATTCTTTTTCATTTTGGTCATACTTCAAGTGTAATCTCATGATTGTTTTGCATCTCTCTGATAGCTAATGATTTTGAGCATCTTTTAAAATGTTTATTGGTCATCTTCTGTGAAGGATTTTTTTTTTCTTTTTTTGTAATGATTAGGTGTTGTTTACTCTGGATATGGATTCCTTGTTGGATATGTATTAGAACTGCCTCTTCCCAGTCTGTGTGACTCTGCTTAAGGTTAAATAAAAACTGTTTTTTTTTCAAGAAGTTTCACAATTTAAAAATTTTACGCTTGCAAAACCAGTTTAAAAAAAAAAATCCTATATGAGGTCTGTTTACATTCCCCAACTGTTAACACAGTATGGTTATAAAATTTAGGAAATCAGCAGTGATTTACCAGTTTTCTTACTAATATTCATTTTCTGGCCCAGGATCTAGTCCAGGGTTACATGTATGTTGCACTTAACCCTTGCTGTGTCCTTAGTTTCCTTTAATCTGAAACAGTTTATCACTTTGTTTCTTTATGCCCTTGACACTTTTGGGGAGTGGTGGCCATTTACCTTAGGCTCTTAAACCTTGAGGTTTATCTAATATTTCCTTGTGGTAAAATTCATACTTTTGGATGCAGAATTGACATATGCTTCTAAGTACATTACATCCGGAGGCATACAACCTTGGTTTGTCCTAATGCTAGTGATGTTAATTAACTTTGATCAGCTATCTAGGAGATGTCTGACAGATTTCTTCACTGAAAGGTTTTCTGTATTTCCCATTACATATGTTGTAGGAAGATACTTTGAAATTATGTAAATATTGTGTTTCTCGTACTTTTGCCTCCCAGTTATGGCATGTATTAATGATTCTTGTTTGAAATAGTTATTATTGTGGTGTTTACCAAATGGTGATTTAAAAATTTCTATTGTTCCTTGTATATTTATATATTTATAGAAGGAACAATGGAAATTCTGTTGTATAGAATTCTGTTGTAAAGAAGAGCCTCCCCTTCTTCTGTTACTTATAATTTGTTTGTATCAGGAGCAGTTTTTACTTTGTTGTTTATAATGGGTTACTGTTGTTACATTGTGTCGCTCCAACTGCCCATATATGGCCTTCAGGAGCCTTACTGTTCACAAGTATACCTTTTGATGTGTCCTCTATTTTTTTAGTGTTTTCTACTTTCTGACTCCAGAAAGTAGAAAATTGTGTATATTGTATTCTAGACTTATTTGTACTTTCTCTGCTCCAGCTTTGGAATAAACAAATTTATGTGTGACATGTGTTTTCACCGCTCTTGAGTGTATACTTAAGAGTGGAATTTCTAGGTTGTATGTGACTGTGTATTTAAGTATTTGAGGAACTGCCAAACTATTTTCCGAAGCGAGCATGTAAGTCTGTATTCCTATCAGCAACGTATGTAGGGTCTACTTTCTTCACATTCTCACCAATGCTTGTTGTTACCTTTATTAAGCATTTTTAAAATTAAGGTATAGTTGATGGCAACCCACTCCAGTACTTTTGCCTGGAAAATTCCGTGGATGGAGGATCCTGGTAGGATACAGTCCATGAGATTGCAGAGTCAGACACGACTGAGTGACTTCACTTGATTTACAATATTAATTTAAGCGTGTAACATAGTGATTCAAAATTTCATAGATTATATTTCATTTACAGTTATTATAAAATATTGGCTCTATCCCTTGTGCTGAATACTGTATCCTTATGGCTTATTTATGCATAGTAGTTTGTGTACATCTTACTCCCCTGCCCTTGTCTTGCTGCTACCCCCTTCCCCTGTCCCCACTGATAACCACTGTTTTGTTCTCTGTCTCTTCATTTCAGTTTCATTTCACTTCAGATATTTATACAATTGTTCTGATAGTTTTCATATTTTTTTGCATTCCTCATTATCTTCATCTGTGAGTTTGTTTCTTTTTTGTTACATTCACTGGTTTGTTTTGTTTTCTAGACTCCATATATAAATGATAACATAGTATTTAGTATTTATCTTTTCTCTGCCTGACTTATCCCTTTATCTGTTGGTGGACACAGTGTGCTTCCATATCTTGGCTGTTGTAAATAATGGTGCTTTGAACATTGAGGTGCATGTATCTTTTTGAACTAGTGTTTTCGTTTTCTTTGGGTATGTACCCAAGGAGTGGAATTGCTGGATCATATGGTAGTTGTAGTTTTTTTTTTTAAATACTTTATTTATTTATTCGGCTGTGTCAGGTCTTAGTTGCCGCCTGTGGGATTTTCATTGTGGCATTCGAGATCTTTCATTGTGGTGCACAGACTCTCTGCTGTGGTGCGCTGGCTGCTGAGTACACAGGCTCAACAGTTGCAGCACGTGGACTTCGTTACTCTGTGGCATGTGGGATCATAGTTCCCCAGCCAGGGATCAAACCCAGGTCCCCTGCTTTACAAGGCAGATTCTTAACCACTGGACCACCAGGAAGGTCCCTGGTTTTAGTTTTTTGAGGAACCTCCATACTGTTTTCCACAGTAGTTACACCTCCCACCAACAGTGTACAAGGGTTCTTTTTTCTTCATATCTTAGTTTCAGCATTTGTTATTTGTGGTATCGTTGATTGTTACCATCTTTTTGATTATAGCCAAACCATGAAGTGGCATCTCATTGTGGTTTTGAATTGCATTTCCTTGATTCCTATTAATGTTGAGCATCTTTTCATGTGCTTATTATGCCTTCATTTTGGAAAGATTTTTGTTGGCAATTCTAGGAACAGTTTTTTCTTTCAGCACATTGAAGTTATCTTCCATTTTCTTCAGCTTTCTAATGAGAAGTCTGTTGTCATTATCATCATGGTTTTTCTGTATCATCATGGTTTTTCTGTACATAATGTGTTTTGTCCCCCTATAGTTTTCTTTAAAATTTTCTTTTTATATACTAGTTTTCAGAAATTTGATTTTCATATGCATTGTTATGGTTTTTCTTATGCCTCTTTTGCTTGGGATATGTTGAGATTTTTAGGTTTGTGAGTTTATGATTTTCATTAAATTTATAAAATATTTGGCTAGTATTTCTTCATATGCTTTTCCCTCCCCTTCTCCCTGTTTCCTTTCTTCTCCTTCTGTGATTCTTATTATATGTGAGTTAATCCTCTAATTAGTATTCTGCTGAAGCTGTGGTTATTTTTTTGTCCAGTTTCCCCCTCTGTGCTTCACTTGATGGTTTCTGTTGCTCTGTCTTCATGCTCACTGATCTTTTCTGCAGTGTCTATTGTGCAGTTAGTTACATCCAGTGGCTATCATTTCAGTTTCATTTTTTTAGATATTATATTTTTTATACCATAGTCCTGCCTGGGTAGTTTTTAATTTAATTCCTCATTGTCTTCATATTTACCTTTATATCCTTCAGAAAAATTTAAAAATATCTATAACATTTATCTTAAGGTCCTCATCTGCTAATACCATCATCTCTATCATTACTGGGTTTGTTTACGTTTGTTGACTTTTATCCTGATTTTGATGTTTTATTTTCCTGCTTCTTTGCATTCCTCTTACTTTTTATTGGATTCTAGATGCTGGATTTTATGTTGCTTGCTGAAAGTTGTAGTAGTCCTTTAATGAGTGTTGGACTTTGTTCTCACATTTGGTTTTTGATTTTTTTGAGACTTTTTCTTATATTTTCTTAAGATAGGTTCATAATATTTTTTTGCTGTGGTGCTACTTTAGCTCTTATACTAAGATGTGGCTTTGAGGACTCTACTCAAGTTCCCTTGCATCTCTGTCTGTTCCAGCTGGTAGGGATGTGAACTATTCTAAGCTCTGTGTGAACCTGAGAATTGTTCACTGTGCTGCACTTGGGTATTTTTTCCCCTGGCCCGTGGACACTGACCTTACTCATGTACAGTGTTACTCAGCCTTATTCTTGAAGATACCTTCTGCTGATGTCCAGAGCCCTCTCTGTGCAGCTGCTTCCTTTTAGTACACTGTCCTATAAATTCTAGCTGCTTTGGGCTTCTCAAAACTCTCATCTCAGTCTCTTTAACTTGGCACGACTGCCAGGTTCCTTTGGTTCCCCCTTCCTGTGCTGTGGCTTTGAAACCACCTTTAGGCAGTAAGCTAGGGCAGTTTCAGAGCTTAGTTCATTTGTAGTTCTTGCAGAGAACACTTCCTGTGTGGTATATTGTCCACTGTTTGAAAACTGTTATTTCATATGTTTTGTCTGATTTGCTAGTTGATTGTGGCAGGAGAGCAGTTCTATAAATAGAAGGGGAAGCAAAATTCCCCAATTTAAATGATCTTAACTCTTATTATTTCTGTCAGTATTCCAGGGTACCTGCTCGTCTGTGGAAATTTGAGACTGGGAATTATTTGCTTTCTTTTTTAATATGTTTAGAATAATCTTTTGGACAACAGATCTACTCTCCTACTCACTTTTTCCTGTTATCAACAGTAATTGTATGCCTTAAAAATACTTCCTAATCTACTTTCTTTTAAGTCTTTTAATTTTCATAGGTTCTTTTTCAGAATTCTGGTCATTGTTGCTGTATCATCACATAATTCAGATAGATTTTTTTCTTATTTATTTACTAGTAACTACAGACTTTATTTGGATTTCACCAGTTTTCCCACTAATGTCCTTTTTCTTTTCCAGTATAGATCTTTTAAAGGTCACAAAAATTTTCATTTACTTTTGAAAAGTGCCAATCAGGTATTTTGTATAATGACCCTCAATTCCATTTTAATGTTTTGTCATGCTGTAATCTTTTTCTTTGTTCATTTCTCTGTCAGTAAACATTAGGGTTCCTTCCACCTTTTGGTTATTGTGAATAATGCTGCAGTGAACATGAGTCTGTAAATATCACTTTGCTGCTGCTGCTGCTAAGTCGCTTCAGTTGTGTCCGACTCTGTGTGACCCCATAGATGGCAGCCCACCAGGCTCCCCCGTCCCTGGGATTCTCCAGGCAAGAACACTGGAGTGGGTTGCCATTGCCTTCTCCAATGCATGAAAGTGAAAAGTGAAAGTGAAGTCGCTCAGTCTATTTGTGACCCCATGGACTGCAGCCCACCAAGCTCCTCTGTCCATGGGATTTTCCAGGCAAGAGTACTGGAGTGGGGTGCCATTGCCTTCTCCCAAATATCACTGTAGATCCTGCTTATAATTATTCAGGGTAAATACCCTGAAGTGAAGTTGTTGGGTCACATGGTAATTTTATTTTTTAATTTTTTTGAGGAATCTGCATACTGGTGTCCATAGCGGTTGTGCCATTTTACATTCTACCAGGACTGTGCCAGTTTCTCTATATCTTGGCCAACACTTACTGTTTTTTTTTGGCTGCACTGGGGCTTTGTTGTACTCGTGGGCCTTCTCCAGTTGCAGCGAGCTGAGGCTGCTCTTGAGTTGCTGTGCGTGGGCTTCTCATTGTGGTAGCTTCTCTTGTGGCACGGAAGGGGCTCTCGGGCGCCTGGGCATCAGTGGTGTGGCGTGTGGCCTTAGTTGCCCACGGCATGTGGAGTCTTCTTCCAGAGGTCAAGCTTGTGTCCCCTGCGCTGACAGGTGGATGCCTAACCAGTGGACTGCCGGGGAAGTCTTATTTTCCATTTTTTTTTTGATAGTGACCATTCAGCTGGGTGTGAGGTGATGCCTCATTGTGGTTTTGATTTGCATTTTCTTGATGATAGGTGATGTTGAGCATCTTTTCACATGTTTCTTGGCCATTTGTTTATCTTCTTTTGGAGAAATGTCTATTGAGGTCCTTTGCTTTGATGTACTCTCATTTTTTTTTTTTCCTAATTTTGTTTTTGTTGCCTGTCCTTTTGGTGTCATATCTCAGAAATAATTGCCAAATGCAATGTCACAAAGCTTCTTCTGTACATTTCCTTCTGTAAGTTTCATAGTTTTAGGCTTTAGGTCTATAATCCATTTTGAGTTCATTTTTATATATAGTGTAAGGTAAGGGTCTTCATTCCTTTGCATATGGCTGTCCAGTTTCCTCAGCATCATTTATCGAAGAGACTGTCTTTTCCCATTCTAGATACCCTTGTTTAAAGATTATTTGACTGTATATGGAAGGCTGTATATCTGGGCTCTCTATTCTGTTCCTCTAGTGTATGTGTCTGTCTTTATGCCAGCTCCACACTATTTGGATTGCTATAGTTTTATATTTTGATACCAGAAATCATGCTATAGACTTTTGGGAAGAACACTATGGAGGTGAAGTGCTTTTCTCTTTGTGTATATCGAGGGCCTGTGTAATAGCCCTCAGTGATTTATTACTGGTGATATTTTACTAACCATGTGTACACTCGCTGGTATTTATTTATGTCATTTTTATTTCTGTATCTAGTAGGTAGTTACTTTTTAACAGTTTAGTTATATCTTTTATAACTTCATACAAATTAATATAAATTGTATTATATTTATATAATATACATTATATATTATATTTATATACTTAATATAAATTAATATAAATCTTAATATAAATTAAAAACATTTCAAAAAAAAACATTTTACGTTTTCCATGTTTTTGAATGTGTATTTTATAAATAGTTAATTCAGAATAATGGCGGAGTTTACATTGGTATCCTAACTTCCCTATACATAATATAATTTTGCATAAGATTTTAGATTAAACATATTCAGTCAGATTTACCTATTACAATAAAATATATAGCTTCAGAAATAAAATAGATTTTAAGTGGAGGAAGCATACATTAAGTCTAGCTACTCTTTCTTATGAGAAAAGAAATAATATTTCATTTCATTGCTGAAGTAATGTTTATGTAAACCTCTTCTTGCATTAGAGAGAGATCCCTACAATTTTGAATCTTTCCTATACCTTCAGGCTTCAATAATAACCTTAAGGGATCTGAATGTGTGTGTGTGTGTATAAAATCCTCATTTCACCAAAAAGTCTTATAGGCTTTACCACTCCAATTTAAGCCAAAACTTTAAAATTCTTTGCTTTTGCAAGGCTTTTCTTTAGTAGATTTGAATTGATCAAAATGTCTTAGCTTGCCACCAAAGCCTGTACTAATAATCCTTAGAAAATTTCTTTTTCTTTTTTTGTACTTACAAAGCTATTGGAAAATATAGATGACTTGGGCTTTGTGAAATTTAAAATCCTGGCCAGGAGGAGGTGACCTGTGAAAATGGAGCTGTCTTCCAATTTAGTTGATGCATGTAAGAATTCTTTTGGCCTAAGAGATATGGGGACTTTCTTTTCTATGTTGTTGTTACATAATATGTTTTAATTTTAAGTTTATTTCTTTATTATGAAACATATTTTTGTCCAGGTAGGCAGTCAAAATGCAATAGTTATTAATACCAATAAATTTGAAAATAACTCCATGAACTCCCTATGGCCTTTTTATGTTGCAGTTACTGAACCTGTGTTAATAGCAACAAGCAGTTTTTTATCTACAGTATCCAGAAATACAGCTGCATTTTTTTTGTCCCCCAAGAAAGGCACAAATGTCTTATAAGTAGATTAATTAATATGTTTAAATTTGGTTAAAATATTTCTATTGTACCATTATTTTGCTATTATTTTTATTGCAGGTATACAGTATTTCAGTTACCTTTTATTTATTTTTTACTTTTCGGCTGCACCACACAGCTTGCAGGATCTTAGTTCTCTGCCCTGGGATCTTAGTTGTCATGCCCTCAGCAGTGAAAGTGCAGAATTTAACTACAGGACTGCCAGGGAATTCCCTTTAATTACTTTTTTGATAAATATGAACTTGTAGATTATTCTAGTAACCTATACCAAATCTGGAAAGAGGCCTGGTAGTGCATGCCTTTAAATTCTCAGCCGAGTCTGTTATTACAGGCAAGCAGATTTGACCAGTGATGCTCTAAGTAACCAGTAATGATTTAAATGGCTGTTTTGGGAAACTTCTCTACTTTAATCTAAAATATTTAATTTGAATGGGATATAAGAGCTGTATTTTAAAGACTGATGGACAGGTACAAGTTAATATATCATTGCCAAATTGTACTTCTCACCAGTAGTATTTCGATGAGTCTCCCATGTTGCCTTTTGTTCACTACTATTTTAAAAGGGTCTCAGAGGTTAAAAAAAAAAAAGTGGTTCTCTGGTTTAAAAGTTCAATCATATGAACTAACTGTAACAAGTGTAAACTGCTGAGTATAGGGTTAGATCTCATCTAATAGACATTTTTACCTTAAAGAAGTGTTTGGAAAAGAGAGAATAGTAATACAAGTTGGCATTCTCTGAGTGTGTGTTATTTATTATTAATAGCTTTTTTCTTGATTAAAGTTGTACTTTGGGAAAAATTCGCATTTTTACCTTCATAATCCACAGATCACAGTTCTAGACTACCAGTAATCCTTATGCATTAACAAGTAGAAGGGAGTCTGAGCTCCAAACTTTTATTTCCTACGAGGCAGTTAGCATCTGTTTCCCAATTCAGAATGCTTGGGAAGTAATTGACCTAACTAAATACATACGTCTCTACATTTATGCCAGAGGAAATCATACTACATACAGGTGAGATGATACTGGTGTTTCAGCAACTTGATGAATGAAATATATAGGCTTTGTAGTATGATGTGAAACTAGTTATTTATAACAAAGATTCTTTGGGGAAATGTTTTTCACATTCTAAGTAGACTGAGATAGGAGCATAACTTAATTGTAAATCATGAGCTGCACTGTTGTAAATTTAATTCATTTCTGTTAGTAAGAATGTATCCTCCTCTTTCCCCAGATTGTTTTTATAACCCTCATGGATTTTATTTGAGCATTGAAATGACAGTAGGATAAATTTTTCTGTGCTAGCCTAAAAATTGGTTGAAATTGTTTTTATTCCTTTTAGGAAATCTACCTTCTTCAATGTACTAACCAATAGTCAAGCTTCAGCAGAAAACTTCCCATTCTGCACTATTGATCCGAATGAGAGCAGAGTACCTGTGCCTGATGAAAGATTTGACTTTCTTTGCCAGTACCACAAACCAGCAAGGTAAGAAAAATCTTTATGCCATTGTTCATGTGGTAGCCCTGTATAGATTAAGTACACATACATTAGTGATGTATTTAAAATCATGTGTTTTAATTTTTTTTCAAAATTAATTCGGAATTGTTATTTTGTGAGTGCTCAGTCACTCAGTGGTGTCTGACTCTTTGCAACCCCATGAACTGTAGCCCCCCAGGCTCCTCTGTCCATGGGATTCTCCAGGCAAGAACACGAGTTGGTTGCCATTATTTGGGGTGATTATTAAAGTAATGTAGAGCCTGGAGAAGGGTAAGGAAGGATACATCCGTTGTTAACATATGCAGTTATTTTTTTCTGGGGAGTGTGAAGTAAAGGGAGTAATTAGTCTGTATTATGTGATTCCACTCATGTAAATGTATACACGTATGTGTGTATTCATAGGAAAATGTATGAAGTGAAGATCACAAACTAATCCATGGTTATCTCTAAGGAATGTAATTTTTAGAATGGAATTTCATTTTTTATTTCTTGTGTTTCTCTATGTTGTTTAAAGTTTTTATAACAAACATGTTATTAGGCTGGTGCAACAGTAATTGCGGTTTCAGACCCTGAATTTTAAATAATTATAATTAGGTTCAGACATATCTTTATTAATCAAAATAGGAACCATTACAGTCAACACATTTTTGCCAATGAGAAATAAGTTTGTTTATTCCTGTAGCATAAAAATCTGTGCTTTGGGATTCAGCAAACTTGTGAAAAGCGTTTTCTGCGTCCTGCTGGTTGTGGAAGCATTTTCCTTGCAAAAAGTTGCCGAGATGGCTTGAAGCAGTGGTAGTTGGTTGACAAGAGGTCAGGTGAATGGGACAGATGAGGCCAACCTTGTAGAACAATTTGTTCAACTTTTGAAGCATTGGTTGTGCGACGTTCAGTGGGGCATTGTCATGCAGAATTGGGCCCATTCACTTGATCAATGCCTGCTGCAGGCATTGCAGTTTTCTGTGCATCTCGTTGATTTGCTGAGCATACCTCTCAGGTGTAATGGTTTTGCTGAGATTCAGAAAGCTGTAGTGGATCAGGCTGGCAGCAGACCACCAAACAGTGACCATGACCCTTTTCTTGGTTCAAGTTTGGCTTTAGGAAGTGCTTTGGAGCTTCTTCTTGGTCCAGCCACTGAACTGGTCATTGCTGGTTGTTGTATAAAATCCGCTTTTTGTTGCTTGTCACAGCCTGATAGAGAAATGGTTCATTGTTGTTGTGTAGGATGAGAGAAGATGACGCTTTAGAATGATGATGTTTTTGATTTTCGGACAGTTCTCAAAGCACCCACTTGTCAAGCTTTTGCACCTTTCTAGTTTGCTTCAAACGCTGAATGACTTTAGAATGGTTGATGTTGAGTTCTTCGGCACCTTCTTGTGTAGTTGTAAGAAGATCAACTTCAATGATTGCTCTCAATTGGCTGTTGTCACCTTCCGATGGCTGGCCACTGTGCTTCTCATCTTCAAGGCTCTCGTCTCCTTTGCAGAACTTCTTATACCACCACTGCACTGTACATTCGTTAGCAGTTTCTGGTCCAAATGCATTGTTGATGTGAGTTGTCTCTGCTGCTTTATGGCCCATTTTGAACCTGAGTAAGAAAAACGCTTGGATTTGTTTTTTGTTTCACATCATTTCTATAGTCTAAAATACATATAAAATAAACAGCAAGTAACAATTCATTAGCAAAAATCATAAAGCAAGAATTGCACATTAAAATGATGTATAGCATAACCACATTTATTTAAGAATGTATTCCAATATCAATTGCATTTCCAACGCAAAACTACAGTTACTTTTGCACAAACCTAAATAGTAGATTTTTAATTAGAAAAAAAATAATATAGGTTTATTGTAGGAAATTCACAGCATGGAAATGTATAAAGAGAGGAGTAAAAATCACGTATACTTCTGTCTTGATATAATAAATCTAAGTACTTTGGAGGTAGAAACTTCCATACTTTTGATATTTTTTTACTTGGGGTATTATTAATATTTTTCTAGAGTAAAAATACAGATTTAAATGATTTTTAATACAATACTTATGCTTCATACTACGTTATATGAACGTGTGTACAGTTTATTTGCTCTTTCCCTACTATTGAGATTTTGTGTGCATTTAGTTTTTCGCTCTTTTGAACGTGGTGATAAATCCCAAGATTTCATCTCCAGTCCTGAACTCTGTTGAACTCCAGACATGTATCTTAACTGCCTCTTTGACACTGACACTTAGATGACTAAGCAAGTGCCTCTGACCTGACATGTCCAAAATGAGCTTCTTGGTTTCACCCTGCCTGTGTCAATATTGTGCTTCCTCAAGACTTTTATAATTCAGTAAATACCCCTATTATTTCTCTAGTTGCTTAAGTTAAAGCCCAAGATTTATTCTGGATTTTTTTCTTTCCTCACCCCTACATCCAATCTGTCAGAAATTCCTGAGTTCTAACTATAAAATATATACCAAATTCATTTTCTTCTCTTACTTTCATCCTCTAGTTTTAGTATCTGTTCATTTTTGACAAATTAATTATTACTGTGATGATTGTCACATGATGATTTTGTAATTTCATCATTTATTTTTCATTTATTAGATGGCATTCTGCTATAAGAAGAGCTTTCTTGTTTTCATTTATTCATTCATGTATTTATTCCTATCACTGTTACTCACTTTGTTATAATCTATTATAATCATTGGACGTAGCTCAAATTATATCCCTCAGATTGACTCCTCAAGCTGACTTCTGTATCCTTTTTAAAAACATTTTATTTTTAAATGATTTCAATTTTATATATAAGCTAAAAAATTATATGTAGAATGCTTGTATGGTTTCACTCAAATTTCTCTGAACTCTTGAAAGTAAGTTGCAGACATAATGCCACACTGCACTTTAATTCTTCAGTTTTTATTTGCTAAATATAGACACTCTGCAGCATTGCCAGAGTAAACCATTATAATCAGGACATTGACAATGATCTAAATTTCATAGGATCTAAAAACATAGTCTTAAAAATCACTGGTGCGTGTATAAAAAGTCCTTGAATAAGGGCTCAAGTTTTTGTTTTTTGATATATGGTATTAATGGTTTAAACCTTTATCATGGCCTTAAATCAAGAATCAGAATTAAACTCATTCCCATTAGAAAACTGAATCTCAGAACTATAGATTGACCTGTCTTGTTTTCTCATAAAAGGAAATGGAAATCTAAGAAGGTAAAATGATTTGTCCAAGGTCACACAGATAGTTAATGTCAACCAGCACTAGAGCTGAAGGCTTCTTTAAATTCAGGGCCTTTCCACTCATATCTATGCTACTGTACTTTATATTTATCATATGGGTGATAGTTTTAGGTATAAGACATTATGTAGATGAATTTGGTTGCACTTAACGTACTGATTTGAAAATTCATTTATTGAGATAGCAACAGGTAGCTGGTATTTTAGTGTTGGTGTCAGCACTTGAGTTGTGTCAACGAGGACCTGGGTTTGTCCCCCTCTCCATTTTACTTTCTTCCTCAGCTGGATCCTAAGATTGCCTTCCCTTTTATTCACAGGATGCCTCTCCAGTCTTGGAATTGTATACTTTGTCGTCCATGTTCAGAGTGAGGAAAGAGGGGTTTGCTTCTAGAAGCTCTGTCAGAGCACTGATGAGCTTCTATTTAAGAATGCTCTTACCTTCTCTGGCAAACCTCTCCTTAAGTCTTTCTAGGCAAGTGGGGCAAAGCAGAGGTCCTGGAGTCATTGGTTGTGCCTAGGGGATGAGATTAAACTGCTTATTTAGGTCCAAGTACATGCCCCTTCTAGAATTAAGTATAGAGCCTGCTTCTCCAAAGCTCTGGGCTACACTGGCGAGGGATGGCTGGCCAAGTGACAGTCAGTATAGTCCCCAGGGGAAGGGCAGAGGACACCACTGGTGAGGCAACCGCAGTATCCACCAAAAGCTGAACCATATCTCATGTATGTTTTCTGTGGATTTGCTGATAAGAGCTATCAGCTATTTCCATTTGTATAAAAAAAAACTTATGGAACAGTTATTTTTAAAATACTCATTTTCCATGTAGATAATAGAGAAGTATTTTATGGAACTTTATGTTGTGTTTTATCATGTAGTAAAATTGACATTCTGAAAAGTGAATATTCTGAAAATTGACAAAGGATACATATGTAGGCCATACACCTTTGTCATATGATGTTGAGCTTTATTTACTCATGCTTTAATCTCCCTTTTTACATGGCTGACTGGTTTTGTTAACTTGTTTTCTAGTTTGTGTTAACTGTTACTTGACCTTGTCTCATTCTGTTGCAGTTGTTAACAACTAGGTTGTTACTATTCTGTTAATTGGTTCACATCATTACATGCACTTCGGGGCTGTAAAACCCATATGGCGATTAAATGCAAGAGGGAGAGCACATCCGTATACCTATGGCTGATTCATTGATATTTAGCAGAAAACAACAAAAATCTGTAAAGCAATTATCCTTCAATTAAAATAAATTAATAAAATAAAAATAAGAGGGATTAATAAAATCATTTGTATTTAAATTAAAAAAATGCAAACCTAGATATCCTGTATCCCAGTTTCATTACTATTGAGCTGAATGATCCTGTGTGCAGTAGATTTCTTAACTCCTCAAAGGCTCAATTTCCTCATCTGTAAAGTGGGTTTAATAAATAACATCCACCATATAGAGTTGTTGAACTTTGAAATGATAATGCACATCACCAGTCCGTGTCACTTGGTCTGGTTCCTGGCACAGTCAGTTGTCCGTTAGCTCATTTTGTGATGGTCGCCTTGCCTTGTATCAGTGTGCTCTGAAACATTCCCCCTCTCTGCTTTTGTGTATGTGTGCATGTGCCTGTGGAGCAGTATAATAAAATTAATGATGTGAGTTTTCGTTTTTAGAGACATAATAACAACATCTATTCTGTTTTAAAATGTTTTCTCTTCATTTTCCTAGTTAAGAAAGATTATTTCTTGCTTGCATTTTTAAATTCATTTGAGAGTCTAATAAACATTGTTCTAGAAAGTAAAAAATTAATTTATGTAATGTGTTTGGAAGAGCCATTTGGCTAATAAACAGGTTCTTAGTACTGTCTTCTACTAAAGTCATTTTTTGTTTTTCAGCAAAATTCCTGCTTTTCTAAATGTAGTGGATATTGCTGGCCTTGTGAAAGGAGCTCACAATGGGCAAGGCCTGGGGAATGCCTTTTTATCTCATATTAGTGCCTGTGATGGAATCTTTCATTTAACACGTAAGTACAGTTGTTTATTTAGTTGATTGATTCCATTATGATTCATATTTTCTTTCCATTGTGCAAATCAAATAATAAATAACTAATAAAATAAGATTTGCTTAGTTTCACAGGGTGAATCGTGGTTTGTGTGTTAATTGTGACTTAATGTGATTAGGTATCATCTCCACATGAAAAGGCTTATTCCACAGTATATGCTGTGTTGTTGTCAGTTTCTAATTGAATTTTATCCCATTTTGGATTAGACTCATTGAGAAGTGTTTCTATGCAGAAGTAATTTTGTTGATTATAAAAGGCATTTTGAAATTTTCTTAACTTGTGGAATTTTCCTTCATTTTTGCTTTCCATGTGTTGAGAAGACAGAATTGATAAAGGAGAGGATTCCATTATTCTAGAGGAGGGAAAAGCATCCGGGTTATATATTAGAGATGAAAGGATTAAGGAGAAACTATAGATCAGCTAGTTGTTAATGAAGAGAGGGATATAAAGCAAAGAGAGAAAATAGGTGGAATTATGTGTTGGTTTGAGTTCTACAGAAGTGACCCACGAACATAGTAATCCTCTGAAAAAATAGAAAGTTTTAGGTTAAGGCTCAGGTCAACACTACTTTATGGTAATAATATTGTAATGAACAAATTAATGCAAATGAAGGAAATATAAATCAGAGGTGGAGTCTGATTTAGTGTTTTTCTCTGTTACTGGTCCTAGACAGGTAGCTATAAGCAACTGAGAATGAGCATTTAGAAAGTTTTGCTTAGTAATTCATTTTTATTTTATTCCACAAAAGCTCATAATAGATAGTTTGAGAAGCACTGTTCTAGGTAGCTTTACTTGGATGAAGATATAAAGACACTTTATGGACGAGATTGTGATGTAGGCAGAGAATAAGATTGTATGTTTGTGAGTATGGAGGGGCTTTAAATCTTTAGACCACTCTGTCTTATTTGACATGTTATTTGTGGAGCACCTCTTTCTGTTGTGCTAAGGGATATGATGGTGAGTGGAAACAGAAATGACCCTCCCTCATGGTGTTTACAATACAGTGGAGGAAACACACATTGAGTAAATGGTCTTGTAAATGCCAGATATCATTCTCTAATTGTGTACAGAGAAGAGAGACAGATTTTTTTGGAACCATGAACATTTTTTTTAATGGTTTGCATGAGTTAAAAATGAAAAACTGGGCTTTCCTGGCGGCTCAGTGGTAAAGAATCCTCCTGCCAGTGCAAGAGATAATGAATTCGATCTCTGATCCAGGAAGATCCCACATGCCCCGAAGCAGCTAAGCCCCTGTGCCACAGCTATTGAGCTTGTGCTCTGGAGCCTGGGAACTGCAACTATGAAGCCCAGGTGCCGCAACTCCTGAAGCCCAGATACCCTAGAGCCGGTACTCCGCAAGAAGAGAAGCCACTGCTATGGGAAGCCTGTGTACCGCAACTAAAGTGTAGCCCCTGCTCGCTGCAACTAGAGAAACCCTGTGCAGCAACGAAGACACATCACAGCCAAAAATAAGTAAAGAAATAAAGTTTTAGAAAATTGAAAAACTTTTAAAAAGTGGGAATTTCTCCATATTTTTGCCATAAATGGCATCTGTAATTTTGAATAAACAACTCTGATGAGCTATGGGTATACTCTATGGTGAGTTGTATGTATTAACTATAGAACAAAATTTCTTTATGAATTCATAATTTTCCTTTTTTGTGTGCTTTTAGTTTTCCTTGATCATGTTGTTAAAGAAAAGTGACACAATACAGAATACGGAAATAGGAACCACATTATGGGAAGCAAATTCTTTTAAAATTTATATATGTGGTAACTTCTCATAGATGTTTTATTTAGAAAAATAATTTTTTTCTCTAGAGTTCAGTGAGCCAATATAATTTGCTTTTACCAATTTTTAGAAGCAATATAACTTCCTATTGTTAGATATTTAAAGCTTTGAACATGACAAGACTATTGATTTCATGGAATCCTTAGCTTTTTAAAGCTGGCATTTGAAGTTTTGAAGTGATTTTTCAACAGAAAGCTAAAGTACTTGTGTGTTATCTGAAGGACAGCACCTTTGGCTGTATCATTGCACCTACTGTCAAGCTGTCAACAAGTTTATAGTTGAAACTTGTTAGTTTCTCAGCAGCCACTTAGAGATATGACCTTGTAGCCTGGAAATAAGAGTTCTGCTTTTTGAGGTATGAGGCAGTTTTGTTCCCAATTTAGAAACATATAGGAGGTTCAGATTTATAGAACTGTTAATTGTGAAGTATGTACTCATTTATAGTTATAGAAAACAAAGTTTCAAATACAGTTGATTATTTTCACCTAAATTGTTGTGTGTTTGCATGTGTGTGTAGTTGGCGGTAATGGTGGGAAGATGGGATGTGTGGTACCCTGTTCTTTCCAGAGTTCTGTTCCCTAGTTGCTTGTTAAAGGGACAAAATGTAGGAACCTGGGATGACTGTAGAGTTAGCATGTTTTTAAATACCTCTTTAGGACTTCCCTGGTGGCTCAGATGGTAAAGCGTCTGTCTACAATGTGGGAGACCTGGGTTCGATCCCTGGGTCAGGAAGATTCCCTGGAGAAGGAAATGGCAACCCACTCCAGTACTCTTGCCTAGAAAATCCCATGGATGGAGGAGCCTGGTGTCCATGGGGTTGCAAAGAGTCAGACACAACTGAGCGACTTCACTTTCACTTTCACTTTAGGGTATGAACAGACTCTGGCAGTTATGGCCTGGCAAGCAGTTCATTACTAACAAAATTAGCATGTGTCTGAATTGTTGGCATTTTATTTTGATTTCTAGAAGAAGGGAAATGATTACTAAGCACCTAGTATTAGGTGAAAGTGAAAGTGAAGTTGTTCAATAGCATCTGATTCTTTGTGACCCCGTGGACTGTAACCTACAAGGATCCTCTGTCCATGGGATTTTCCAGGCAAGAGTACTGGAGTGGGTTGCCATTTCCTTCTCCAAATACTAGGTACTATGGTAGATTTTTTTTCTAATGTATTCTATTTAATGTTAACAATTCTGCAGGATTGGTGTTATCCCAGCTGTATAGGTGAGGGTATTGAGAGAAAAAGACTAAGTAGTTTTGCTCAAGTACATAGTAAATGTAAATTTGGCCTCGAGCCCATCTTTCTTCTTTCTTTTTCTGGCCACACCATGCAGCCTGTGGGATCTTAGTTTTCCAACCAGAGATTGAATCTGGGCCCCGGGCAGTGAATATGCCAGAGTCCTAACCACTGGACTACTAGGGAATTTCCCCATCTCTCTTCTTTAAGCTCTTTTTTTTCACCATACCACACTGTTTTATTCACTTTTAGATCTGAATGTTTAGGATCTACATAGTAAACATGTTAAAGATCCATGTATTTGTGTGTGTGGTGGATGTGGGGAAAGAAAAAGAGAAGTTAAGTGCTTGGAGTATGCTGTTTTCCAGAGACTACCTGCTCTTCACAGTAGTGACCTATAGACGTATCTGGAGACGTTTCTGAAGAGACAGATGCTGTATAGTGATTTTAAAAGAATTGGGTTATAGTTTTATTCTTTTGTTGCCATCAAATATTTATTAAGTACTTACTGTGTGCCAGGCTATGTGGTAAGTGCTTTATGTGAGGAATTTCATTCAATTCCCAGAGTAAGTCAGATGTAGGTGCAGAGAGGTTAGAACATGTGTCCAGGGTTAATAGCTGGTAGGTGGTATAGTTGGGAGTAGTACTCAGGAAGGCCAGTCTGACTGCAAAACCTGCACTCTTAGCCTTTGTACCAGTGGTGACCAATAGAAATACAATGTGAGCTACCTGTGTAGTTAAAAGTTTTCTGATAGTCACATTAAAAAAGTAACAAATGAAATTAACTTTAATAACATTTACTCTATCAAAAATATTATTTCAGTGTTAGTCAATATGAAAATTTATTGATATATTTTTTGGTGCCATGTTTTTGAAATCTGGTGTGTAATTTTTACTTAGAGCACATGTCCATTTGGACTAGCTGCATTTCAAGTACTTTATAGCCATATGTTGGAGAAGGCAATGGCAACCCACTCTAGTACTCTTGGCTGGAGAATCCCATGGACAGAGGAGCCTGGAAGGCTACAGTCCATGGGGTCGCTAAGAGTCAGACACGACTGAGCGACTTCACTTTTACTTTTCACTTTAGTGCCTTGGAGAAGGAAATGGCAACCCACTCCAGTGTTCTTGCCTGGAGTATCCCAGGGACGGGGAGCCTGGTGGGCTGCCGTCTATGGGGTCACACAGAGTTGGACACGACTGAAGCAACTTAGCAGCAGCAGCAGCATAGCCATATGTGGCTAATGGCTACAATATTAGTTACTTATATTCATAGAAAGAAATTTGAAGAGAGACCTCAAATTGTTAATAGATTCTTTGGAGAATAGAATTGGGATGGAGAGAGAGGTGGGTGACTTTCCTTTCTTATGTTAGACCCTTGGCTAGCTTTTTAAAAAGTGAACATGTATTATTCTGATTTTTAAAACATGAGAAATTTTCTTATTTAAATACCAATGTAGTGAGTGAGTGAAGTCACTCAGTCGTGTCCGACTCTTTGTGACCCCGTGGACTGTAGCCTATCAGGCTCCTCCGTCTATGGGATTTTCCAGACAAGAATACTGGAGTGGGTTGCCTTATCCTTCTCCAGGAAATCCTCCTGACCCAGGGATTGAACCTGGGTCTCCCACATTGTAGGCAGACGCTTTACTGTCTGAGCCACCAGGGAAGTCTGATGTAAGGTATGTACAAATGATTCAAGTAAAATTCTAAGGAGTTCTGTATTAAATCAGTGAGAGGATGGCTTTGCTTAGAATGTTGTGATTCACGAGTTGTCAGTGATCTACTGCTATCTCTGTAAAAATGTTTGGTTTTTAAACTGGGCTAATCAGGACAGTTCTGCCAGGATGATTTAGTTAAAGATTTTATTCTCAGATAATGAAATTAGTGGGCTCTGTTGTTAAAGAAGTTACTTCCTTGAGAGCTCCCACAGCATTATGTTTGTATGTTCTGTTCTGCCATTAAATGATACTTGAATTTCTAAGGTACCTTAGTGGTGTGTGGTTGAGTGTGTGTGTATGTAAGGCAGATTGCCTTTATACCTCCTTGTTCTAATAACTAATTCCTTTTCGTACAGTTATCTCTTCCTCATTTTATGTATTCTTGGTAAGGGGATATTATCCAGTTTCTTCCTTCCACCACGGGAACCTTATCTGTGCCCTTGACAGACACAGCCAAGAACTGGCCACCAACCTGAGCTGGGCTTTGAGAGATGAAAAGATTGAGTTAAGGTCATTAAGAACTCAGTATTTCATTTCATCTGGCTTTTTTTTTTCCCACCCCAAGAGGAAGAATGATAATAGAAAAGGAAGCGTAGTCTTCTAAATAGATTCTTAACATTTTTATTGTATTTACACCAGTTGTTTTAATATCCCGAGTGCAGAGTCATCTGAAGAAAATTCCTTGTTGATTTGTCAAAGTGAAGGGAAAGGCTTGCTAGTCATGCCAGCCCATTGTTGTTTTGTGATATAATCAGTAGCCATCTATGTGATATCAAAAAGTATTCCCTTGTAATAGGTTGGGTTTTAGGTAGTGTTCTCCAGTAGTCCACATAGAATTATAAGTTGGTTATTTGTTTATCCCCCCTCCCCATCATATCTAATGAGTGGGCAGTTTTGGTTTTATCAGATTTCACCCCACCTTTTCATTATAAATGGCTAAATAGATGTTGATACTTTAAAAAATATTCATAATGTTTAACAATTCTGAATGATACATGGTTATTATAAACAAAATAGGAAATAATGAAGTGTTCACAATAAAATTTCATGTCTGTCCCTTGCTTCCAGTCTTCAGAAGTAACTGCCTTTTCTTTAAAATCTGAAAGGATATGTGCTTATTTTCCTCTCCTGAGTACATGGAGGAGTTTAGTTTCTATTTGAATTTATTTTCCAATGTTTATTTTCCTTAAAAAAAATAATCTAGTAAGTAGAGCATTTCAATTTTCAGAATAACTGTTAATTGTAGCTTGATTTTTATGTCATTTCTTTTTATTTTGAAAGATCTATGAAGTTCTATAATTCTTAAAAAAATGTCTGTTGCCCCCCTTGCTCCCACTCCGCAATATGATTTTAAGCCCTTGACTGATTTTACTTCTCTTTTGGGCTTACGTCTCTTAAACTGGGCAGAGAAGTTCATATGAGATAGAATTAAAATTAATCTATGTAGATGATTTCTGTGCAGATGGTTAGAATTTTTGGCCAGGAAAAATAAAAGCCCTGATCCTTTCTCTTTTGTTATTAATGACAGATGCCTCTTCATTCTGTTTTGTATTACTATTCCTCTGTGTCTTGTTTGAATTTCATATGTCTAAATTGCTCAGTTAGAGTTTTAACAGTAAGATTCCAGAGAGTTCCTTTAGTTTTGTTGCCTGTGTTTGCTAAAAAGTAGCGTTGATGGAAGAAAGAGGTTTTAAGTTGCCTTTCTAGTTTATATAGAATGTTAGCCCTCAAGGCACTACAACTTTATTGAACTGCTAAATAAGAAGGTAAAAATGCTTTCATTTAATTGCCACCCCCCTTTAGGTTAAGTTAGGTGTTTATATGTTTTGTAAATCACCTTTAATTACCACAGAACATAAATTGCTGTTTTTCAAGAGACCACCTCCCCCCTTCCTCATAAGCACGTCATTTAAGAGTTTAAAATGAGTCACACATTTTTGCCTAGACACAAATTGCCAATATAAAGCTGTCTTTGATTGTATCCTAAAATAATGGAGTTTTTTTTCTTTGGGTCCTGTAATTTTCTTTTTCAGCAGTATTTATTAAATTAATCTAGTATTGGATTGCAGTAAACAATCTGACCAAAAAACATATGTTTTCTTTGTTTCCTCGGTACAAATTCAATGGGTTAAGTAATCATGCAGTGGTTCTCATCTACATATACAACGCATTCTAATAATGAACTTCTGTTGACTGTGGAAAATATTGCAGCAGTAGGAAACAGTTCCTTCTAGTTTACACTGTAATAGTGTATGAAGTTATTTAATCTGCTAGCTGTTTACAGTTTAATTGCTTAAACGTATCCTCATATTCATGGTGGTCTTATATTTACTTAGGTGCTTGAGGCATTCTCATTTTTTTTTTCTTAATTGTCTTTTCTGACACATTTTAGAGATCTCCTTTCCTGTCCTCTCTGCTCAAAATAGCAACTATATGGATTCTTTAAAAAGCTCTTCTCTCACTAAGAGTTGAAATTACTCAGGGATGGAAGGGCAACTTCTAAGGTCCTGGAGAGTCTCTTGATCTTTTAAACATTAATGTTTGAACTACGTTTTTC